>NW_024582422.1:973870-1176882 GCF_018398535.1 Haplochromis burtoni
TAAAGTCGTCCCCTCACAGCTGAGCAGAAACTAGCTGTGCACTTCTTTTGGTTGGCAAATGTAGACAGTAGAGAGAAATTAGTTCCGACATGAAACTGCTCACAACAGCGTTTGTGGATTTTATTTGGGTATTTTAGTAACTAGGTCATGATTTCTGGAAAGAGACACAGCTGTCAGATGATGTTTTTGAGCTATATATATTAAGATAAAGGAGACACCTCCACAGCTGATGGGCAACTCAAACCAAACAATACTGTATAAATGTTCCTGGAGGTGGGCGGGGCGCGGGCGGGTGGCAGAAAGTCATAATTATGGTTGACAAGGTTGAATGTTGTCTGTTTAACTTGCTGTAAAACAGTTAATTACATTCAAGAATGAGCTCGTTTGAACATTTTAAATACTTAAAATGAGGGGGCGCTTTCCTGCACATTGTCTGCACATTAATCGTGCACGGCCTTTTCATCCAGATGGATATACAGCATGACAGGAAAGAAAGATGAGAATTACACTACACATCTTATATTCGTATCTATATGCTGTCACTTTTATAATAAAATAAAATACTCACCCTGCACACGTACTGATTCCGAGCGCCCGGTGAGAAGGTCTGGGAGCGAACGATGGTGCTACCACGCATGAACGGCGAGGCGTGACCCCAGCGGCCTCCCCGCTCTTTAGGTCGGACTCGCACCGGCTCCGGGAACATGCCTTCTGTCATGGTCGCCTTTTCTACCTACAAAAAAATGTATGAACAGAACTTTTAATGCCAGATTTTCCCCCCCCAATAAGAATCTCCTCACTACCAAAGCGTCACCTCGTACCTTGATTGTTGAGGGTTTGCAGACTGTCTGGTCACAGCGTCCTCCGGTGGTGATGCAGATTCCCTCTGCACACAGGCCCTCTGAGCAGGGAGCGGCGAATGCAATGCTGTTGCTGCAGCCGCTGTCCACTGACTCCGCCTGCCAACTCCTGAAAAATGCACCATCCCCATAAAGGTACAAACATGACAGGGGCCAAAACGATGTATTTATTTGTCAAAGCAAAATCTAGCCTAAGAGGAGGATAATGTCACCTTTCCGACGCTGCCTCCCCAGGCTCGTCCTTCTTCTCCCGCTCCTCCAGGTGGGTGGGGGTGTTGCGTGACAGCAGATTGCATGCAGTGTCCTGTAACATCACATTTTAATCCCTCAAAAAAGATCTTCAGTCTTTCATCACTCCCCTCCCTCTGACTGCTGAGGCTGGCGCATGCAGGCTGACTTGGCTTCTGACACACATTCTTGTCAATTATGCACTTGAACAAGCTACACGCCTGCAGGCCGTTGGCTACAAGCTGCTATTCAACAATGGGAATGTGAATTTATCCAAAAGAATTAGCAGGATTACAACTTCAAGGATCCAGTGAACAAAATTAGTTTACTCAGGCTCAGCTCTTGGAACCACAGGCTGCGGCTTTATTGTGGATGTAGCAACTGTAATGTCAATCTGGTTTATATACGCGATTTGACACCTTAATGTTTTGGGCAAAATGACTATTTGGTCTGAATTCTCCCTGACCAGGTCCTCCAGACGCAGTCACACAGCCAAAGTCTTTGTTTTTAACTGATTTTTACCTGAGCAGCACCGTCCAGCTGCTTCCTGACACTGCTGTTATCGACTAAATAAAATATGTTTACCATGGCTCCGGGCCTTTGTTCGTCAACCTGGCCATCCTGGTGTCTGCGTTGGATGACGTTCCTCTGTTCAGGCCTTTGTGACTCTGTCCCATTCAACATCTGCACTCGCAGCCAGTGGTAAACCATCTCTGGGCTCCCCTCACAATCTGCCAGGCTCACCTGGGCTTTACCCTGCAGGCAAACACAGGACATTTTAATCTGAACAGCTGTAACCCCAGTCTCCACCAGCAGTGGGGTTATGGTAGCTGAGCCCTTCAGACCCACCAGCAGCTCTTCCTGAGCCTGAGGTCCCAGTGAGCAGACAGACAGCTGCAGAACGCACACCGCCAGGGCGTTTGCTGGGACAGGAATGCGGAAGCCTTCGTTGAAAGTCATCTGGGATTGTGGCTCCAATGCTGTACAACAGTAAAACGCACAGGCCCTGCTGCCGTCCAGTGAAATCAGGTGCACCTTCACATACCTGAAGAACAACGCATGAAAAGAACAATACTCAGACTTCTACTTAATGCGAATGAGTGTCCTCAGAGTGCTGAGACAGAAAAGATTCAGAGTGTTGGCTCAAGTAAAAGGAACACTATAGGAAGAAGGAAGTTTCTACTCCCTTTGTCATTGAGTCTGCCTTTACAACTATTTTAAAAATGGGCTGTTCTAAAGAGCTCAATAAATTCCTCTGTAATAGGATGAAACATATCAGTTTGTGAAATTTCTTCCCCTGATATTCCACGAACAACTGCAGGAGGCAAACTGGAGATAAGTGGGTGCCTTTAAACGCAAAGTGCAAAGATCAAGGAAAGTCTAACGAAGTACTCGGACATCCTTTTAACTGTAATGTTTATGGCTGAATACAGCTCGTGCAGTGTTGTTTTGCTGTTGATATTTTATTCTTATTCCATGTAATAAAAACAGGATAGTGAGCCAATGCACCAGCCTGTGCACCAGGCCTATCATCTCAGTGGCCTGACAGTCTCAATACGAGTTAGAAAAGATATGGGAAATTTAGCTAAACAAATTAATGATTAAAAAAAAAAAACTGCATAAATTTTTTAAAAAGTTGACTTTTAAACTAGAAATCCATCAAGTCTGTTCTTTTTAACCTAAACTGGAGTAGCAGCAGTTTCCCTGTGCATCCCGTAAACTAACCATCTGATTAATATAGAGTCATCTCCTTCTGCCACTTTAACTCTTCCACAAGTATTTCTTTCATTTTCAGAGCTGAAAGTACTCACACTTTATAGCCGTCTCTCACAATTGACCTATTTAAATTTTTGACTTGTAACAGATGCAGTCGCAGAGACTGAGAACTGGACTCCCACCTGTGAAGAGAGAATACAGTTCATCCAGAGATATTAACGAGGAACGAGCTTTGCCACCCACGCACTGTCTGCACCAACTTGTTTACTCACAGCAGTCCCAGTTGGATCTGGGTGGGCTCGCTCGCAGACGTCAGCTCTTTCATGTATGACATCTCATCAAACTCCTCCGCCCTGTTGGACGAATGGAAAAATGGTGAATGAGCAAAGAGTTTTCCCACTTTACTGGACACAAGCTTTTTGTTTAGTCTACTAAAGGTAGTCAAGCCTCTATGGACAGGATTATAACTACCTGAATTTATAATGAAATGCAATGCCATGCAAACACCACAGTCACAAATTCTGAACGTGTTCTTATTTCGGGTGTAGTACTCTCCTTCTCCACTAGGAGGTGTTAAAGTTTAGCTTTAATACTGTGAGAATGGACCTCTACTCACCTTCTGCCCCAGGCCTCAAACACCCCGCTGTCGGTGGCCAGAGCATCCTCAGAAACACCTGCAGAGACTCTCCTGGCTCTCCTGCCACTTCTGTTGGCACTGTTTCCCCTCAGAGTAACTCCTACAAAGATTTGGAGTCAATTCAATGCATTAGCAGGTAGGCTTTAGCATTTTAGGTAAAATCATATCTTTAGAGTCTCAGGAAGACAGCCTGCCTCAGGAAAAGCAGCTCACAGAATGAGTGAGCTGTTGTCTCTTGCTGTCTTTTACTGATTAGACATTGTGTCATTTAGAATTTCTGCTCTTTTGCCTTTATTCTTTTATTGAGATCATGATAATTACCCACAAACTCAACTTCTTTGGGGTTTCTGTGAACATTTATTATAATTAAATCAAATTAAGTAGCTAAATATCTTGGCAGAGAGTGAATTTTGACTTTATTGAATGTCTACAGTGACGATAAGGAAATGTGCTGAAAGGCAAAACAAGATAATAACAGCAAAACAGAAAACAGCACAGTGTCCGTTTTAATCATTTTGACCCATTAATATAACATTTTTTTTGTGAACTCCGAGTTAGGTTTATACAGAGTTTCTTCGCTTACCTGTGGAGGTGAAAGCCGCCTGAGCCCCACTGTCTCTGTGAATCTTGTTATCCAGTTGATGCACAGCGGCCGGGCTGACCGTTTCCTCACTGCTTATCATGGAGGTGTGTGATAGGGTTTGTGACTGCGCCCGCAGCCCCTCTAAAATACCGCGGCCCGCCTGCTCCATGTATTCCTCCGTCATCTGGGTGAGGGGACAGTCCTGAGGGGCAGAGTGGTAGGGCGTGTCCATTGGCGAGCTGGGCGGTGACAGGGAGGAGAGCGAGGAGCGGGAGGACAGCGAAGCCAGGGACTGCGGGGTGTCGTGGGAGCGTTTGGTTTTGCTCTGGGTCAGAGGGTCGGGGGTAAACATGGAGGAGCCGCTTGAGACGGTCTCTGGGGGAAGCAGGTAACGGAGGTGAGGCTCAAGGGGCTCTCCAGCGCCCTCGTGGCGCTCATATTGGGGGAGACCGTAGATGTCACTGAAACTGATGGAGCTGAGGGAGCCTCGGCTGGACGCCAGGGAACCCCGGCTGGAGGCTAAAGAGCCGCGGCTGCTGCTGGACGACACGGTCAGAGAACTGGCCGACAGGCTGGAGGCAGACAAGAGAAAGGAGCAGGAGAGAAATGGGTAGAAATCTAAATAATGCCTTTTATGAATTCAGTAAATGAAAACTTTATTATAGTTATTTAAAGCTGTCTGCACTTCTGTTTTATTTTGATTACAATTTCACTTTCATTTAAAACTCCCAGTGGTGGCAAAACTACAGAACATGTGACTCATGAGAGAGCAGACACAGACAATGACTGAGGAACTTTAGGAGTGTGTGCTGCACCTTTTCAGCTGGGAGTGAAGGTAGGTGGTGATGCGTGTTGCCTCCTCCAGCTGTCTCAGCAGAACATTCCTCTTCTCCTGCTGCAGGATCCTGTTGGGAGATTCACTTCGATGTATAAGAAATCCAGAGTTCAATGTATGGCACCACATATCAGCCGGCAGGCTTGTGTAACAGCTCACTGCGTTTTAATCTTGCAGGATAAACTGGGCTACGAGGGCACTGGTATATTCCCTCTAGAAGAACACAGCTGCAAACCTAATCTGATAGTGAACGAGATACACTATGTTATGGTTTCATGTAAGGAGAGTTATTTGAGGCATCCTTCCCCTGATCAGCTCATTTTTATACACACTTCCAACCCATTCTAAAAGGTTTTAGTAAATGTTTCAAAAGTGTGCGATAAAAAGCTGAAACAAAGCGGGCAATAAATAAAAATATCAGTAACAAATTGTTTCTGCATGGAAACTGTTTTGAGTTTTCTTTGGTTTTGTCATTTTTCCAGTGTGAACAAACCACATACGGAAACCTGCTGACAGTTAGTATGTAGTATGGAAATGGACACAAAGTCCAACAGCTCACTGCGATTTATGATGATGGATTTACAGCTTTTCATTTTAGTATGTGAGTATATGTGCATCCCCTTGATACAAAAAGAAACCCCACAGGCTGCTAAGTTCACAGACATATGACAGCTATGATGCAGGCAGTGGAGGCGATGATGGGGCAGAGAAGATAATAATTTCCAAATGTGTGTAAAAAGATTGGAAATACTGATGCCCTGTTAACATTTAAACACAATGTGTACCACTCTCAGTTCATACAGTGTCAACAAATTATTGTTCCAAGTACCTTTAATGGATGTAGAACAATATGACGTGTTAGGTAAAGCAAGCTGATTTAAAAAACAAAAAAAACAAAACAAAAAAAAAAAAAACAAACTGGCGGCACTTCACAGGCTCCATTACTCGAGAGGACCACATGACATCTCAGCATTTCCATCTATATGACTTTATATTTTCTTGCTATAAACTTCTTTCCATTTGTTTCTCTGTGGCTTCTCTTGTTTTGTTGTTTTTATGTCTTTCTTGCTTATTCCATAAATATGAAAATGTTTGTATAAAGAGTTGTAATTTGAACTGTGATACACATTTTTGTTTACTCGATCGCTTGACTACTGTTATGGTGAGACCATTCACCTTGAGATTATCTTCATTTATGACACAAAATAACCTTTGGCTTCATTTGGCATCTGTTTGGATGTGGAATGAGTCTTCAGGTGTCTTTATTATTATATATCCAATATGGTGCTATTGGTGTGTTCTGGTGATAACTGTTACTTATTAACCTGATATTTATTAAATAACGTTAAAGTGCACCTCACTGTAAATTATCACTCTTACTGTATTATTTGTTTATGCATCTTAAATTTGCCTGTCAGAGAGCACGCTGTCATCATTCTCACCTCTGATTGGCTCCCTGGCTTTGGGAGCTCTGTGCCCTCTGCACCTCCTCCTCCAGCCTGGAGCGCTCCTCCTCCAGCTCCAGCAGCTTCTCCGGCAGGTGCTGCTGCTTGCTGACATGAATGATCTCCTGCAGGAGGGCCTCCTTCTCGCGCAGGAGTTGCAAGAAGTCCCGGTCGCGGTCTGCCTCGGCCCGCCCCGACCAGCTCTCACTGTCCAGCTGTGCTAGCTGGTGCTGTATGCTCTGCACCCTGAGAGAGGAGCGGGAAAGATTACACATGCTGTATAAACCCTTTACATTTTTACATCGTAAATTTCACGTCCACTTTAAAATTCACATACCATGATTAATAAAAAAATAAAAATAAAAAAAATCAGTCTTTCAGACTCAGAACTTCATGATAATAGTTGTGGTTTAAAGTTTACATACACTCACATTCACAACCTCTGTGGCCCCATATTAAGATTTTTATGAGCGGCTGCTGAATAAATGCTACCTGCAGCATTATGTACAGCTTCTGTTTACTCTGCACAAGTGTTTATAGCAACACACGTACAATCGGCTCCACTTAAGACTGCACACTTGAGCCCTGCTGACGCTTCATGCTGTGATTTATAATGACAGCATTCAGTGTCTGTAATTTCTGCCCGAGCTACCTGCTGCATCAGCGAGTGCTCTTACAGGTGTATACGATCCAGATGTTTGCTCAGAGTTAATTCGGTTCTCACAGAGTGATTTCTCAGCTTGGATGAAATAACTGTGTTTATGTGAGATGGATTTCAGACAGAGTGACTCAGTGACAGAGCATGCAAGTTTCCACAGGTCTCCCCCCTCCCTGCCTCTCTTCCCCTCCTGATGTCATGGTTGGCACTACAGCTGCTGGGTCACAACAGCAACATGAATCTTTTTTTTTTATTTTTTTTTTATGTGTATCGAGCCAAAGTAATAACTGAGGATGTTGCTGCTGTAACCTCTTTATAGCTGGAAGACAGTCTGACCAGGAATCATTAGACAACACAAACATCAGAAGTTTGTTCTAGATTTTCTCACCGTCTGTCATTTTTGTGAACTGGGTCATATAATTTCCACTGTAATTTAATTTTCTTATAATAATGACACATAGTTTGGATAAGGCATGACCTGAGTGTGAAAGCAAAACCGATTTACTCGTTTAACGACCCTCTCCTATGGCCATGAGCTGCGCAATCCGCCAGAACAGCATCACAGATACAAATGACCTAAATGAGCTTCCTCGTAAGAGTGTCAGTGCATATAGGCACGTAGGGTTGGTACGCAGTACTGGGACACATGACGACATCAGCTGGATTAGCTTCTGATTTCAATGTCTCACTTTAATCTTTGATATGATTTTGAATCCAGCCTTCAAACAGTTGAGAATTTCCACTGACTGCTGTCACATCATCACATTTGTCCTCAGTGAATTAGTGAGAGATGTTCCCTTGATTTTTTTGAGAGATCCTGATATGGTGACCAAACTAACACATAGATTTAACCGAAGTGGCCCGAGTCACATTTACAGCCCAAATTACTGGACGAACCTGTGCTGAATTCGTAAGCACCCTTTTTTTTTTAATGTAAAGGAATTCCATGCTTTATCCAGTGTTGATTTTGCCAACATATAAGTTGGTCTATGCTATAGGGTGAGCTGGGATATATTTAGCCAAACAGTGTCTATATTAAATCACCCTGCGGAGAAACAGGGTTTGACATGGAGGCTGGCGGTGGGCAGTCCTCTCCCTTTGGCTGTGTGCACAAAGGCAGCACACAGTCAGCAGCAGCAGCGTGGCCAGGCAAGAATGTGACCACCCAGCTCATTCTGCCGGCCAGACATCGCTCAGCAGCCACGTCCACCGGGCGCAAATACTATTCATAACACATCCTCCCACTGCTGGTGTGTCATAGTAGTACGAATAACAAACAGCCAGGCACACTTACTTTTTCTTGGCTTCCTCGTACTGCCAGTTCAGTTTCACTTTGTCCACCAAATATGAGGAGTCTTGGGAAACATACTGAAGAGAAATAAGGCAATGGACCAGATTACACGATACGATCAGATTATTTGGCTTTAGTCATTTCAAATTTATGCAGGGAGTTAAATAAAGTAATACACTCATCATCTGGGATGCTGACTATTAATTTAGGGTGAGACAGGGAGGTGTAGCGGCGTCTCCTACCTCCCCCATGATGTCAGTCTGACAGCCAGTGTCACAGTACTGCTGCAGATTGTCACCCACGGTCCCAGTGCTGTTCGCCATCTCGCTGGCCGAATCGCTCACCGACAAGCTGCTTTGGAAGTTAACAGTCAGCTTAGCCAGGCTCTGTGAGAAAGAGGACACGTTATGTTCATTTCCAACTCCATATTTATACTCTTAAATAATTCAAACCTTCGGATGATTCAGAGTTCAAAATAATCTAACTTATACCGGGATATGTTAGAGATATGACTTCATTTTAATAAACAGTCAAGAGTAGTTTTTGTTCTTTGGGAACAACGGCCTGCTTCTTTCTTATTCACACACGTGTACTCCGTCTTGCTTCTATTGATTTTCACTGCAAGATGTTAGCGAGACCTGCTATGATGTACGGTTTATGGACAGCGGCACTGTCGAAAAGACAGGAAGCGCATCTAGAGGAGTTGAAGATATTAAAGCTTTCATTGGGAATGACAAGAATGGACAGGATAAGAAATCATTATAATAAAGGACAGATTAGGTTGAGTAGACTGGAGAGAAAGTAAGAGAGGCTGAGACAGTTCAGACAGTGGACATATTGGACAAAGGATGTTTAATATGGAGCTGTCAGACAGCGAGAAAAGAGGAAGACCTCAGAAATTTCATGAAGATAGTGAAGGAGGTACATGCAGAGGGTTGGTGTGACAGAAGAGGATGTTAGGAATAAGGTGAGATGGATTCAGATGACCTGCAGTTGTGATCCCTAAAAGAAGCAGTCGAAAGAAGAAGAAGAAAAAAGGTTCAAATTTCTTTGGTGGTCACCAGTTACGGTCACTTAAAGATAGCTTGGAAAATGCCCCCACAGCCAGAGTGGTAAAAAATAAAAATAAAATAAAAGTTAACATCAAACCTTCTAGTAGAAAGAATAACATAAATACTGAAGGCCAAAGAAGACGAGTCTGAAAAGGTCTGGAGACCGTTTTTTACTTTCTCAGTTATCAGTGTAATTGTTTATTGTGAATCATGCAGAGTTTGTTTTTACTGAATTATTACAGGGAGTTTTTAGCCAAATTAAATGCCTCTGTTTTAGTTTATGTGAGTAGGTGCTTTAACGTGTTTGTATGATAAACGTTTGATCGTTTGCTTTTTCTTAAATGCCTCGTGTGAATTTTTCTTTTGATAAAGAAAAAAATGTGTCAAAAAGTGTCATCTGCCTCCACTGCGTGCTCAAAAATAGATCGTGATGCTGCCAGGAAATGCATCTGCAAATGTGGTCATCATTATCATCCTGTTACCGCTCGATTATTCATAAATTATTGCTGCGTCGTATATTTTGGTTTGCTGACAAAACCTGAAACTTGGTGGGTGATTCAGATGTCTGGAAATGTGCTTTAATAATAGACAATGAGGCGAAGTAGCAGAGGCTGACAGACACTAGAGGTCAGTATCGAACATGTCAACAACAAAAAAAAACAAACTGAGAACTTCTGAAGCTAGCAAGTCAACATGATCTTTAAAGAAGAAGGGGAAAAAAGAGACACCTGGATGAGGTCCTGCCTCTCCTTCTCGCCTGTGCTGATGGCCTTCTTGATGCTACGCAGTTCGTTGAAGATGGCTTGAGCCTCGTCCAGCTTGTAGTTTGTCTGACTGGAGGACATCTTTCTGTCAATCCTGGAAGGTAAAAAAAATACACATTTTATATCTGCTAAGACACTCTTGGCTTTTGCAAAGTATAATGAAGCTCTGATGTACAGCAAGGGCTCTCGAAACATTATGACCCAGTAGCATGTAATGTGGTTTATTTTGATTTTTTTTGTTGTTGTTTTGTAGTTCGTTTGGGGTTTTGTTTTTTTACTTTAAAGTGGCTGTTACATTCATTGAAAGTAAAGGTAACTATCAGGGTAACTGAAGGCCCATGTGACTAATTCCCTGTGATGGGAGGGCTTTTAGGGCCTTGTTTATGAAGGACAGGAGAATGGGGATGGCTTTGTGTGGCATCAGCAGTGATGTGTACACTCCTCTGATTTTTATAAGGAAGAGCCAGCGAAGCGTGAAAGGGAAGCTGTTCAGAATTACTGGTCGATCTACGTTCCCACCCTCACCTATGGCCATGAGCTCTGGGTAGTGACCAAAAAAAAAAAAAAGAACCAAAGGGCAGAAATCAGCTTCCTCTGAAGGGCAGCTGGGATGTCCATTAGAGACAGGGTTCAGGAGTAGAACCACTACTCCTCCAAACTGAAAGCAGGAGGAGGTGGTTTCCCAGCACATTTGATGTGAGGCGTTCCTGGACTTACCAGGAAGAGGGCCTGTGGCAGACTCACTGCATGCTGGAGGGTTTATATGCCTCTCCTGGCTTGGGAATGACTCAATATCCCCATGAAAGAGCTGCAGGAGATGGTGGGAGAGAGGTCTGAGCACAGGGCCCAGATAAGCAGTAGAAAGCTGGTGGATGAAGGGAAGCCTGCTGTGATGGTAACACTAGAATAGTTAAATGTGAAGAGAAATGCCACCTTGTTCTTGTGTTTTGTTTCTTTATCACAGTATGACATGAACTGTGAATTAATTAAATGTATAGTAGTGCAGTCAGCACTCATGGACGCCCCATAAAATGTTAATAAGGGCAGTCTTTAACCCACAGGCCACACTCTGAAAGCCCTGGTCCCAGAGGGCAAACCTTCATGGTTTCAGTATTTTTCCTATGTTCTTAAAAAGCTTAAAACCAAAGATGTTTGAAAAGACATCTGCTGAAAATCAAATTCAATCCAACTAATGAACTGAGCTATGAAGACAACACAAGACAAACCAGTTTTTTTTATGGTCCGACGGTTTTAACAAGCTTGTGTTCTCGTGTGTGTTTTTGGAGTTACAGCTTTTTTAATTTGCTACGTCTCTAAGTAGCTTTGCTGCACTGTAACAATGTAAAGTTTCCCTTTATGACCTCCAGGGAGAAAAGTTGCTGCACGGCTGTAGCTAGCATGGGTCCTAATGAACTAAACTAAAGGTATATCAGCATCATGTATGTCGGTGATTTTCTAAGTGAGGTTGAGATGGATATATGAAGCCCGCAAACTGAACATTATTAGTTAATAATATAAAAAGATTTTTAAACAAATATATTATTTTTTTCTGATAATCATTCATGAGTCTTCTGTCATTTTTGGGCTTCCATAGAGGTCGATATCAGAACTAAAAGTTTAAACTTATGTTAATGATTTCAAGCATCTTTGTTCATCTTTGACTTTAAGACAGGATAAAACTGAAATGGATTTAATTTCGGACACTAAAAGTAATAAGAGTAATTACCAAAAGAAGCACAAGGATTAAGAATGAGAGCTAATCGGCTCTACTGAACTGTTATTTATCACCAATCTGACTCTTACCTACCTTTACTTTCTTATTTGTATCTAAAGTAGTTTAAAATTAGGAATGAATCTCTCATTCACTTGCACAACAAGATACGGTGCTTTGTATTGGGAAAACTTGTCAGTGGTGAGTAAAGTCACAAAATAATCTGATGAACATCTGAAGTCTTACTGTATTGTATTCATGAATGAGTCAAGTGTTTCTTTAGACTGTGGTTAGTTCAGAAATACTGAAACTGCATGTGACAGACTGGTATAAAGGCTCCGTTCGTTTACTTTCAACAATCAGGGATTGTTTGGGCTCTCCCTGATTTAGCAGGTGAAATCTCTGCGTGGGTTTATCCTACAGATCATGACATTAAAAAATAAACAAAAACAAATCGCAGTACACCAAATATGACCTATCTGCGCATTTCATCATGCTTGCAGAGTAAATTTTGTATCCCTAGTCTGTGTGTGTGTGGTTAGGTAGGTGGTTGGTTGGTGGGGAGCTGGAAGAGCACAGGACCGTGCCTCCTCCGTTAGTGGACCTGGCACGTGGCCTCCCCTCTCGCCACAACCCGCTTCCTTCACTCTCCTTCAACAGCAGGTACTGTTCATCCACCCGACCCTGCCTCTTCCTCCCAAAACAAGCCCTGCTTTGTTCCCCCCGGCCCATTTGCAGGGCCGAGGAGTTTATAGGTTTATGTGTTTAGCAGAAAACAGGACACTGCCCACCCTTCTGTGCTTGGCTGTATTGAACCGCCCCACCTCCCCCGTGCCGTACAGCATCATATATGCTTACATTTATTTTAGTTCAATTCTTAGAGCTGCTGATTGCGATGTTGGCTACAGAAACAGGTCAGAGGAAGCATGTGAAGCATCCAAAAATTCAGAGAAATTCATCAAGATAAGATGGAGAACAGATGAGACGTCTGTATGGCAAACTGTCCAAAAGATTAAAACTCCTAAGTCCAACTCCTGAATTCTTTAAGTCGAGCAATGAAGATTAAGGAGCAGGAGGGCTCTACACCAGAAACTGCTGGTTTGCTTTATCTGATGCGACATGGCGTGGAGAACAATTAGCTATATCGCTGACAACAGCTGAGATTGGAGGAAAAAAAAAAAAAATCCCCAAAACAACAGCCGTAGGGTTCCTCATGGCCTCAGCCCTACCGGGTGACCCAGAGGGAACAAAGGGACGCGCACACACATACACAAAGGCTAACAAAGACATAAACACGCATATGAGCACGTATACACGCACGTAAAAAAATTCAAGAAGAGGATGCGTCTCCGTTTTCTGCAAGCTGTGTATTCTCCTGTCTATTCTGGGAATCACTTGAGTTGTGTATTATCTAAGAGATAAGGGACTCTTTGCCAGGACTCAGGAAGTGCAGAGGAATTTGCTGCCAGATATCTCTGTGTTTTTGAAACTGCTTTCAAGCCCACACCTCCCCCCCCTTTTCACCCCCTCCACCTCTACCCCCCCTTCTCCATGGAACAACTTCCTCTCCGGGCTGAGCCTTGGCTCTCTGCACTCCACTGGTGCATCCTCTTCCTGAGGTGGAGTCCCCTTTTCCATCAAAAACTCCCTCCATTTGCCTTTTCTGAAACATTCTCTCTTTTTTTCTCCTCTCAGAGGTGGAGCTTCTATTTCTAACATGAAATTTGGAGCTGCTTAGAAATGTTCCCAGCACAGGAAGACGCCATGTGAATGTGTGTGAAAAGCAACAAAAACTAGAAGAAAGTACAATGAATAAAAGAGAAAAATCACTTGAAATCACAAATATATTCCTATTAACTTAAATATCTTCTTTTTCTTTTTTAAATGAGTCAAAGGCCTTTTTGCTTGAAATCTTTGAAATTTGAATCAGTCTTAGGTAAACGAAATCGTGTCTAAACTGTGAGCAGTGGAAACTGTTTTAAAAGATTATAATATTTAAATTTGAAAGCTCTGTTCAACAATATAGACAACATAAAAGTGTGGCGAGGAAAGGGAAAAGGTTTTAAAGGAACCTAAAGGATGAGACCAAACATACAGTGTGAGAAAGAATAAAAAAGGGAAAAGGCCGCTGGGTGGGGAGCAACAAGGCCGACTGTTGTAGGAAGGAGAAAGGCGGCCATGGGAGGAAGGGTGGGCCTGGGACACACAGAGGCAGAGGAACACTCACTCCTGCAGGGTCTCCACTCCCATTTCCTTATACTGCAGCTCCTGCTTCACCTGGGCCAGCTCCTGCTTCAGTCGGGAGAGCTGCGGACAGAAGCGAGCACCGGGTTAGCGTGGCACACAATGGGCTTCTCTCACCACCGACACCGGCCAAAAGTGCCAAGTCACGACTATTCACATACAGGAATGCTCAGCTATGTTTATATAGAGGACCGCACGCACGCACGCGCGCGCGCGCACACACACACACACACACACACAGAGGCGTTTTGTGCATGAGAGGGTTTAGAAAAATAGAAATCTATAATTGATATGGTGGCTGTGAAGTGTGACCCAGTTAAAGATTTTTAAAAATATTATTTTAATATGAAATAGGGAAAGGGAACTGTTTCAGAGTTACAGAGGGCACGTGAATTTTAATTTATCAAGTTTAGAGACAAAAGGTTAGGAGAAGGCCCGTAATACAATATATAGGGAGTCAAGATTTTTTAAAAAGAGGCATTATTCTAATTTATCTGATGTTTGTTGAATTATTTTTAAACACAGAAGCAACAAAGTCAAAAAACTGCAGCTCTTCTAATGGCCACTTGAGGCTGACTCCAGGTTACAGCAGAAATAAACATGTTTAGAGCCTGTTATAACAAACAGGTCACTATGGATAGTTTCCCCTAAACCTCAACTGCACAGAAGGTCTTTTCTTTTTAATAATTCACCTGTTTGAACATATTTTGGGCATAATGTTAGTGCTGTGGCTGCTTTGACTAAAGTTTTCTTGCACTAACAGCTACAGCTGCGAGCTGAATGCAGTACAAACACATTGATCTTACACCTGCCTAATGAGAATCTTCCTGATTTAAGGGCCCTTTTTTCTCCTCGCAATCGTTTCTTCCTCGGTGTGTGCACAAATTCATGAGGGCCACATCGATAAACAACACAGATACCATTTACATCCCATAAGTAAAACCTAGAACGATATTCAGATCCTTACAAGGAAGATGATGTTGCTTTAAAAAGGCTGCCAACCTGTTCCAATAAATATTGTTCATATCTGGGACAGTGTCAGACTTTGCTTATCCTGTAGCCTACACAAACTGCAGTTAAGATGCTTTTGATGAGGTCATGCCATACTCCTATTAGAAAGAAGAGCTTATGAATGCTTATGTCAGTATCCCAACATGCTGACAATGGGAATGTTAACAGAGGGGAGTTATTACAGTTACCACAGAGCATGCGCTCATTGAACATCCCACTGTTTCAAATGAGGTCCGCCTATGTAGAAGGAATCTCTGTGAAAGAAACAGTTCAGTCTTCAGACCGCTCTAAATTCTCAGTTCCACAAGTTTTTTCTACTCTTGGCTCCCTACGAGCTCAATGAGAATAAACAGCTTTAATATGAGCCTCTCAGGCACACAGCTACACCCGTATGCTGTTAAAACCCTCAGTTTTTAAAAGACAACCAATCAGCAGAAAGTCTGTTTTAAAAGTGGGAGGGGCTAAACAATTCATTCCAGAGTGTGAGCTGATGGCAAAGACAGTATAAACAGGGATGAAGCTTTCTGCCTTCTTTCTGAAGGCGACCAGATGGCCAGATGGAGGATTATCTGTGTTATAGAAAGGAAACTCAATGTCTAAAAACCCATCAATCACAAGTCGTTACCCAATGGATGGGCATTTTCACGGTCAGACCCCGCCCCTCACAATCAGATCCGGTCTGCGGCAACTACGATGGAGATGGAGAAAACTCATCGAAGCTTCAAAAAAAAAAAAAAAAAGATAAAAAGTGACATGACACTAGCTCGATCCACCTTTTATACTGTCTGTGGGTGATAAGGTGCACCAA
This sequence comes from Haplochromis burtoni, assembly GCF_018398535.1. Classification (NCBI taxonomy): domain Eukaryota; kingdom Metazoa; phylum Chordata; class Actinopteri; order Cichliformes; family Cichlidae; genus Haplochromis; species Haplochromis burtoni. Next base: position 989,714 of record NW_024582422.1, read on the forward strand.
GGCCCAGTATAAAATAAACCAAGATCACTGTAAACAGTAAATCACGTAAAGCTGAGCTTGTAGAGTCCAAGAATAATAACAATATGGAGAGGGAAATGAACACGTGTATCTTTTAAGGTCATATTAGTTTTTAAATATCCATCGCTTCCGCTTATCCTTTCCAGGGTCGCTGGAGCCTATCCCAGCTGTCATTGGGCGAGAGGCGGGGTACACCCTGGACAGGTCGTCAGTCTGTCGCAGGGCTAACATATAGAGACACAGACAACCATTCGTGCTCACATTCACGCACAGAGTCACACCTATTAATAATTTAGATTAATCAATTAACCTATCCCCACTAACTGCATGTCTTTGGACGGTGGGAGGAAGCCGGAGTACCCGGAGGGAACCCACGCAAACACGGGGAGAACATGCAAACTCCACACAGAAAGACCCCGGCCTGATGGTGGAATTGAACTCAGGACATTCTTGCTGTGCGGCTACCGTGCGAACCACCGTGCTGCAAGTTCTTAATAGAGAGTTACAAGTGGATACAAGAGGTTCCAATCAGTCTAAAACTATTTCATTGATTCATTGATATTACTGTAATGATGGTGGTCACATAAATGAATCCTAATATTTAACACAGATTTTATTGACCTTCATTGATTACCAGGAAATCTGAGTTATCTGGTCTTTAATCACTGTAAATATGTTTATTTATGGACGTTGCCTAATTTGTCAATATAATCTTTAAAGAAACTCAATTTCTCTGATTTGTCGACAGATTTCTTCAGTAACATCAAAATTACACCTTACTCAACACTTCAGGTTAAAATGTTGTTCATGCAGGAGAAACACCCTCGCCCATAGTACTGATCAGAGAGAAATGTCCTATATAACCCCATCAGGGACCTCAGCTTGACCCCTTCATGATCTCATCCTCATCCTCCTGAGGCCCCAGGCCAGAGCCACTGTATCCTGTAGGGGCCACACCCCAGCCCCTTTCTCTGCCCAAAAGGGCCCCTCACTGCAGCCCATTGTTCTCCTGCGATAATGACTTACCCGCTCTCGTCTACAGGCTATTTCCATTTTGATTTGGTCAGGGTCGTATTTCGCGTTTGAGGAGGAGCCAGAGACCGCTGTGGACACACAGAAAGGAAAAGCAGACAGGTTTGAGTTAGTTAGCCGTGATGATTTTAAGGTGTCATCTCTCAGATGCCCCCTGGACACCGTTTGTGTGACAGCTGGCAGGAGTCAGGGTTTATTGGGTGGAGGTAGTTAAAAGGGAGGATTTGGAAAATTTTCTATAGACCTGCACCCCTCCCAAAAGTCTTTAAAGGGATATCAGCAGTAATACATGTCCAGACTAGATAACTGGGTCAGCCAAGGTCATGTTTGGTTCCCATGAGAGCTTCAGGCTCATATTTTTCGCATCCATTTTCATTCCTTTCTGTTCATCTCCTTTGTGCATCTTATTATAAACAAAATATGGTGTACACTATCAGACGAGTGAAGGACATCTGTGCGTCTTACTGCTGGTGATGGAGCGATTGTCCTCAGAGAGCTCATGGAAGAGCATCATTTCCTGCTGAGCCAGCTCCAGTCGCTGTTGCTTGACCAGGTATATCTCCTTCTTGGCTTTGAGGGCCTCCTGGGCCACCACAAGGTACTCCTTCAGCATGTGCTCCTGCTCCTGCCGCCATTGAGTCCGCGGGTTCTCAATCTGGGTGGTCTCTGACAGGACGACAAAGACAGGAGTCAACAAATAATTGCACAAAGACATGTGAAACTACAAACTATAAGTACACTGTATTAAAATTCAGTGGGCTTTCACTCTGCCAAGTTATAGTCAAATAAAGTCTTTTTAATACAAGTTGCATTTACTTGTGCTTAATTTTTATGCTGAGGGGACAAAAGCCAAGTTAATGTACTCACTGTTAATGTGGTCAATGTAGTAAACTCCCACTTGTTGGTCATAAACTTCCTCCCACCCGAGAGGCAGCTCATCTCCAACACAGTCGGCAAACGTCAGCGGTTTGGTGATCCTGAAAATTATTGAGAATATTTCAGTGCAAACAATAACCTGCAATGAAGATCATATACAGAATAAAAACATGTATCCTGCAAACTCTCACTTCTTTTTCAATATCAAAACACTGATCAATAAACCTCACTACATTCCCATCCTGTCTCATTTAAACATTCATACAAATACATTTTCTGCCTCATTTATTATGTACATACAGTAAAATGGTGTGTTAAGTTCTAATGAATAAAAGCAAACATTTATTCTTTATGTGTTCGTGTGGTTAAATGACCAAAACAGTTGAGAACGTGTAATACGAGAAAAACAACACAATTCAAAAATGCAAAAATACATTTCACAGAAATTGGCATAAAAAACATCAAACATCATAACCTGAAATGCACCAATCAAATAACAAAGTTGCTCGATATACTATAAGTGGTAGCAGGCAGGTGAACCCTGCCTGCTAAATCTTTCACAAATGTACCTATGACCTTGATACAAAATTTTGCATAATTAGTAGGGGTGGGGGGGAAAAAATCGATACTGTGTAGTATCGTGATATTTTGTTTGCTAATAATGTATCGATACAGGGACAGCAGAAATCGATATTTTGTTACAAAAAAAGTGCTCTGACTTCAGAGCATGTCATGTTGATCCTTTTTCTGAGCAAGAATCCTGACATTCCTTCACTGTCCAAATGTGTTTAACTTTTTTTTGGCAGCAATAAACATGAGAGTTTACTTATTTTAATTTAAGACATGTTTTATTTTAATTAAGTTTAGAACTTTTTTATTTAATGTAAAATTATATTTTGTTTTAATTTACTTTCAAATTCTTCAGTTGCTGAATGGGCTGCATAGTTTTCATAAATTGCATAGTTCAGAATAGCTATAATTGTACCAGATGGTTGCATTCAGTTAAGTTGGGCTAGACTGTAGTACAACAATAAAAATGACTGAAATGAGAGAAAGACTGAGTGCGAGGCTTTGATATTAGATAAAATGAATATTGATAAACCTTTATGTACAGAATCTGAATATCGCAGATATTTAAAAAAAAAAAATCGCAATAATATCATATCGTGCGTTAAGTATTGTGATAATATCGTATCGTGGGATGTATGGTGATTCCCACCTCTAATAATTAGTGCATAGAGCATACTTTACATGCCATAATACCAGTATGATCTGTTTAAGCATTCTTAAACAGATCATATGCACAATACAGTCCGTGACTCCTCTGCACCATCGCTCATGACCCACTGCCACATGTCAATAGCACCTTTAAAAATATATTTACTAAAAAACATTTATGACATGTTCAATATTTGTTTTACCCGCCAAAAAACACGTCTCTCTCTTCCCTGACAGATTTTAGACAAATGAATATGTCAATCATGAGCTTCAGGAGGCTTTGGAGTCAGATATAATGACTTTGAGTCAGTGACCTTCACATGTTCATGAATTTACGTTCTATTTGTGGCAGTGGTGAGTATGTGCATGTGTGTACATAAAGTACTTTATTTGTGACAAGTAACTACCTGAGCAAAACAACCAGCTGACACTTTCACGCATCATTACATCCTGTGGTTTAACTCCACATCCATCCAGTAGAAGAAATCAAAAGGGATCAGAGGTTTTTTTTCATAGTTGCCTCATCTTTTCCAGCTGTTGCAGCATCTTCCACTCTGTAATCTGAGAGTCTCTGAGTTCCTTTACCAATATAACATTGAAATGGTGGTGAGGGCTGACCCACTCGTACACCCATGTACGCGTACCTGTGTGCCTAACAACAATCAATAGCGAAAATGACACCAAAGCAGAGTGAATGCCAGTGGATGTGACATCATATTTACAATGCATCAACATTCACAAGGGCAAAAACAGTGACCATAAACTAGGCTTTAGAGCTGGCATGAAGAGTTTTTCATGCAGGAGGGGCTCAGAGAAGAGCTGCTGATCCTCAAAATCGAAAGGAGTCAGCTTGAGGTAGCCTAGTAAAGTCTGTTGCCACCCCCCCCAAAAAAAACCCCCACAAAAAACAAGGGCAAGGCAAATGACAGCCTGACACATGATGATCTCTACTACCCTAACAAAATATATCAGTGAGTCATGGAGCAGCGGGTTTGATGACAGCAGTTCATACAGTAACTAATTTCCATCAAATCAGCACAAAAGGAAAAAGGAGGACCAGCAACCACCACACTATGCTCACAATGCAGACAGCGCATTAGTCCTGATCCTGTCGAGGTATGCATACAATGAGGGGATGGCCCGGAGAGAGATGCTGAGACATTCTGCACAGCATTCCTCAGAGCAAACTCACTTCACCAGATCTCACTTCCTCATTTCGGTCAAAGAATTGGCATTCGGATTAAGAACCAGTTGATGAGTCAATGCAGAATTAGCCCTTCGCTCTCATTGAAGTGACATAAAAACAAGGCGTTCTAACACAAACAAAGCTGTACTGAATCCTAATTGATGATTGGTCACAGGAGCTTACCTCTAATTCAATAAAACCCCTAATCTGCTGCTTAAGTGCAGCTCTGCATGTGTTGTAAGTCAGTATTAAACGTTCAAACATGTGTTCATAAATTATTAGTTAAGGAAGCCTAATATTCAGCTGAGTAGGTATCGAGTTTTCAGATTTGGGGATTCTGTTTTTTCAATGCTTGACATCCCTCTCACTGAGAGCAGTGATTATCATGCTTCAGCTCACCTCACTGTTGCTAAATTAGCAGCTTTGACACTGGATTTGGCCAATTTTCAAATCCCTTTCGACAATTTTTCCCCCCCCTCCTCCAGAAAACGGTTTTGAGAGAAAAAAAAAAATTTGTCATAACATCTTGATGTCCTGGAGCAGGATCATCAGTATCTCTTTCTCCCTGATGTGTTTATTAGAAAAGCTTCAGAACGTGAGAGGAAATAAAGCTGATTTCTGAAATCACTGTACATGCAGCCAAAATCACAGCATAGCCATCGTCTTTAACTCGTGTATGACGGTTATTTACCGTTTATTGCTATGAAAGTTAAGAAGCAAAATGAGATTAGTAGAACTGCAACTGGCAACATTTTCTTTGCCTCAGTTTCATAAATGTTTTTTTTTATATTACAGTCCTGACAAGAGAAGCTGAACCTCTGAAGTATTATGTGCAACATACATTTTTTCCTTATAACTGACCTCTGCTTTCTACAAACACTGACCCAACAAAGACCCAAATATTCCCCTTTGAGAACCAGAAAATGGCTTCAGTCAACATTATGATGCGATCCTTTAAGACAATACAAAGAATCGACCGCTGAGTGATCATGGCCAATCATGGATAGCAATGTATGTTTTATAATATTTGCGATGCCTTGGGTATTTTACAAATGGATTCATTATTTTTTTCAAGCAAAACAGCTTAAGCACGTTCACTGTTCACAATACTGTCTGATGAAGCACCTGAATAACTTCTTCCTGACAACGACAAATCCAAGTGTTACACCAAACACAACAAAAGTGAGAAGAAAGAGAAGCTGACAGGAAAAGTTTCCTCGTCAAAGCTTTTGAGCTGTGACTTGACCAATTAGCAATTACCGGTAAACGAAATTATTACAGGTAGAAGGTGTGAAACGCCTTCAAACTGCTGACCTTTTAACATGTGCTTTACATGTAGGATTACAGGTGAGTAGATCACTGTCCCGGCATTTGATTGGTAGGATAGTGTTTTTCTAGTCTACGAGCCACACCATTTATATTCACATGCCGTTTTATTTTACACACTTTTAATTTGCTTTTCAATCAAGGATCAATCAATGCAATAGCTATAACACCTGAGCCACAGCTAGCTGACCCATTCATGTTTTAATAATGTCCACACCTGAAGAGGTCAAACTTTGACTTAGACTAAATGATTCACAAATGAATTGTTTGATCATATTTTCTTCATCAGTGGCCTCTCCTAACTAGAAACACTGGCACACTTAATACCCAAATATTCCCCTAAAATAAAGTGCACAGCCCTGCAGCAGCTTCACAAATAACTGCTCAAATCTACCAGAGGCAGGCTGAAGCAGGGTTAAAGGGATGAACTATGTGCACTGTCCCGCTGCCAAACACCAGGACAAAGCAAACAAGAGCACACTCCCTACCTGCTCCTGCTTTAAATGTTTGTTAAAGGTAAACAGACACCAACTGCACTTGTAAATACTTAAATAAACACTGACTGTAACACAGCTGCTGTCAGGTTTCATGTGCAGAAAGGAACTGTAGGAGAAAAAATGAGACAAAAAAAATCTATAGTAAAAAAGCAATGCAAGGTTATATGAAGAGCAGCAATAATGTATAGTAGTTCTGCTTTATTTTGGGCGATTTGAAATGGTGATAGAAATAGAACAACCACGAGAGGCTTTGGACGGGAAGCTATGTGACGTCAGAGGGAGGTTAGTCCTGAACTGCCCTCTGACCTCCCTGGGGAGACTAAGAAAAAAGAAAAAAAGAAAAAAGGCAGAAGGGAAAAACATGTCCTCTCAGAGATCTGAATTTCTGAATGTTTGGTTTGTTACACGGTCTTGTGACAGCAGCCTCTGTTTTTCCAAGTAATGTCTTGGTCTTGGGAGAGTCTGTAACCACTGCACAAAAAACTCACAGCAGCAGCAGAGGGACACACAGCAGCACAGAGCAGGAGACGGCCAATGTGACAGTATAGATTCAGCCAGAAAAACTGGACAACTGAAGCTAGCTGTGTGTAGTAAGTCAGCATTTCTGGTCCACTTTTAACCAGAAGAAATTTTTATGACCTTTTCTGACAGTCAGCCTCAGTTGACACAGTGAAACAGCTGTGCCTGAATAAAATGTGAGAGATTTAAGTCGGGACATTTCCTACGCGGGGCACAAAAATGAGACAGTCTCACAATTGTAAAGGCTCCATTTGGTTCAAGCCCGTGGTTCCCACGTGGTACACTAGTGCTTCCAAAAGCACATTAAAATAAGTTGGTTTTTTAGTATTTAAAAATCCAATCATATAATCAAATTCCAATTTGATGACAGCTCTAAAGCAAGCTGTTGCCCCTTGAAGAAAGTCAAGGTGTGCGGCGTGTTTTTGTGACAAATGCGCCAAACTTTGGATAGTATCCTGTATGCACTCATTCCCATACAACGGAAAAGTTTCAACCTTTCTTCTGTCAAATGGAAATCCATTCGCACAGGAATTATTACAAAGTGACACACAACAGGCTCGGACAGCGAGAAGGATGCAGCAATGAGCTGGAGCGAGTCGCCTTTCTGAAGAAACTTGTTCATGTTGACACCAAGCAAGCCAAACAGACACGTGGAAAACAAACCATTCAGATCAAAACTTGGCCCACCTTAAAAAAACAACAACAACAACAACAACAACAACAACAACCCCACTGGATCTGAAACAGAGTCTGAGATGGTTTGCTTGATTGTGCTAAATGGGGTGATATAGCAGAGGATAACAAACATGATAGAAGAGCTTGTTGCAAAGTATAAATGCAATCCAACTTTTTACAGTAGCCAAATACGGTTGTTCCAAAGGGGAAAAAAAAAAATCACTCAAATACTAACTTATACTAAAAATTACTATCACTATTGGATTAGATGCTCATTTCCAGCAATACTGACACGAGCAGTGGCGTCTTTGCCTCCTCTGGCTGACAGCCACACGCCCCCCTCCCCTCACCAGTAGCTAGTAGTTACCGTTCACAACACCGAACAACACTTTATGAGGAATTCCAAGAGGTCAGTAAAGCTCCCGTTTCACACTGAAGCAGTGAAACATTTATCACAAACATTAATCTGTTTGTCCCAGATTGAAGCTGAGGAAAGTCCAGACGGCAGCCTAATGTCTGGTGACCAAGAATCTGTTTAGCACAGATGTGAATACAGATTTGCCTTCACTTGGGTTTTCCCCTTTGGTGCTCCATGGCACACAATGTGTGGAAATCACTGGTTTAGATGATGGTGCAGGAGGCAGAACACAGGACCTCCACTGCTCTGAAAGGTGCAATCAAACTTTACTAGGACGCTGATATGGACTACATCAGAGATCTGCAGAGGATGCAGAGCATGCGTGAGACAACCAACGGGATGCTTTACCCACCCCAATACTGTTTGGCCGTTTTAGGCCCAAGCACTTATTTCTATAATAATCATATTCCATTAGGATTATTTTAGAGCTGCTGCAGGATTACACTCCCTACACAGCAGGTGCTCTCAGGGACTTTTAGGCGGTTTTTAGCCAGTGTGTCTCTCTGGATGGCAAAATCTGTCTATGGGTTGGGCTGTCCATCAAATTTGTTCCAGACTGAAATATCTTAACAAGTACTGAACCGATTATTTTAACGACTCCAAAATCTCCCCAAAATAAATATTAACCTAAGTGACCCCCTTAAATTTCCTTCAACATAAGGTTGAAGTACATAATGGATAAAATGACCAAATGATGAATTAGACTAATAACCACCACATTAAAAGCCACATATAAAGCCCAGTTTGTCAGCACGGCAAAAAAGGTTAATTATGAAGGTGAACGCAGCAGGGATATACATGCATAACATCAGCATTTTAGGAATGCCATTCTGAGCAGTAATGCTGACATCAACTCATCTCGAAGCTGAGATGACTACATCCTCTCATCCTCTCTCAACAGGACTCCTGTAGACCAAGGACTGGTTCTATGAAACTTAGCAGACATCAGCTCTTTACTTTCTGGATATTTTGAGTAAAACTAACAGGAGCCATTGTTTTAACAATTTGTCAAAAATCCTTCATTTCCAGTTTCTGAGTCATGGGTTGTTCTCCAGTTCCAAACTTTGTGTTGACTTAATCTTAATACAAATCAAACTAACAAATCTCAATTCATCACCTCGGGTTTTGGAAACAAATAAATGAGTATTAATCAAATATCAGGAGAATCAGGTTTGGATAAAGTTCATACTTTCACTTTCTCACATGAAGCAAACAGCAGAAAAAGGCAGACTTTAGACGTGTTCGCACTACTGGAAATACCCAAAGTGGTTTAGGCAAGGGGACTGTCTGGATGGAGCATGCAGAAGCCAAAACTCTAAGGTCAGACTGCACTGGACATTTGGACCTGTGTTGGTTTATGTCTAGAAATGTTCAGGGGAACAATATATGTGAGAAAGGCTTTATAGAAAATAATTGGTGTTGACATAGTTCTTGTCACAAATTTAGCCATTTTCTTCCAGAAATGAAAAAGAAAACAAAGATTGCCCAGAAATACCAAAGAAGTATTAAGACAAGAAATAAACCTGAGAAAACATTTTTAAATAAAAAAATAATACTCGCATGCATGTTGAGGCTTTGTCAGCGGTTAATGGTTTATTCTAAAACATTAAACATTCTCCAGGATCCTCTTTCAATCTGAGCGGAAACAGAAAATGAGACATATCTGAAACGGAAAAAAATAGAGGCTGCGAGAATGACAAGCATGTTCAGCTGTGGAGGAATGAAATGCTGCCGGGCTTGCTCGTGCACCACAAATTCTCAGCAAAATATATTTAGTTGTTGAAGACATTTGCTAATTCTAGAATAATCTGTGCCATCCTGGGTTGTCCCAGAGGATATTTCTATCTGTAGCGGCGACGGCCTGCTGCATGGGAAAGGCATGTGAAACTCGAGTCTGGGCCACCGAACCACGTCTAGCTGGGTCATCACCACCAGCTCCTTAGCCTTTGTTTTGGAGCTGCAACAATTAAAATTCTCCAGAAAGAAGTCTGCACATTCCACTAAAAATAATACTGCCTTCACACATTTCTTTACGGGACCTCAGAAGCTGGATTTAATACCCTGAATCTGGGTTACTATCCTTCAGCTCGACCACAATGAGCTCACTAAGGTTTGACAGCCACATGTTTTCAAGAAGCTAACAACAATTCAAAGGCTCTCTTGCTGCTGCCGGCTTTTATTTGGTTCATAATACAGCTCATAATAAATTAAAAAACATACAGCTCATTACGCCAACTTTTTTAATACAAACAGCCCCAAACAGTCCGTATATAATGCATTTTTGACACTGTTTGGTTCACTATAAATGCAGCTATGTTATAAAACAGCCAGTCAGCCACAGCAGAAGAATCAAATCAGAATCACGAAACACTTAATCAGCCACTGAAAGACTTTTATGATCCCACAATCCTACTGCTGAAGTCTACAAATCTGACCAGAGGAGAGATCTTTGCACAACAAGCACTGCTCATTTAATCAGAGGGGTGGACTATGCTTCTGGTTCAACATAACCAGGGTTTCTTTGTGTTTGCCATCTTAAGAAAACCTAAAACACCACGCAGAGACATTTCTTCATTAATCCAGGCTTTCAGCTTCATATAATGCAGCCTCTGACACTACTTCAACTGACTCTTCTTACTTGGTTAAAAAGGGACTGATGAAATGCCGCCTAGTTTAGTAAGAGACATTTGATGAACAAGTGATGAGATCTAGAAAATGTAAGAAAAGAAAAGAAATACAGCTAAAGGTAGCAGTGGTACTGGCAAGAAGACCAGAGAGTGGAGTTGTCAGAAACACATCGATTTTACCACCTGGTCCACTCTCAGCACCAGTGTGAAATTTCCAACCTTATGGATTTAAAGATAAAGACTATTCATTGCGTCCAAATGTGACACTGACGGGAAAATGTAAATCACTTTGGGTTGGGCCCTGATTTAAAGGTGCATCACGCAGGTTTTGTTTGTGTATTAAACTTTTTCTTTTTGGACAGTAAGGCAATTTAAAAATAATCTCTTTGTTGTTTCTAAGGCTATTAGAGGTACCAAGGGCTGATTTTTGTGTAAAGGATGTGGGTCAGAATTTCCATGAAAATTTAAAGGAAGTGAATCTTAGGTTGGCTTTCCTCTGTGCCTCTCTTCTGGACCTAGCTAGTCAACTTTAACCTAGAAATGGAATTTAACCACTCCATTTCTAGGTTAAGGTTGACTACTTGGTGGTCACTAGACCATTTGGTGAAAGATGCCAAGAGACCGATTTCACCCAGCAACCACTTGGAGATTACACAGATGAGGCCTTACGAACACAGCATTACCAAATCTTCATTTATACTTTAGTATTCAGAGCTGTAATTAGAAAGAGCTACTTCAACATTTTTAGCTAAGGTGATATTAGAGCTAAAGCCCCATTTCATAAAGATGAAGCCCTTCAAGACTTGCTACACAGTCTTTTAGCTTTCAGCTCCAGCGGACAAGCCCCGTCCATGTGTTCAGGCGCTGTCTAAATGCGTACAGAGACGGAGATCTTAGGCTACTTATAGAAACCTATTTCTATAAGATTTAACACATAATGGGAGAACCGGGTGTCTGTGCGTCCGTCTGTCTGCCAGCTGCTTCAGGCCTCACTCTGAAACGCTGCACCAGACCCCTCTGACAGTCTGGACATAAATGACATTCCTCCCCAAGTTGTTTTCACATTTCTTTTTTAACACAGAAAGGAATTTTTGAGGCAACAGCACTTCTTTTTGGCTTGCAAACTGTTTGTCATCTCCCCAATACAACACGAGATAGAAGCAAGGTGGAGCTTTTGTTGGGCGTATTTAAAAAGGAAAATGAAGAAGGCAATTTAGGCTGAACACATAATCTGGTCTGGAGCTTCAATTCAAAATTAGCACATAGCACCGCATCTCCACATTTTCTCTTAATGAAAACACGCTCTAAATGAATTATTGAGAGTTTGGGGGTAGTCGCAAACTCAAGACAGTAGTTAGCTAAGGACAATAGCGAAATACTGCAATTAAATACAGCTGGATGAACACTCTGTTTAACTGGTAGTTAGTAGGGATGCAGAATTGTGAAATTACTGGCTTTTTTGTTTGTTTTTTTAAGCTTTTGTATTTTTCCCCTCAGTGTGACAGAGAAGCAAAAATGTTATAAAAGATAGATGGACAATTTTAAGGGGAACAACTATTTTCTATTTTACATATCCTGTTGTTGTGGTTAAGAATTTCAAATAATAAAGTTATGCTGAAGTAATCCTTGTGAACCAAACAGAGATCTTCAAATAGTTCTTTCTATACTTTGACCTGTATCCCGTCTTTAAGTCTGACGTCATTAGCCGTGCCTGGGCCCAACTCGGCTGCAGGTCCCTAAAGTCACACGATCACTGCGGCATCACTGTGAGTTAAAAACTGTCTAAATCTTTTCATCTTTAATAAAATGATCAGCGTTGCTGCTTTACCAGGTGTAACAATTAAGTTTAACATCCAGGCATCCATGAAAACAGAATTTATTAAACTTAACGGAGTTAGAAGTTAGCAGGGAGTTAGCTCGCTAGTTTCCATCTAAATATACCATGTTCTGACTGAGGGATTTCTGAAAAAATTAAGACATACAGCTCTGCTACTACTTCCAACATAAATGAAGACAGGAAAGTAAACAGCAGTGACATTTGTAGGGTTACTGAAGTTTGGATAATTCGCATGTAATGATGTGCTACGTGATTGCTAGCGACACAGCTATGTTAGCATAATATAAACAGTGAAGCTGGAAGATGAACGCTAGGCCTTATCATACCATTCACGGTAATACCGGTATAACGTTAGGCAATGATAAGAAAATGAAATATCGCGATAAAATATGGGTAAAATGCGCAACAGTGCCTTTGTTTTCATACGCACATGGCAGATTTTATGTGGTACACGGCGCTCAAAATGTTTTAGTACAACTTTGATAAGCTACGAAGCCGCACCGCTTGATGGATTGTCGGAGGATTACGGCTACCATAGTCGGGAGCCTTGTAGAGTGATACGTACTGCTATTACGTACATGCTTCAACATAATATTACCATATTGTGTGTGTATTACCTCTTTTTTAGTTTTGTGGATATTATATGCTCAGGATATGTCAGCCCATTTCCACTGGAAATGCCTTTTGGTTAAACTGTCAGCAAGGAATTTGCATTTGCATTGTTAAATTTTTATATAGATTTAATGCACATAAAAAACAGCTGCTTGTTTCAGTGAAAATGCATTGATGGGCTTTTTTTTTTTTGCACCAATAAAGTTGTGGAGTTGTAAAGTGTTTTGTCCCGCGTCAATTATATCATCAGTTATATCGTTATCGCAAATTTCCAAATATATATCGTGATAAATATTTTTGGCCATATCCCTGCCCTACCGACAGTGATCACTGACTGTTTTCAGGGGCTTGTTGAGATTAAATAGAACAAGATACAACGCATTAAAATACACAACAGCCTTATTAAACGAAGAGTAGTTTGGGCCTGGAATTAGGATTCATCACGTCATCACTTAAAGACAGGATAGTATCCCTAATACGTTCATCCCAGGCACATAGAACTGGTTATGAGTACAAAATCCCGCCCAACCACCTTCTCTTTGCAAGTGGCAGCCAATCAGAAGAAAACTGGTTTCAAAAGAGGCACTAAAGCAGCTTGAGGATGAATTGGAGGCCTTGCACCAAGGTACAGTATGTGATAAATAAAGATTATTTCATTTATATACTGTGGATTATAGAAACCAACTCTATTAGAGTTCAATAATAAAAATATTGAGCTGGAAATTAGCATAATGACTCTTTATTACAATACTTCTGAAATCTTCTAAAGCATAAAATTAATGTTGCACATTATTATTGACCACTGCCAAGGGTAACTATTGTGTCATTTAACATCAGGCTGATTTATCTGTGCATTTCCACTGCTTAGGTTTTAGAAATGACATCAGCGACTGTAATTTAGTGGTTTTCAAACAGCCTGATCAGTGGAGTCTTTCAGGTCCTGAAATGGGAACCACTGCTTTATATAAATCTTTTTAAGAAAAAATAGTGATGATGTCATAACCCCGTTTCTGGGTCTAAGCGCTGCCTTCATGAGGCTCTCGTCTTTTTAACCTGCTCTAGTGCTTTGCTTCTTGTTTCCCCACAACAGTTCAGTCATCATTCTCAGCCTCTCAAGTATTTTGTTACAAGTTCTCTTTAAAATGAGGCTTTTACTACAGCTATGAACACCACGGCTTAGGACCAGCCCTTTTTCATAGTGCGTAATCCAAACCATGCACCGTCATAAGAATGACTAACATCCTGTTAGACAGGATGCAGTTTCGCCTACACTACTATATGCCTACTGATAGCTTTGTAGGTAGCCACCAGGTAGAACATCATAATGTCAGCTAGCTCAACTGCACTAACCCTTCAACCTTTGCTGGAGTCAGTTTTCAGTCTTTGCTTACGTCCAGAGTTGCTGCAGTGCTGCACAGGAACATGATATATGATTTTCAGATGTCTTGTAAACTCTCTTTCCTTCATGCCTGGATGTTAAATTTTATTGTAACATCTGGGAGAACAGCCATACTGATCATTTTATTGGAGCTGAAAAAAAATGTGGATTGTTTTTTAACTGTCAAAGGTGCCTCAGTGTTTGTTTGCTTTTGGGAAATGAAGGAGCATTTATGCCCGGAAATAGCTAATTATGTCAGGCTTAACAAGCAGATAGACACGTTTTACATTCTTTAAAAAAAACTAAAAGACGCTGCTTCGAAATGAATTACCTGTTCTGCTGGGGTTTCCTGGGTCTTATGTTTAATTGTTAACATTAATGTTTTTGAAAGCTTTATAAATAGTTTCAAAATAACTCAAATCAACCAGAAGCACATCAAGATCCGTTGAAATATAATAACAGAGAAACTGTAGTTTTTGTAGTTGTAAAAGCACAGAAAAACAGTAGAGTCCAGGTTGTCAACAGCATTTTTCTTCACTTTTGAATAAGAATTGTGCAGATGCATGGAAGAGGAAGAAAAAACAAAACAAAACAAAAAAAAACAAAACAATGGTCACCCAGAGCTGAAGGCTGGTCCATGGAGTCTGGCATGTCCTGTTTAGGTAGCATTCTTCACAATATACACATAAAACACTGCCAACCTACACATCTGACTGATGGCTGACGCTGCCAGAGAAAAGCATATTGAGGAATAACATAAAGGAGGGTTTAAGCTACGAGTGAGTGTTTTTCTTGTTGTTTTTGTAGCAATAAATCATCCCCAAAAAAACAAACAAACCACAGGACAGTCAGCTGGGAAACCTGGATGTCAAAGGCGCCTGCAGCACTAACTGCTGAAGGACAAAGTGTTTGCGCTTCCAGAAGGAGTGAGGTGAAAGCTGAAGACAAACATATTGTCTGCTCATGAAAAAGAACACGGGCAAAATGACACCAGATCAAGCAATGACATGTTCGCAACCTCCCGCAACCGAAAGACAAAAAAGAGCCATCATAATGAAAACACTGGGGGAAGCAAAATAACAGCGGGGTTCAGCGCATGTGAATAACCCTTCGGTGCTGGCAACACAGCTCACCCTTTCCAGAATAATTGAATTTGATGTGCTTTGTGACCAAGCATAAAGGCCTCCCTTTGCTGAGCGGCAGGCCGGCCATGGCCATTGCATAACAGAGCTAATAAAGGAGGCCTACAGGGCCCAGGATGAGAGGAGGAGGTAGACACGTGGGAACTGCCTCTGTTCTGCTGCTTTGTCTGGGGCCGCGAGCGAGCAGAGCCCCCGGGCATTAGTGTAGGCATGCCTAACATAACGTTCATTCCACAGCAACAAAAAAGCTCCTCAGAGCTGCTCAGCTTATCTGCAGGAGCTGGCCGAAAGCAGCTTGAGGGATCCACCGTCAGCCCAAAAATTAAAATTAAAGCAATCAGTTCGGACGGGGTCTCAGCTGCTTGCAAAGTCAGGGGTTTTCCTGGTTCCTTATGATTAATCCGCATTTATCAGAGTTTTCCTGCATGCACACCAGCATGGTTTTAGGGAACCTCGAACTTTTCTGTTGATATTTACGCGGACTTACAAGAAATATCAGTTAATTACCAGTCCTCGGTCATCTTATACCACTTCAAAAGTCTGAAAATCTTCAGCCCGCCCAGCTGCATCGTCTTCATACCATCATCATCGTCACATGAAGCATTTTCTTCTTCAGGGATTTTCCTTCATATTAAAAACCACTGAGGTTTTGGCCTTCCATCAAGGGGAAAAAAAATTCTTGGATGGTGATTTTTAAGTTTTCTGTAAATGGGTTTAATTTATTCAAGCTTCAAATACATTTTTGTTTATGGAATGGCCAACAAAAAAAACGCACGCACTTCTGTAAAGTCAGGCATCACAGCCATTTTTATACCACACGCCTACCAAATGTGCACAGTCACCCACCAAAGGCTCATTTTTGAGAGCTGTACATTGAAAGAAATGAGTCTGTATTACCTTATACTTATTTACTTGCTATACCAAAGTAAACAGAGAAACCCTCAATTTCTCAGGTATCTGTGCACTGCATTGGCAAGTCCGTCTAATGAGTCACTACACACCCTCATCTAACCAAAACGTCTCCATCTTCGGCAGGAACAAACTTGACCTCTGGCTGATACGCCGCCCCATTACAGCTCATCGTGATCATCACTGACAATTATGTTCCAGCTTCAATGGTGCCTCTGTTTTAGCGATTAGCTGTGATAATCCACTACTGACGCTCCTCTCTGCGAGTCAGCAGACTCAAGGCGCATCA
Organism: Haplochromis burtoni; assembly: GCF_018398535.1. Taxonomy (NCBI): domain Eukaryota; kingdom Metazoa; phylum Chordata; class Actinopteri; order Cichliformes; family Cichlidae; genus Haplochromis; species Haplochromis burtoni. Next base: position 1,006,273 of record NW_024582422.1, read on the forward strand.
GGCAGACCTGGTGAGCAACACACTAGATCACACAAGCTGCTGTACTGTACTTTTTGTTTCTTGAGAGCCAGGAGTTAAACTGCAAATCTGAGGCCAGTGTTTTCTGTAAAACAGATCATATTATTCCCAAAATATAGAGCATTCCACCTCCACCCCGCTCCCCCGACTGGTATGTAAATAACGCTTTTCTACTCTTACTACGCACCCAATCATACATGCAACACTTTATTTTATTCATTTTACGTGCTTTTTATCATTAATACACACACACTCACACTCTGATGTAAGCACCTAGCAGAGTAGAAATATTTACTGCAGGAGAACGCCTCTGGTCATTATCTTGGTGGCTTGAGGGTTAAACACACAAACAGTCTTCACCTGACTACATTTATTGCATTTTTATAATTCCACAACACCTCCAAAGAATCTCATCACATGATTTGTCTTTTAAGTGTCTGGCTGATATTTTTTTCCATTTAACAGCCTCAGGTAAAACCCAGATCTCATGATGAAGTCCTATAAAAACAAATGAGTCACAAAATGACCCTGCTGTAAGAAGTTCCCTCCTGACCCCCTCAGAATCAGCAGATTTTTTTTGTCTTTGTTTTTTGTCACAGGACCTCAAATAGATAAAGGTGGGTTAATTTAGGTGATTTCTTCTTTAAAAATTTTTAGTCATAAAAATGTATCGAAAAGTAAAAAGTTGTCTCTTGTATTTACAAAGTTAGGAGGAAAAATGCAGGAAAAAAAAAAATTCACGCAAACTAAAAAGCACCAAATTTCAACCCAGCCCAGTGTATTGTCAACTCCAAAAATATGAACAGTAAGAAAGCAAACTTTTGCAAGGCTTTACAAAAAAAGTCATTGGACAGAGCAGATCAGCTGATTCTCAGGGGTTCAACACCCAATGAGTAACGTTCATCCTTTGATTTCAACTCAGCAGAGCAGCTGTCAAACCGAGACTTGACAGGAGAAATTACGAACCTCTTATATCTGCATTCATCTCTCTGCTCTTGACATACGTGCATGCAAACAGCCTCATTTATCTGCTTTTTTAAAACCCTGACAGAACAGCTGACACCTTTTTGTATCTGCTGCTCATTAGCAGAAGGTTTGTGCTGCGATGTGATTTATTGGAAAGTCAGTATCAGGTGGTGACAGAAGACATTCCTCCAATGAGAAAGCCTATAAATCACAGAGTAGCACCAGAACAAATGCAGAAAACATTCTTTAGTCTTACTAAAGAAGGCCCTCCCTCAAATGCTGATGACTATAAAAATATGCGAAACTGCTATTAGCTGCAAACAACAATGGTTAATCAACTCACGAGGAAATCAGGTTTTCCTTATCTAGATTACACGCAGCTACTAGAAGCCCACTGCTGGAGTAAAATGTACACTAGTACTCGCCATACTTTGAGCTCGGTTTTTGTGAATTTCAGCCTTTCCCCTCATAATACATCAGAGCTAAAATACTTGCTGTAATTCCCAGTAATCTCACAACAAAGTCTGCTTTGAATGCCTGATTGAGCTTGCTTCTGGGCTGGTAAAAATCCCAGTCCCCGCAAAAAGCACATCCTTGCAGCTTTCTCAGTGGCCCAGCGAGCATTCCTCACATACTTTCACAAAGATTTCTGGGAGTTGGAGTTTAAAGCACATGTCCGACTACTAATCTCCATGCTGAAATCTCCATGCAATGGAAATCACACACTAAAATTGTCATCTTTTGAAGGCTGGACATGACAAACATGAGAGCAGCTCTTCACTCTCTGACTGGTCTTTAGGAGGTGTCTTTGTGTGGAAAGGAAAGGGGAGCTGGATAACAATGGCGCTCTGTATTAGGTGTGTGAGCCAGGAATGTTTCAGGTCACTGGAAGTCATAAATCTGCAGGGCTTACTGATGAGTCTGGATGACTGAGGTTTGACACACATGCGAACACACACACACACTCAATAGGTTTTCTTCTAAGTGAAGAAGGGACAGATAAATAGCTCAGGTGACCACGCTGACAGGGTTAACTTGGACAAAAACAACTCCTCTGCAACAATAGAAAGGCTGAGCTGCTGTCTAATTTTACGTCCAAACTGTCAAATTTCATGTTTAAACCGACATGCGGGATCATTAGACCATGATCATGTTTGTAAGGGAGCTTCTGTAGGCGCTGTGGAGGCCCACAGCTGCTCCCAAACCTCAGACGATCATCGACTGTGGCCACATGATTCACCACAACCTCACAATAAAGAAGCTGCCCCTGTGGATTCTTTTAAAAAAAACAGTCAAAAACTGGTCTTCTGTTGAAGACTCTTTTATTGAATTGTTATTTACTTATTTTAAAACTACCTGTTTATTTTACTGTGTCTTATATTTTTCTTTGGCACCTAATCTTCATGTTTATTTTAGCCTCGTGTATAGTGCTTTGTGCCAAACGTAAACTTTACTTATCCCCAAAACACAACCTCTGATAGTAATTACAACCTTGCTCCAACAGGGGCATTGTCCAGATATGCGGGTAATTTTACAAGAACATGAACAGGGCCAGTGTTATAGTCTAATATAGTACATTTATTATTTATACTTCTACTTTATTTCTATATTATTCTACTTTCTACTCTTACGCTATTTTATATGTAAATACGATATTACAAATATAATTTGATTTTAAAATATACAGCTAATAATATAGGAGAGATCAGACTATTTCCCTCGGGATGAATAAAGTATTATCAATCCATCAATCAATCAATCGGTAATAAAGTAATTAAAATAATCTCCAGCTGCAATATTACAGTTATAAAAATTATTAAATGAATAATCATGATTCTGGATGATAAGTACTTTAAGTATATTTAATGATAAAACTTTTAAATCCTCTCAGTGTCTTTATATGGAAACTGCACTGACATTATTGCTTACTTAGTGTTTCCCAATAAAAACTGCCAGCTGAAGGGAGGACTGAAGATCCAAGTCAAATACTAAAATAATGACATTTTTACAAGAACAATATAATACAGGCATAAAATACTATTGTTTATCTACATGATAGACTCACCCACTTATTTAGTTCGCCTATATTTTAAGACAGTTCTATCCAGCTATATTTTTTGTAAACTGGTTCATTAAATGTGAAAACTAGGACATTTATTAAAGGTAGGAAAAATTTAGAGTTTGCTTTAAATCATATTGAGCTATATGTCGCCCATAAACTTAAATGAAAATAACAGAAACAGTTTCCACATCCGCTTTAAACAGTTATTCATCAAACCATTTTCACACTCTCATAAACTCTATTATAGCACAGGGATCTGCAATGCTTTCTACTTTCATTTATGGTCTACATTATATTTTCTGATTTCCCGTGAATCCCCTCTTGCTTTGTGCCACCCCATAAAAAAAATAAATAAATAAAAAAAATAATAGGAAGGGGAAGAGGCGATTTCATTGACTTTTCCTTATTTATACGCCTAAGTTCATCTCTTAAGTTCAACAAGATACTACACAAGAAATTTTGGTGCCCACAGTGCTAATAATCTTCGTCTTAGTCTAGAACAGGGGTCCCCAATCTCAGTCCACGAGGGCCGGTGTCCCTGTAGGTTTTAGATGTGTCCTTGATCCATCACAGCTGATTTAAATGGATAAATTACCTTCTCAACATGTCTTGAAGTTCTCCAGAGGCCTGGTAATGAGCTAATCATGTGATTCAGGTGTGTTGACCCAGGGTGAGATCTAAAACCTGCAGGGCCCCCCGTCCTCGTGGACTGAGACTGGGGAACCCTGGTCTAGAACTAAGAACTAAACTGGTGACATGCATACAGAACAGCTTACTATCATCAAGTGCATCAAAACAAAATCTTAAATTGACGGGTTCAACATAAGGCCAAATGTAGTAAATAAAAATAACCAGAAAAAAGAAAGAAAATTTAAGGATGTATTATGTGGGGGGAACGATATTCTCTGTGATCAAAGTTGTAGGTTTCTTTAGGAAACTAAAACTAAGAAGAAGAAGAACAGTGTATGTTGATGGTGAAACTTTTTCAAATAGCTTTGAATGAAATTTTCAGGCTTATGTGAAGAGCCATTTTGCACATAAAAGCTTCTATTTGAGGGAATAGGATGGTTCGTAGTTAGTTTATGTTTTCTATATTACTTTTCTACAATTATTTTCCAGTGAGCCAACCCTGTCTCATTCTCGGTCCCTCTGTGCCACCCCATTAAACCCCCTGGAAACGCCCCTGCTCTCCTGTGAGTTATGTCAGTTTATAAAGAAGTCTCGTTGTATTAAGATTACTTTTTGTTAGTGTGTGTAATAACACTACTCCAGGGCCTTAAGCGTACCTATCTCTGGGGTCAATCCATGAAGTTTGCCGGGTGTTGTGGTCGATGAAAAACACTCTGCCATCGTAATCCCGGGCTTCCTCCCAGCCCGCGGGCAGCGGCAGTTCCGAGCTCTCTCTCCGCTTTCCGCCGCTGACCCACGGCATAGCGTCGAGACGGTGAGAGGGCTGCAGCCCCCTGCCCTGCTTTTATCCCCCTGAAAAAGTCGCTCCTCACTGCATTACAACCAAACGACCTGGACGCGCTGGAGAAAAGAAACGCAGATACAAAACTTTCCACCGAGGCTGGAAAAAGTCCCACCGGGGGTACATCCACTTTCCTCTTCTTCTTTCTACAACCCTCCAAAATCAGCGCGGCGGGGCTCTCTCAGTGCTCGTTTCTCCATGTTCGCCTTCTCCGCCATATTTCATTCCCCGTGTCCATATTCGGGAGCCGATTTGCATACGTACGACGGAGCCAGTTCCCCCTGTCCAATGAGGAAACTTCAGAGCTCAACACTATCATTAAAGCTTCACGGCGCCGCGAAAACATACCTTATAAAATAGACTTAACGTTTCATTTTAATTTTAATTCAGCTGAGTGATTTAGCTAACGCTGCGACACAAACCTGTTGATTCACTCATTAATGTATCTCAAGAGTAGCTTCTGTTTGTGTATATACAATTTAAATAAGTAATTTTAAATTTTAATATTAATATAAGACAGTTATAAAAAAGATATCATTTTAATATAAAATCTAAGGAAACTCCCCCGATCACGCTGTTGTTTGAAGGACTCGTTTTAGTGGTGCACCTGCGCCACCTCTTGGCCTTAATTGGCACTGCAACAGCTCATACACCGGCCACCCAGATCAACTTCCTGGCGTTTCAACTGTTTTACAATTATTCTTACTTCAGTAGCTAAAAGTAGATTCAAATATCAATCAATCAATCTTTATTTATAAATCACTTTTCATACAAAGATGTAGCACAAAGTGCTTTACATGGTTAAAAGCAGCCCACCCCACCAAATAATATCCAAATTACCTAAAATATGCAACTATTATCTTCTTCTTGTAGGTTTTCCCTTTTGTTCCCAAAGGGGATCATCTGCTTCCATCTGCCTCCATCTGACCCTCTTCTTTGCATCCTCATCTGTCACACCAATCCTCTGCATGTCCTTCTTCATTACATTAGTGAATGTTCTGAGATCTTCCTCCTTTCCTCCTGCTTGGAAGCTCCATACTCAACATGCCTTGTCCAATATATCCACTATACCTCCTCTGTACTTTACATACTATATTAGTATAGTATTGTATGTACTAATACCAAATCATTTCAGGCTTGCCTCTTTAACTTTGTCTCCAAATTGGTCAATCTAAGATGTCCCTCTGAAATACTCAATTCTCATCTTCCCTCCTGGTTTCTCCCATTTTCAGCGAGTCAAAATTAAAAATTTACAATTAAGGTTTTTATAAGCTATGATAAAATAAATGGCAATAAAGTTTTTTTTTATTATTACTTATAAGTTATGTATTGTTTATGAAAAAACACAAGAAGTAGAATGGTACAGAGGTACATAAAACACAATATGACTAAAACAGGCCAGGATCTTCTCAGCTGCGTCACAGCAAGAAGGACAAATACCTCCAATAAGTGTGTGTCTTTCTTTGTGCAGTAGTGAGGGGGTTTTCACTTAAATTTACAAACTATTTTGTGGTCAGCATAATTAACACTGTGCATCCAGCTAAGTTTAAAACTGTGGAAGAACAAGTTAGAAAGAGGATTAGGAGGAGCAGTAAAACCAGACACTAGGTGAGACTCTCTCTCAGAGTATTAAAAAATACTCTTTTAAACTCTGAATAATATCCCCCACCACATGCCAATTTATTTATTTGTGCAGGATATTTGGCGGCCTCTGTGGGTAAGAAGGGGAACTGCAACTACACTTTAATTTTTTATATTTTTAGAGACAGAAATTAAGTTGGATGTGTAATGTGACATTCTTGGCCAGGAACATCATGAGTGACTTGTCTATAGCTGCAGAGACGTCCCTTTAAAGCTGAGATTAAGCTTGTTTCTGGTATCATTTGGTATTCCTTAAGTGTTTGTGAGGACATCACAGCAGTCAGCTGAGTGTTTTCTTCGCCGGAGCAGGAGGAGTTTGGCAGCCCGGGGATGTTATCTGTGCATTTTTGTTTGTGTGTTTGTTTGTGGTTTGTACGGCTGTCTATGAGTTTATGAACGGGAAACATTTTCTCACATCTCAGCTTTGATCTATTGCCTCCTACGATCATTTCCCACAACCATGCAGTGTTCATACGAGAGCACACAATAAGCTGCTCTGTTGTTTCAGATTTAGTCACATGCAGCAGACAGCCTGACTGTGAGCAGCTATCCCACCACGAGGAATATGACAAAAATATTCATATATTTTTAAATTTAACTTAAATGGTTATGAGCAAATCTCAGCATTACTCTCCTTACATAACATTTTTCACTGGTAATAAATCACTCAAAGGCCTAGTTGTGCAACACTGCCTTTATGATACTCTAACACTGAAATGTTTTTCTACTCATGGCTACTCATGGCTACAGGAAAAACCCTTTGAGGACAGAGATGAAGGGCTTTAGTGGCAACTAAGTTTATGACAAGAGTGTTTAGCATTTGCAAATAATAAGCTGAGTTTGCTGTAGTGTGTGGCCCCTTGTTCATATGCTAGTTATTGCTGGATTGCATGATGCAAACTGAACTTCAAGCAGTTGTTGTTGTTTTTTCTCAGTATAAACACAATTCTGTTGACATTTAACGACATCCCTTATGGCATGCAGTTTTGGAAGAGCATATAGGAATGGTCTTGTAAAAATCGTGCCCATCTCTGCCTCTGCCCCTGCTGCCCATTGGCACAGCAGCGAGAGCAGGAGGACCACAAAGGGGAGGGCCATGCGGGCCCCCCTCTCCCTCCAGCAGCAGAAGATGTGTGCTCCTCTGAGTGGGAACTGTTTGAGAACGAGCTCCAAGCCTCAGAGCTAGAGCGGTCAGCTCTAATTATCAGGTGTTTTGAGCAGTTCCTGTCCCGACTGCACAGCAACAGGCCTCTCCATCTGAAGTGCAGCCAGAGAAGGAGAAGAAGAACTCTTGTGGCTCTGTCAAGCGTGGAGGCCAGAGAGAGGGGGAGAGAAACATGGACACGTGCGCCTGCGCTTTGGAGCTGCTGGGGATGCTGGTCTACGTTGGAGCATGGCTGTGCGCTTTAACCACCACTATCTTACCGCAGTGGCTGACCATGAGCACTGCGCTGCTGCCTGTGGAGAGCTACGAGCTGGGCCTGTGGGAGACCTGCGTGGTCCAGGACGTTGGAGGGATGGAGTGTAGGGCTTATGACAGCCTGCTGGGCCTTTCCACAGACCTCAAGCTGGCCCGCATCCTCATGTGTGCTGCCCTCGCTGTGGGCATGCTGGGAATTCTCGTGGGAATACCTGGACTTGACTTGGTCCACAGCTGTAAAGAGGACAGCGGTCAACAAACCAAGAGGATTTTAATCATCACGGGAGGGGTGCTCGGGATGGTTTCTGGGGTTCTGTGTCTGATTCCCGTGTCCTATATGGCACATATAGCAGTGATGCATTTCTTTGATGACAAAGTGCCTGACGTGGTGCCTCGGTGGGAGTTTGGAGACGCTTTGTACTGCGGCTGGGCAGCAGGATTTCTCCTCATAGTTGCCGGCTTGATCTTGATCACCTCCTCCTCGTGCTCTCAGGTGGAGCCTCAGCCTGTGCTGCAGCGGCGGTACCAGGTGATGGGCACAGGTGTAAATTACAGGAAGCGCACAGAGTACGTTTAACAGATGATTTACCTGTGTAGAGACTGAAATCACAACACAATCACCTGTAGATCTGCACGTCGGACCGCTTTACAGCAATGATGTAAACCACCGAGACAACATACGATGGTGACATTTACACCTTGTTTCAGCCCTTTTACATGACTCACCTGCACAATCAGACATTATAAGACGATCTGCTGTGATCAGTAAGAATAAATCTATTTTATAAAGAAATGTTTTATAAAAGGTCTTTTTATCCATTACTCTGGAGTGGTTTCAGAATTTTTCTCTAACAGGAAAAATATAATTTCAAGCCTGTTTAGCAGGACTCTTGAGCTTTTTAAATGCTGTAATTGTCAATTATTCTTAGTCTGTAAACATACAGAATAACTCTTAAAGCACAAACTATTCTTGAGTTGCACACTGAGATGATTCACATAAAGAATTTCATTGCAATCCTGGTGAAAAATGGCTCTTTTTTTTTTATTAAAAAAGGTAAATTTCCTGTATTTGTTAAAATGTTTTCTGAAGCCATGAGCAGGTTTGACTCCAGTTATGTCAGAGGTAGAAACATGGCTGCTCTTTTCCTCAATCCCTCATCAGCCCCCCCTGCTCGTCTGTGACTCTCAGGCGACCGAATGGGACTAAAAACCTGTCCGTTGGTTTGTCAGGTGTGTCTGCGGCGGTGGAAACACAGCTTGAGTCTAATTCCACAAGATTTCCTGGTCACTCGCTGAGCTAAGCTGTGTTTAATGAACGCATTAATGGGCACTGTGTACTGTGAAGAATGTAGCACAAGCTGACATAATTACACAAATTTGCTGAGGTCAGAGGGTGCCACCGCGCTCTGCCATCCATAACTGTCTGTGTCATTTACATACGCTCAAAGTACATTGACATAACGTGTTATTGCATGGGAGGATGAGGATTTATAAACCTCCATGGTTGGTGCATGTCTGTGGAGTTAGTTCTTATAGGATGAAGCTAATGAGAGATAATGAAGTTGTCACAGGAGCATATGTTACCTGAGGTACCAATGACATGCCAGACTTTGCTCCTGAAGAGGTGGTTCTGAGGCCCACTGAGAGGGACAATCCTGTCCTCCGATGCCACATAGTCTCCCTATGTGTGGGCATCAGGGAGGCATAAAAACAGCTGCAGATATTTTCTTTTTGCTTTGTTTACTGTAAATGCCACTGAAACATCAAGGAAAATTATATGTCTTGTAGTCGTGAATAATTTACTCTAAATGCATCCGACTGCAAATAAACAAACCTGTGTAGATGGGTTGATAAGCAAACATGACCCAAATCATGACCCATTCTGGTAGTTCAGATGGAGATAAAGATCATCCAAGTTTCTGTTTCAATGTTAGATGATGGAAACTAAAGTTTTGCAATACATGAGTCACTCTTGAGCAAGATTTTCTATTTTAACCATTAACAAAACCATTTAACTATCTTCTGCACCTGATGTTTCGATTTTACTGGTAAAGTGTTGAAGCAGCAACTGTGAAATAGCAATAATTATATTTTATCACAGTTAAATATAAAGAATATCAGTTCATTAATATCATAAATATCAGCAAAATACAAAATTGCACAGGAATCACTACCAAGTGTAGTTAAAGTAAAAAAAGGAAAAGCACATCCATGGTACCTGAAATCTCCTTCCACCTTAGCGTGGGCTTTGAGAAAAATGCTATATACTTGATGTTTACTATTAAGTATTACGTTTAGCCTTTCTTTCATTTATTTTTTTAAGTTATTCATATTTTAAATCATCAATTGCTTATAACTACAGTTTAATAGCTATTTTTTTTAAGCTAACAATTTCAACTGCTAATCTATCCTTTTAGCTAACAACATTTTATCTGCATTTTTAGCTTCGTATTTCAACTTTTAATTCATTGGTAAGAGTTTTAATTGGTAATAATATAAGAAAACAAATGTAATTGTGATAGCTAAAGACTTTTAGCTATCAATTTCAGTCGCTAATCAATACTTTGAGACAACGTTTTTTCCACCGCTGGCGACACGTGAACAGGCACAGAGTAATAAAACGATTTTGGTCTTGATTACTGAATGGGTATTGTGGCAATTCTTCAGGAAAATACAGCGGCTTTAAGATATAATTGCTCATCTAGAGTTTTATTCCAAATCTTCTGCAAGTAAAATCTCATATTATGGGGTGAGATGTTATCCAGCTGCTGTTACCTTTGGGTTTAATTCTACAGACGTTGATATGACACATTTGCAATCAGTCTTCTTATCAGTTTTCCTCCATAAAACACCGTAAATGATAAAGATAGAGAACAAAGCACAACAGCTTTATCTGCTAAAGGATATGTACAGCACAAGTGAGATAGGTAGGTAGGGTTTGTGGAGACAGGCGAACATTTTAGACAAATAATTATTTACTACTTTTTACAAGCCTGTTTTTTTAAATAATAAAATTTGGTTACACCTAATTCAGATAGTAGTTTTCTGCAGTATTTAAAGCAGCTCTACTTGTCATCCACTTCTGAGCCTTGCGTTTCTGAGTGCTGTGCTTGTCTGAAGAGGGCTTTTTGTTCTCCATCAGCTAGCCGCCTCCAGAGAGGTAGAGCCAGCCACAGGGCCAGTGTGTGTATGAGTGCCCTCCATGGTAACAATCACCCCAATGAAGCAGCCCCCTCTTCACGCTCACATGCCTGCTCTCGTCAGCCTCCTACCCAGGTCACGTGTGCGGGTCAACCTGGCCGACTCTCACCCCTCCTCACGCAGGACTCCTAAGAAGCCACACCTTGAAATGTTATGTCGCCTCCCACGGGCTTGTGTGGCAATAACACTGATCGTAACAGTTCTTACATAAAAGCTGAGGCCACTAACACACTCACACACATACACACCACTCCTCAGTAACAGAGATAAAGTTTATTATTACTTTTGTAGATAAGCAGCCATCCCTGAACTTCAATCAGTCACATAAACCTAAAATAGAAACTATAGGGTAAATAGTCACTGGCTTTTATTTTCAGTACAATGAAATCATTGTTTTTATGATAAAAGTACAATTGATCAATATCCCTTGTATGTTCACAAGGAATTTTAGCATTTTTTAGCTCTTTGTTTTGGTTTTCTGGTTGAGATATGGCAAGTCAGTCTTTTTTTTTTAGTTCTAGTATCAAACCTAGCCTCTTTTAAAAAAATACAAAACAAAACAAAAAGCCCTAAAGTCAGTCTCCCTTCATAGATTTTATTCTGTTGAGTTTTATTCACTGTGAAAGGCAGCGTTATCCATGCCTGCTCTATTTACCAGTTCAGACTTGCGTGGCAGTGTTGTCACTGTCCAGGGGCCATTGAGCTGGTCGCCAGGGCCCGCTGTGCTCACGGCCCGCCAAGCGTACCTGTAGCAAAGGAAAAGCAGGCCACTTAAGAGTGTCGCAATGGAGGCGCAGAGGCCCACTCCAATGGCTGAGCCAACTCGCTGGCTGACAGGAGGAGCAGGGATTTGGAACTCAGGAGGAAAGTCTATGGTGCTGTTTTTCAGCACAGAGTTCATGTTCCACGCCAGTGGCACCAAGGAGGACATCCCTGTGAGCAAATACAGCGCCCCTGCCAGCAGGAAGACCAGCCTGATGCTCCTGCGATCTTCAACAGAGAAGTAGGCCATCCTCACCGCCACTGCAGCACAGATGTTCCCGGCAAGACCAAAGATGGCCGCGAGCATCATCAGCACCTGAGCCACGGGGATCTCCACGGGAAGAAAGCTGTCCGATATGCTGATGCTTCGACAGTTCTCCACATCGGGAAGGACATGACTGTAGAAACACGTCCTCCAAATACCAACCCAGGCCTCGCCCGAGCTGATGATGGACGCATTGCCTACTCGCCAGAGACGCCACTCGTTGAGGCCGGCGGTGGTCATGGTGAGGATCCATGCCAGGAATCCGACTATCAGGCCCAGGAACTGCCAGTGAGCCGTGTGAGTGAGGTAAAGCATTGTTGTCCAGTCTGACCACTAATTCTCAGAGCGACCGATCGCTGGAGCCATCACTCCTGCTGCAAACAACAACACACACAGGGCCGTGGTAAGATGACCTGTGCGCTTCTCATGTACAAGTTAAGACTACGGCATTATTCTTAAATATTCATAAAGGGTATTTTGATTTGAAAAGAGCTCTGAGGGAACCTTTAAAGGGTTTGATCACCACATTTAAGGCAGCATATTATTTCCATCTGCAGTCATTTAAACTTGGTGGTACATGAAGACAGTGGTATGATATGAAAGCTAGAAGCTGGGTTGCAAAGTGGTTTGCTGATGCAGCAGAATTAGCACCATATAAAAGAACTCATTTTAAACTAGACCTGAACCAGGTTCATCTCATCATTTTTTTAGTGATTACATTTAGCTAACCATACGTTGATTCGTTTTTTTAAGGCTAATAATTTATGAAGTGACTCATTTTTCCATTACTTTTAATGACTACTTCAAGTGTCGCTCTTTATTATGTTTATTGAACACTCAAAAAAATATTTTAACTCATTGCTTGTCCAACTGATTCAGTAAAGGACTAGATGTTACAATCCCTGACAATGCATTGCTTTAACGGAGAAAACCTTGGGGGATGGCTGTTATGAGGAAAAGCAGCCCAGAAACTTTACCAGCGGCAAACATCGTTGTGTGCCTCAACTTTCGTTCTTTTACCCAGGCTAATCTGCCATTTTTCCTTGGTTAGGTTTAGGGATTAGAGATTTGATCTAAATTATCATATTAAAATTTGGGACACATCGTCAGTAGTGGACCTTGGATTTATCGGGTGTTTTGGCCATTATCACTAGACACCCTCATCCAAGGAGGCCCTGCCAGGGTTGATCAGGCCCCGGAGTGTGTCACTGGTTCATGTTAAAATTGTTCTTTCTCTTCTGCTTTCTGCTGTTTAGTTTCCTACAGTTTATTCTATCTATTCAATGCAACTGAAAAATACTTACCTCTTTAACATTTATGGAGTGCGAAGTTTCCTTTTCACTGCAGTTTGTGTCTTTAAAGAAAAATATTCAGGTGAACACTTTGACAAATAAAGAACCATTTCTAAATATTGCTGTGAACTTTTTGTATCTGTGCGTTGATTTTCTATGTAGTGTTTCTCGTTATACATACACGCTGTAGGTGAAAACTGCTGCATTTTATTTTGCAAGATACTTGAGGAGTTTTTGACCAGGATCATATGTTTAGAGCTGTGTGAAACTGAGCCACAGGTTCTGGAAATGTGTTCAAACTTTTGAGAAAAACCGTAATAAACATTTAGCTAACCTGTTCGTCCATATTATCAGGCATCGATTTGATCTTTTAATCTATGCTCTCAGATAAAAATATCAACTGTTAACTCACAGCTTCTACCTTTTATCCATGATTTTGTCAAGCCTGAAACATTTCAACTGCTAATGATATTTTTGTAGGATTTTTATTGTCATTTGAACAGGATGTAAAATTAAATTTTGCACTCAGGTCCAGGTCAATAAGAACAAGACTACATGAGAGATAGAACACATATTTACAGTCTCATTTGGTATAAATAAAACCCCCCAACTACTTTTAACTTTTATATTCATAATTTAAACCCTTTGTTTATCGAATGTTTTTCCACTTATGTGAAAAGCTTTCTGTTCCCATTAAACCTTCAGTTAATTCCAGCTTGTTATTACTATTTTTTATTCTCTTAATTCTCAAATTATAATTTAGTTTATCTCATATTAATGTGAGCGTGTTCTAACTTTGGCTACAGCAGAAACATCTTCTCATGCCAAATACAGAGAACAGAAACTAATCAGTGACTGAAGTCAGTGTATTAGAATATTTAACCTGTTGCTGGAGATATGTTGATAACTATGCAAACGTTCCCTTTGAATAGACAGCAAAACATTAAAAAAATGTTTTATATGTATAAGATAATGTAGCATTACATGTTATTATATTAGTTAGTAGTTTAGCTTTTTATTCACTCCGCTCACCCTGAACTACTGCACACGTTCTTAAAGGTAGTCTTTGTTTTCTTACGTTAACAGCGTGGACATTGATTGACTTTTATAATAAAGCAGCTATAAATAAAGCACAGGCATTAAGCATATGTTAACAAATATTCAGATTATTAATATTTAAGAATAACAGACAGCACTTAAAGCCACACATCTGCACTTCAGGTCACTAATTCGACTAAGTTCTGCTAAGATACGATCGGTTTAACATCTTCAGATTCAGTACGTTAAGGAGAACGACGTTACCTTCCGATGTTTCAAAAACAGAGTTCTGCCAGTTATTGTGAAACTAGGAACAAAGCTACAGTAGAAACGAGGAAAGAGCTCGTTTTATTGTAGCCGTACATACCGTCTGTGCCAGCACTGCTGTAGTTAATGATTATTCATTCAAATCTTTAAACCACTCCTAATAATATTTAATTATTTGACTCACCTAGATGCGTCTCACCTTATTAATAAAGATCGAATCCTTCCGATGAAGTGTGATTAGCTTTGGTTACGTGAAGGGGCTGTTAAATACGCTCCCTGCTATGTAAGAGTGTTTATCAGTAGAGAGAGGAAGGTGTGGTGGAGTTAATGAATGACACCAGAGAGAAGAAGACCTCAGTCAGACTCTACAGCAGACTCGTTTATTTGACAGAAAGGAGCACAGCTGATAACGTTTTTAAGACATTTAGGATGTAGAAGTGCACGAAGTGTGTGAAACTGTAACAAACTGAAATGTGCAGGGGAAAAAAAAAAGTTCTCCAGTATCTGGGAGACATATTTAATCCATAGAGTCTGAAATTTGAAGGTTAATGTAAAAAAAAAAAGAAGCTCTTTATCCATATCTGTTTGCATAATCATCAATCTGAACATCTTTTAGTGTTGAGATTCAACTTCTGCACCATGAAAAACAAAACCGCGGTGACGTGAGAAGACGAAACAGAAACACCTGGTCAACATGTACATGGTGACATCATCCTGTGGATTTTTACACTTTTCTGCCTGTGAATAAATCTAAAAAGCGCTCTGAATAATGCGACCTGCAGAAGTGGACTGAAGAGTGTGTGCAGTGGTTCTCGGCGCACTTCAAATGTGACCATTCAAGCCTGGACGTCAAGTGCTGCTTCTGTTTAGTGATGTTAAACACTCTCCTCTCGCTGCAGGTGCGTGCATCTTCATCTCGAGGAAATGTTTCTTCAGTGAGGAAAGCAGGGGCACGGATATTTGATATTTAAAAAAAAAAAAAAAAAAAAAAAAAGGCCACTAGTTTGAGTGTAAAAGGTAAAGAATGATGAATTTACTGACATATTTAGCCAGATTTGACAGATCTCGTGACATTTATACTTGATAAATACTCTTAAATGCTCAGTGTGTAGCACGCATCAGCTAAATCGGTTGAAGATAAAATACTGTCTCCTCCAGATTCAAAAGGCTATAATAAATTACTAAAAAAAAATAAAATCATAAGAAACAAAGCAAAAATATCATAAAAGGGCATTAGTGGTTGGTTGCCCCCCCCAAAAAAAAATACCACCATCTTTACAAAAAGAAAGTTTTGTGGAGTTTTTTGTGGTTGTCATGTACACGCATGCTCACAAAGTCAGGAAAATGCACCAAATAGGCTGTTTATGTGCAGATTTTCTTAACTATACCGCCATCTGCTGGCCACAGGGCTCATGTGCAGCCGAAACCACGTGACTCTCAGACCCAGCAGTGTCTGTCCTCCTCAGAGGGCCAGCCGCTGCTCTATGGGCAGGCTGTCCATCAGACACTTCAGCTGCTCCTCGCCCAGCTTGATTTTATCCTCGAGCTTGCGCTGCTCGATAATGAGCGCCGACTTCATCTTCACAAAGTGCTCGTAGTCCGCGAGGCTGTCCTCCTGCAGGTAGCTCGCCAGGATCTCGTAAACCACACCCTCTCTGCGGTCCAGGTTCTCCTTCAGCTCCTTTGCGTCCTCGTGCTGTCGGATCAGCAGCTTCCTCTTCTCAATCAGCGTACGCTGATGAAGAAGAAAGAGAGAGTGTGAAAGGATGTATATTAACCATCCCATATCAAATTATTCACTTGGTATCGATACAGCTAAATAAATTTCCATCAAAGAAAAGCTTCAACTTGTTAGATCTTCCTTCCAGTAGCTCCACAGATGCCTTAAAGCTCCTGATGTAATGAGAACAAAGGGTTCAGGATAGATCTACTTTCCTTTGTCCTCTGTCCTCACGTGAGCCCAGCACACGCTGCATCCTGTGTGAGCCTCTGAAGTACTGCCTATTTATTTATACATATAGTATTAGTCAAATCTGACTTACTCAATACAATAACTGAAACATTTTATGAAGCCATGCAAAACTTTCCATTCATATAATGATTAAAAAAATAGTTTTAATAGATTTACAAGCCCTCAAAGTATATAAAAAAATATAGCTTTAAAAAATTCTACCTTTTCTAGCTTTCATAAATTAATATGAATAAAATGGAGTCAGACACAAAATTTTCAGGGCTGAAAAACAATATTAAACACCAAAACCAAATCAATTACACCCACTCCAAGTAACAACAATGCAAAGCCAAAACCGTGCTTTTGTTCAGCGTTTTATCTTCAACTCTGATGTAAGCAGGTGCCAAACATAAGGCGCTGGGGCCAGAATCAGCCCAGCAAAGACTTCAGTCCCGCCCACTGGATGGCTTTGGGAAATGTGACAGAGAACAGAGATTTTGGATTTTAACGCCATTTTCAGAAGTTTTGTACTTTTTCCTGCAGTTACTGATAAAGACCTCCTCCACGGCCATTAATACTACACCAAAGTAATTAAGTCATAAACATTTAATTCTTTAAAATTAAGCCCAAAGAGTTATATTGACAGATTTCTATTAAAATTGCACTTCTTTTTTTATATATAAGAAAACTCATGGATTAAATGTGTAGTTTAACTACTGTACACCGGCAGAGAGGGCATATCACTGATCACTGATTAAAGTGGGCTGGATGCGGACCGTGATGTTTGACATCCCTGATGCAGAGGAACGGAAATGAGCACTGGTACCCTGAATGCTTTATTACTGGAGGAAATCTGAAAAAGTGCATATGGTAAATTCTTTTGTACTTCAATCGCATGTAACTCGCAAAATTTTCTTAGCAAGCAGGTCAGGTTTAGCGTGGCTTCATGAAATAGACTAACTGACCTTTTCCAGCTGAACACTCACACTGAGCTTCTTTTATTCATTTTCCACCACTTGCTTGTGGCTGAAGTGGAACGTTATCTAAAATAATTCCTGAAGGTTTGCTCACCCTCTCCTCTGGCGTAGCATCCTCCTCCAGACTGTTGAGGGCGTTCTCCACTCTGGCCAGGCGCCCCGACAGGGACAGCAGAAGGCTCACCACTTTATCCAGGTCCCCCACAAACATCTTGAACTTGTCCAGCTCGTTGGGTTTGCAGACCTGCTGGACCTGGGCTTCCACCTCTTCTCCCAGAGCGTTGTTGTCCAGGATGTCCTCCTGAAGACTCTCCCGGGCCTCCCGGAGCACCTGGAGCTTCTTGCTGAGGCTGTCGATCAGCTCTTGCTGCAGAAAAAGATGAAGCTGAGAGATTAGTCCAAAACAGTGCGAAGGGTAAAGCTTTTTAACAAGCAAACACTGGTTTCTGGTACCTTCTTATTGGCCAAATCATTGTCCAGCTCATCTTCAGAGTCCTCCTCCTCCTGCTCCTGGTCCTGCATGCCCTTCATCTTAATAAGGAGCTCAGCTTTGGGAGCAGATGTGCTGTAATATGCAGAGCTGGTCACCATCGAGGTAGCTGCTGCCACGTTGTCCTCCTTTTCCCTGAAATAAATCCAGTAAGAAACTCAGAAATGCAGAAAAGCATGAAAAGAGCATTTTCCAGGAAGTTTCACCTCATGACTAACAAGTATATGCAGACACACTCATCAGTTTGAACAAGGTGTGTTAAACAGGTAACAGGTCACAAGTTTAAATATGCCATAAAAGCAGCTTCACGACTGCAAAGATGATGGGAGTCAGCGCTTTTTCATGTGGGTGCTTGCTTGTAAGTAAAAGTTAAAATTGATTACAGGAGCAGTTTTATAGCGAGGGGAATACAAACATTTAAAGGGACAGTTCACCCCTGCATCAGATTTGCAGTTAAGTCTGTAAGTATGGGAAAAATGAAACCTTTTTTTGCACACTAACACGGAGTAGAGTGAGATTATTAAAGCTGTAATCATGAAAGAAAAAAAAAAAATCATTTCTTTTCCAGACATCTCTACAGCCAATGACTTTAACACTGGGCAACTCGAACCAAAGCCTGAAAAATTTCATTGTGCTGCTCAGAGCTTCAAATCACATTTCCAAGCATCACAAAACTAAAGATGAAGCTCTGTGATTTGCTTGGTTATGCAAATTCTACAGTAACACATTCAGTAACAGTAACAGCCACTGCTCTGTTATAGCTTAAAATTAAAAGACCATCATCTGCCGTCTGAGCTTCCCCTGCTGGTTTTATCACACAAGAGGATTTTTTCCATCCTTCTTCCCTTTTGTAGTTAATACAGCTGCCACTCCTTTTCCTGTTCAAGCCAACTTTTCAACCAATCAGCATTCTGCCTGCACGTAGACTCTATAATCATCAATAATTTACTTTTACAAACACATGAAGCAGTGCAGAGAAGACAAGGAGGACAGGAAGTTGGATACAAGAGGTGTTTTTTCAGTTTTTTAAAAAAAAAAAATCCAGTACAGGCTTAAAGCTCCTAAAACGCTACCAGTGCGACATGAAGTGACACCAAAAACAAAACTGTGTCAGAGATGCACTGAAAGGCCTGAAAGTTGATTGTTCAAGACAGCTACTCAGCCAATGAAAGTGAAAGACAAGTTCACCAAATTAAAAATAAAAAAATAAATTCAAAAATTAAAAGTTCACAGATGCTGTTTGTAGTGGTCAGTTCCACTCCATTATGATTGAATCATTTCTTCTGTCTTATCTGCAGTGGAACGAGGCTAAAGAACCAACAGCCCGGTTCTTCCTCATTCTTCTGACACTGCCCCCTGGTGACAGCATACACGAGTAGCACCTATGGATGACCTCGATGCTCACCTTTCCTCAGCGGGCCGGGAGTTTGTCTGCTTCGGCTGCACCTTCCTGCGCTGGTGAGCTTCTTCCACCAGCTGCTCCCCTTGAGGGAAGATGCCCTCCATCAAGTCCATTGTGGTCTTCATCTTGCTCTGATCCAGAATATCTGCTAGTGACTTATCCTTCCCCATGATGTCCCTGGCCAGCTCCTCTCTTTTCTGATCCTCTGCCTTGGACACTCCTGTGTTTGTCGCCAATTTATTGCTGCTGGACACGTCTGTGGGTGGCGGCGGTTGGAGGTGATCTCCTATAGTGGTCATGTATGTGTCCCTCTGGGGCATCTGTTGCTTTTGAGGGTGTGGGACGCCATCGGGCTCCTTCTGCCTGGTGAAGGCGCAGAAGACAGAGTCCTGACCTGCAGCTCCGAGGCTGCCGAGCCGAGTCACGGCGTGCCCCTCGGCTTCAATGGCAGGGGGGCTGCTGTGCTGCAAAAACGGTGTATTTTCCTTCTCTGCATTTCCTCCCGAGTGCACAATCCTGATGGGCACTTTCCTCACTGCAGAGCTTTGGTTTTCTATCACATGCTCCATCCTGCAAAAGAGAGAGAGAAGAAAATTTCCACTTAGACAAGAAGAAAACGTCCTGTTGTGGTTCTCTCAGCCATGAGCTGATTTAAAGTTTCATTGCATGATGGCAGAGGAGATTTTTTCCATGCCCAGTGTGCTCAGATATCCGAGACCTCTGGACTCCTCCCACCACTTTCTGTGGTACTGTACAGTCATACGTTTGCTACAGATGATATCAATTAGGTCCGAATCAAGAAAATGAACAAACAGTTTCATGTTTGGGGCTTAAGAAATGGAGGCGTTTACATTTTGAGCAGAATAATCTCAGAACTGCTTGTGCCCTGAATTGAACTACAGAGAATCCCTCTAATTTACTGCGCCTTGATAGCACTCACATGTTGACTCTACAGAGGCAGCGACTCTCAATGAGCCCCTTTGTACTTGAAGCATAAAGACGCGATGAGCGGAGGAGTTACAGTAGCTGTTCAGAATGTTGTGCAGCTTTGAAATGTGTGGGGAAAAAAAAACCCAAACGTTACCTGTTTGAGAATTCATCCTGAAGAGAGACCGGAGGCCTGTCGCTGAGTCTCTGTGGGGAAAACTGAGGAGATGGTGAGCGGTGCCCCTCCATGCTGGCCAGCCCTGAAGGTCTGTAGGAGGACGCAGAGGGAGAGGCTGAGAGATGATGTCCTGCCCCTTGTCCTTTGCCCTGCTCAGAGTCTCCTTTAACAGCGTGGGTGTGGTTGAAGGCGGAGTTATGATCAGAGAGGTTTAAGCCTTCACTCTGGGAACCGGCGGAGGACTCGTGGGAGTCGACCTCTGGGCATCTGGGTGGAGGCAGAGGGTTCTCTAGTGCAGGGGGCTTTCTCCAGAGTCCAGAGTGCGGGTCTGTGTGACTGTGGTCCTCAGGCTGAGGGGGGGCAGTCTCTGTGAGTTCGAGAGAAATAGATGTGGGTCTGTGGCTGAGGGTGGCAGCAGCAGCTCTGTGTCTGCAGTCGGGGTCTGCTCCCGTCATGGGAGGAGGGGGTGGCGCTGAGTAATGTTCAAACTCTGCAGGCTTGTCTCTCACTTTACAATCACCTGGAGCTCTGTCAGGGAACCTGAGGAACACAAAGGAAAGCTTTTAATTACACAGCCAGGCAGCGTGGGCTATCATCAGCAGCTCAATCAAATAATACGCTGTGGCAGGGGCCTTGTTCTCCAGCAGCCACTATCATTACACCAGCACGACAAGACACACGTCTCTCCCTCTTTCTGCGGGTAACTGTTCAGCTGGCAGCCTGAGGAGGAATATTTCAGTTCCCACAAAGCCTGCAAAGAGGAATAAATAATCCTCTAGAAGCAGAAGAGCACTTTTTTCCCCCTGCCTCATTCATATTTGGAGTTTTAACTCCTTGGAGTGGAAACAGTGGAGGAGGAGAACGTGATGTGTGGAGGTCTTCAGAGAGCTGAAGGTGATTATAAACAGATTTAAACTTGTAGGTGTTTATCATTAAGTATGATTCGACTGTGCAGTGCAGAGAAAACAGGTCATTAACAGAGCCATTATGTACTGGGTGCGATTTGCAAGGCTGCATGGAGAGGCATGAAGAGGCGTGGGGATTCCCCCCATCTGCCTCTGCAAAATTATTTTTTATCACAGGAATAATAAAGTATAATGTAGTCACTTAACAGTTGATGTCCGTTGGTCTGTTTTCCTCTGCCAGGTTGCTCAAAAAATAAACTTAATATGTAATTTTACTAGAAGACAGACTGCCTCTTTGGTTTTCCATGGTTATATTTGCACCACAGAACATTTAGCAAGGTTTTCAGCAGCCACTGCACTGACATACTGACACAAAGTATGAGTGAGTGAACAGAACAGCCAGATCATACACAGCGACAACCCGGCAACCAATTAACTTCAGTCCAACTTCAAGAGCAATGTTGGTTCTCGGTGATCCAGGTCATGGGAGCTTGGAAAGAAAGTGACTGGACTTCTTCAGGTTTCTTAAAGACCTTTCGGTAAGGCTGCTTTAGGTGATGGTTGTTGCGAACTTGTGCTACATAAAACTAAATTGAAGGTTTCAGCTCCATTTAAAAGCTTTTGGTACAGATTATGATTTTTGTTTTTTTGTGTTTTTTACACGTGTGTAGAGAGATGAGAGGGACCAGCCCCAAGCAGAGAACTGAGTGGTTGACGTTTTAGCAGCAGCACACCGAGAGCATCGCCATACATGCTTTCCACTGTCAACCTGATTTAATCATGTCTGAATGCCTTCATCACGCAGACATGATTAAAGCATGCAAACATCTAGCTGTAATAGTGTGGTTTCCTGCACACAGATTACATTTCCATACATGCTCCAATACAACCTTAATGTGGAGCATTCAGACAACACTGACTCATACCATGCAGCTTTAATCTGCCATTGTAAGATAAAATGCCGCTCCAGGTGGACAGGCAGACGCCGTAACTCAAACATCCCAATATGAACCCATACAAGCTGCAACAAGTTGCACGATGAACAACTGCTTCCACCGGGCAAAGTGTGAGAACGTGGTACGCTGTTAAAAAAATAAAAATAAAAATATGTAAAACTGAGGTATGATTATCAATGTTCATGAAACAGTCGCTTTTGTCTTCCACTTATTTTATATTTTTAATTATTATTTATTTTTGTTGCTTTGGTGAAATTTTGATCTAATGACCTAAAGCTTCAAGGTGCATTTACCGTATTTAAATTCTTCACAGTCATTTATTTTGGTTTTTAATGAGTTTTTTTTTTTTTTTAGTTGTCATCTTTGACAAACTGTAAATAATCATAATCAAGTGCCACCACCCCACAGCCATTTTAATGTCTCAGGGCAGTTATTTTGAAGCATTTACTTTTTAAAAAGATTTTAAAAAGGTAGTGTGAAAGACTGAGTAAATGTCTATCACATCTCACCATTATTATTATTTATTTATTTATTTTTTAAAAATGGGGGTAAAAGAAACATCCAAATATCAGTATAAATACATAAACTTCTAAATAAAGGTAACACAGAGTCTCTGGCTTGACTTAATTATGTTTACATATAGAGACACCCACCAAAGAGCAGGAAAAACCCTGCTCATGCGTACCATAAGTTTTAAAAGGTATTATTCTTTATAATTTAGAGTATCTGCCATAGATAAAGAAAACATAAACAGACCCATTAAAAATGATATATTCCTTTACAAAGTGTAATAAATGACATCTGCTACTTTAGCTTGGTCACTTTAGGGCTAAAACAGACAAATACGTATTAAATAACTCACCCAATGTGACGCTTTAATCTCGTCATTTCCACTGAACTGAAGAAAAAGTGAGTGTCTGGCGGCTCTCTGTGACAGAAGGCACCTGTTGGTGTCTCTTTACACTTGTATCAGTAACAATAACTGGGTGGAGCACGGATCACTTAAGTCATCTCGCAGACTATCAATGACAATACCACCCTCTGAGCCGTGGTTGTTATGGAAACGTGAGAGGTTGCTCAACATCGGATACTCGACACCCCCATGAGAGTTTAGGTAGTGACAAAAGACTCCTGAATAACTGGTTACAAAGCATGAAGTCACCCTCCCCACGTCACCATACATGGCTCAAAACTGAATCATAATAATCAGAGAAACCTTTCAAAACTACTGACTGACCTTTTTAAAATGATCCCATCTTGAGCTTCTATAATAATTAAAGCTAAACTACAATATTTTAGTTTTACCATCCATACATTTGAGGAAGGACGTGACGGGCCAGATGTAGCTCGTGGAAAAACACGAAACAATCAAAGCAGTGGATTTGCTGATAGAGAAGGACAGGTGGAACAGGTGACGCTACATTTGAGCATTTTACACAATATATCAGAGTCATCGAAGGAGAACTCGTCAACTGTCACCAACAACACAAACAGTCACCAAGGAGCGGGATTAATCAGTCATTAATCCATTTTAGCAAACACACAGACAGACATCGACAGACAGCTTCGCAGGATTATGAAGCTTAAATATAAACATACTGTATGACACATAATATTTCCACACTTACTTACAATGGAGAAATTTGTGTCTATATATTTATTAACTATATACATAACTTAATCAGTCCCCTGGTCCCTGTCACACTCAGAGGTGATTAGTTAGAGAAAAAGGACATAAATATGATTGCTTAAGTTATTTATTTTGTTCATTATGTACTTAAATCGCACAAATTAATTTCATGGTGGAAGTCAGTAGCTGTAATAGCTGAGATATCCCAGTCTGGATATTTGTGTTGCACCAAACAGTCCTGCATTCTCAGAATCACACAGCTGGAACTGACAAAAAACCAGTTATGCAGACTGGCAGATCTTATCGATGATAATGTCATGCCTTCGAGCCGGCCCCCTGCACTCCGGGCCCTCATATATTCCCATGCAGGGCTGAAGAAATGCTTTATTGCCATCACGGACACTTTCAGATGCCTCGCCTACACCGCTAAGCCTCCACTAAACGACACAATAGTCAGCCAGAGAGACGGCTTATGTTGTTACAGCTGCGCCCAGACAGCGCCACTGTTAACAGATTATAAAGACTTCAGTGTTCCCCCAAAAGCTCTGTGCCCTCTTTTACTGATAACGCTCACGAGCATAATAACACGAAGATGGTGCGGCAAGAGCAAAACAAGTATTCAATGTTAAATTGTTCACTGAAGATAATAATTTTACAACATTAGCCTGTGAGATAAGCATTGATGCAAATACATGTAAGAACACCAATTGTTCTGCTGGTGCTGTATAGTGGAGATAACACCAGCCCAATGCCATAGCTGGTATATTTTCATGACATTTTACCAAAATCTTTATAGAAGCAAGTTTTGCCATTTGGTAGCCATGTTGAAATGCCCTGAGACCCTTATTTGAGCAGCCTTATTATCTAGAATAATGATTTTAAAGATCACTGATACACAAAATCTGCACAAACAGTCATTATACAGCTTTTTGAAAATTAGTAACGCATTTAAAATAACACCATCCATCCACTCTGATCTGCTTATCCAATTTAGGGTCGCAGAGCCTACCACAGCTACCACTGGGCAAGAGGCAGATACACCCTGGACAGGTCACCAACCTGTCGCAGCGCTAACACATTAAAATAACACAAAGTGTAATTTAGTCTTGGTGTGAGTATGGGAATATTTCACAACTCCTGCATGCCTATATCATCTAAGTGTGGTTATTTCACTACATTAAAAAAAATGTGTGTTCAGGGAGATGGAAATAGTGACTGAGTATTTCACAAATGATAATCACTGTGTTTTAACTGTATTAACTGTATTAGTTGTGTACCCCAGTATAACCCAAAAAACTAACTTACTAAAAAACTTCTAAAATACCAAAAATATTAAACAATAACTGCTTTAGCTTAAGATATTATGGGTTTGGGCTAATCTGTCAACACAAGACAATCTCAGGAGGCCTTAGGGGAGACAATTCCTGATACTGGGAGGTCTATATGACTGAGAGTCGAGTGTTTGCACTACCTGCTCTCAACTTAAATCAGACCCAGAAAAACAAACTCCCCAGATTATAATAAAAAAGTAAACCAAAACTAAACATCATTAAAACGATAAAGACCAAACAGAAACTAGCAAACCCACTCTGGAAACCAACAACGAATTGAAAACAATTAAATCATTAAAATCTAAATAAAAACACAAAACATATAATATCAGTGTTGTAGAATCAACAGCCAAATCTGATTAAAAACTATTCATGCATTGCAGCCTTTGACCCAAAACAAGACCTCTAACAAGCCTTTTCACCGACAGGAAGTTGCTACTTTATCACCACTTTTGCTGTTGCCTAATTCTCACACAGCTTTTAATTCAGGATTCATCCAGTGCCATGATATCGCTCTTTCATAACGTCTTTGGATTTACTCACCATGTGTCAGAGCTGAGTGGTTCAGCAGGTTTACTCTCCGGCTCTGAATACTCTGCCTCTGACTTCTTTGCAGGAACTGGAATCTTCTGTAAATAAAGTCGGACAAATGCATTTACGCACAAACATCCACGGCAGACAGGCTCCCAGGTATCCCAGAGGCTTAACTTTTTCTTTCGATAATTATTCAAACCAACTCATGATGCTGCTTCCTGGTTTCTCACCAGTGAAAGGGTTGCCCCTTTCTCTTGCTTAAGTTGAGGGTGTGCCACTAAGAATAAACATGGATTAATATTTGACTTGGCTTCTCTTTTGTCGCTGTACCTTCAGTCAGCACTTTTGCTCTTAACGAGATGTAAAGGCCACCAACAGGGTTTGACACAACAGGGACTTCAAAATGACGAAAAAAAATTTCGTGCATTGATAATTCTATCTTAACAAAAGTTACTCTGAGATCATGGACCTCGTGAGATTTCATGCCTCACCTGTTCGTAGACTTCTGTAGATGGAGACGATCTGAACCTCTCATGGGAACAGGTGGTTCTGGCTCTCTCCTCGGTTCCTGGATCGAGTATGTTATCAGCTGACTTGTACCGTCCAGAGACCCTTTTCTCTGAAGGTTTCTTCTGTGTATTCCAGCTGGCCTCATACTCGGCAAACGTGCCCAGTCTTTGCTGGTCTTGGATGGACTGCTTTTGTGTAGAAACTCTGAAGGCCTCCTCAGCGTAATCTCTACCTTTGATTCCTTTCATTGCATTCTCTGTTGCACCAACAGAGGCGGGTTCTCGACTTTGGCGCTTGATATGGCTCTCAAGGGGCATGTGGTGAGGTAGACCTGGTTTCTTACAGTCTTCAAAGAGTTTCTGCTGGTCTAATGAGGAGCTTGTATTATCACTTGGAGCGACACCCTCTTTCGTCCCCACTTTGTGAATTTTGTCTGGTTCAGAGAAAGACTTAACTTTCTTTTCTGCAGGAAAATGCTTTCGACCACCAGTGCGAGTCACCTGACCTCCTGAATGGCTCGTTGCTGACTGTGTGACAGCTGGCAGAGGCGTGACATCTTTGCGAGCATGTGCCGAGGATGGGTAGTTAGGTAAAGCCTCAGCATTAGAGTGCTCTGGTAAAACTAGCTCCAGGTCTCTCCTCCTGAAAGATGTAGCCTTGAGCACCCTCTCTTGCACTTCCTTCAGGTGGTCCTTGTAGGAGCTGGAGGAGGAGGTTGGAGTTGTACTTTCGGTGGACTTCCGGATGTCCTGATCTTCTTTAGCCTGACCCTCAACCCAGGGGAGGACAGCTGCACTTTTACTTTTCTGCAGCTTTGCTCTTCTCATCTGGATTTCGTTTCTCAGTGTGGTGGCAAAGCGGTCTTCGCGCTTTAACTGCTTAGCTTCAGTGGACTCGTCAGAAACTGCACCGCCTCTTCCTCTATCATCTTGCCCTGCGACATCCAAAGACAGTGAGTGGAGCATGGGGTTGGCCTGGGGGGAGATGTTGTTGCTCTTTTGGCTGTCGTGCTTGACTTCTTGGGGCAGTTCTCTGTGCTGCAGTGGTAGAAGCCGGCGCTGTTCAGACTGACTGCTGTGCCGAGATTCTTCTGTCTGTGTATTGTTCCCTCTCTGGCCTCCCCAATCTTCTGAGCCCGTTTTAAGTGCTGGGTTTTCATGTACACTAGTGACTTGGTGCTTGCTGTACCCATTGGTGTCTTTAGTGTGTGAGTGCTGCTGCTGTTGGGGCAGATGATACTTCACTTTAGCAACCGTCAGCGGACTGTGGGAGGTTCGCTCATTTCCAGTCTGTGGCAGATATGTCGCACAGCCCCTGTCCTCTGGTATTCCTGACAAAGACACAGGGTTCGGCTGTGTGGGCTGGCATGTAGTCACACAGTAGTAACGGCTGTGCCCGCTGCTCTCTGTGTTTTGGTCAGGGCCTGTAGAGGAACTTAAGTTCTTTCTCTGGCTCTGGCCAGTGTGTTGCGTTGAACCGTTAGCAGATACCTCCTGCATGCTGTAATAGTACCCACCTACGTTCTTTGGCTTTGGTGCAGAAGTAGCCCAAGGCTGAGGATGAAAAGTGGTTTTCTCGCTGTGGTGTCTTTGATGGTAAGGTTGGTTAACATGGGTGGGCTGCCGAACATCACTGGAGTGGGAATACCGTTTGTTTGAAGTGAACTGGTCCTGATGGGATTTTTCGGACTGAAAGTAAAAACTGTCATGGTCGTTCTTCGGGGAAATGTTGTGACAGCGATTTTCACATGAAGCTCTGGATTGCAGGTGGGAATCGATTCCTTCGGGGTGAGCAATCATCAGCCCTCTTTCATGGACTTTAGTAGCAGCAAAACTATCACTGCGTGTGGGTGGTGGTGGAGGCGGAGGAGAAGAAGAAGCAGTTTTCTTTTTCTCGGGGACGTTCCAAACAGGCCCAAAGCTGGTTCTACTTGAAGTTGAATGGTGGGAACCAGCCGGTTCCTCGGTCTGTGGACCATCGCAGCCTGAGCTGACGCCTGGCATCTGAAAATACGTGAGCCTGTCATCCTGTCTGACTCCCTCTGCAGCCAGGCTGTGGCCATTTCTGCCACTGCTGTTGTGCTTTCCTCCCCCCTCCCACTGCCCGACTTTGTAGACCATGTTCTCTGTTGAAGCAGCATTGCTTTTTGAGAGGGTGTAGTCCGGCGTGCTGGAGCTGGTGGAGAAAGAGCTGTAGGCAGAGTCCCTTTTCCCTCCTCCGAGTTGCTCCATGCTGTGGTTTGATTTGGCGTGTGAGAGCTGACCAGCGGCGTATGGGTGTGACACATGCTCTAGGCTGTCCATGCTGCCATGAGAACTGAACTGGTCGGACACTCTGCGCAGGTTTGTTTGCTCCCAGCTGGTGGAGAGATTGGCCGATGACGAGCTAGAGGTTAAGAGAAATGACAGATTTTTGAACAACTGGTTTTTCAGCTGTAAAAGTTTGCCGTTAATAATAAAGGGATCTAAATCTGTACCACTATGTAACCTGTTCGTTTTATCACATTTAGATGTAGTTAATTATAAGCTTTTTGGACACCAAACAACACAGACACACAAGTAAACACAGATTAAACACTTTATCTTAAAACCTGTTAAATATACATTATTTGAGCCATTTGCTACATTCAGGCCAATTGAATCTCAGGTGGGTCCAGCACAGAGTAGCATGATGAAAGAAAGACACTTTGGCGGCCTGGTTCTGGCTCCTGCACCACATGCATGACACCCCTGCCTTATTGTGTATTTGGCCTTTCGGTGTAGGGGTATAATGTGAGACTGGTCTACATCATGACTATTGCTTGAAATGCAAAAACTAAATACAAAAATAAATTAATCCAATTTTAATTTCTTTTTTATTTCCAATAATAAAAAAAACAACTGAGATAGAAAGCATTTGGTACTTCGTGTGTTCATTTTCACTATGAAGCTCATGTTTTTTTTCTTATGTTACAAATCAAAAGCAGCCCTTTCTGTTCAGCACATCTATGAAAGGTCACTCACTGGATGTTTAGTTCGGCTTAAGCCAAACATCACTAAAAAAGAGCCTTCTGTCACCAAGATCTATCTACAAGACAAACCTTTCAAGGTTTTCAAGGTATGTGGGCCAGTGAAAGGATTGACTATCTGCTACCTGCAGCTGTGTCTCCTATTCTCTCAGTATCTTTGACCATCTTTAGGTGGTAATAGCTTCGGCTCTGTCACTCAAACCTTGACACCATGGAGGGCTCCTGTGGTGAGTGAGTCATCGGGTCTGGTCCTCTCTTCGTCCTTGTCGGCACCTTAAAACATCCTTCAGCAGAGGCAGGCTGGCAGGTACTCATAGCTGCCCTCATGAGACAGACTCTTAGCCTGGTCTTCACTCTTTGTATGTTGGGTTGTACCAGTGTCTTCCACCAAAGCTACTACTTTTAATGTATTTGTTTTGCATTTAAAATATATTTAAAACTAAGCAAAGTCCCAAGTAAAAAAAGAAATATTTTACAGTTTAGGTTTTTTGCCTCGTAGCTCCACTCTGTAAATGAGGTTGCACATTTCAGGGGCTTCATCACTTGCTTTATAAAGGATTGTTTGTGAAATTTCTTCGTTGAAGTTTAATTTTTTGGTTTCTTTTAAACACTCAAAGATAAATTTAGTGGGGAAAATTTCTTCCGGAGTGGTTTTGCTGGTCAGGCCCAGTTGAGATCCAATTGGGCCCATGAACAAAAACGGGTTTGACGCCCTTGATTTAGAGCTTGCAGGACACGAAGCACATAATCACATACTGCTGATCAAAAGTGCTTATGTGCAACATTCAGAGTCTGAGGTACCTTGCATCATAGTGAGTGTGCCAGACTGCCGCGGGTGGAGACTGTGTTTTGGCAGTCCCTGGTTGGCTTTCATTGAACTTGGTGGAGTGCCAGGAGTGAGGCCTACTTATAGGTTCATTCCTCCTGCAGAGAGGGCAAAAAACACAGACTAGGATTAGAGACCAAATCCTTATGGAAAACAGTATGTGCTTCCACATAATGAGCCACTACAACTGGAAGATGCTGCTAAAGCCACTAATGTGACCCAATAAGCAAAAACATTGCACATTTTGTGTAAGGTTGGATGTTTTTTTTAATCACACTGGAGTCAGACTTCTGCTGCGATATGTTTTTTTCATTCTGCTGAAACACGAGAGCCAGGCCTGATTGTTCAGAGGTGAAACCACTCATTACACCTTTAATGGTCTTCACCCTGAGTCGAAATTTAAATAATAAAATGGTCGGGAGTGAGCATTATGATTAGTCACTAAAGTTTTACAAAGAGGGACAATCAGTTATGTGAATATGTGAAGCAAAAATCGCAGCTGTTGCAGAAATAAATCACTTTTGGGGAAAGAAAAATCATTCATAGGTGTCTACACTATCGTGAACCAACTAATTTCAGTCATTAAAGCTCTGCTAAAAGGCCTGAAGTACGCCCATCTCTGTCCTTGAAGGTTTGGGTCTGTGCAGGCCCCAAACCACCTTCAGTAAAGGAGATAAAAAAAAACCCCAAAAAACATGCAAGCTTTTCTTAAAATCTATTTTACACCCACTCCAAGTGTCACAATCTAAAGCTAAAACCTGGTTTTTGAAGTTTTCTTCAACAAATTATTAGCAAAAAAAGGAAACTTAAAAGTATCATTTCAACCTAAGCTATGTACTTTGAGTACCTATAACTCAGGAAATCTTAATTATATGAAGGCAAAGTTTAGTTTAATTAAATATACTAAAGTTAATTTACAAAAAAAACAACAACAAACAAACTGTGTTTCTTTGGGAACTTTCTTTAGATCTGACTGATTTTATATAGAGTGAACACCCTCCCTCCACTATGACTGACAAGGCATGAATGAAAAGCCACTCACTCTCCTCCAAGAGCAGCACCCTGGCTATTTGCTGGTTTTGCCCAAAACAATCAGCTCCCTGCTTGCTTTTTTTTAAAAAACAACAACTATATAGCAGTTATATATCCTATAAAAGCCACTTTGCAGCCTTCGTTCCTCGAGTTGGGCTCAGTTAAATCCAGAAGTGATGGAACTTTGACCATCAGGACCCCTCAGCATGGAACGACCTGCCTGAAGAGGTGAGGCTCAGAGAATCAGTAACAACCTTTAAGCCTGTTCTTAAAATCACAGCTTTCTCATTTGTTATGCATGTCGTCGTCCTTCTCATTGAGTGTATTCATCATTTTCAGTTTTCTTCCTACACGTATCGGCTCTGTGTGATTTTTCTGTTTGAATCTACACCTTGAGTGAGCTGCTGCTTGTCTGTCAAACTATTACTTCCCTGATTAACCAGATATTTATATTTATAAGGAACCTACCCTTTTAGGTGCTGCTTTCTGAGATCCATGTCACAAATCAAACAAACATGAAAAACAACAAAGTTCCATTAATTGTATTATCAGTTACTAGCAGATAATGAACTGCATGCTGTATGAATGGGATGAACATCATTCATCTAATGAACCACAACACAGAAAGGCATGCCGATGGGTGCAGATAGACTTTCTATGAGAGCAGTAATAAAATCACTACATATATGATTTATGTGATTATGGGCACAGGGCAGACAAAAAGGAATGAAGGACAGGAGAGGAAGAAAAGAAAATGTTCACTACGGATTACAATGAAGCTGCAGGTTCGTACCTCATGGAACTTCGCAAAATCTTCGTAAGAAAGCTTCTCGCCACAAGCACGTCATTCTCTGAGGGCATTTTCTGAGCTACAATATCCACCATTTTCATATTCCTGGGCAGCAAGGGGAGGAACACATACACACATACTAAGAGCTCGACTGGCATACACAGGACAACCTCACACTTAGAGGTCAGTGTCTCACAAACTGAGCAGGACAAGTGATCCTGAACCAGCCCTACTTCACCTACAACTTTTATTTACATGTGTACAAACTGTAATGGACACATTGGTGTGGCATGGATATGGGAAATTTGTGTAGAGTCAAATATATTTATGCTTTTATCATTATAGGCTTTGATTTTTGTTGTAATTTTTCCCCTTCTAGTCACTGCATTTTTATGTTGTGCTGCAAAAGCCTACAGGCAGAAATGAATGCCATTAATGTGGATATATGAAACTTATAAAAAGACAGTTATCTTTTTGATTATATTGTTTTAATCGTCAGTGGAAGCCAAAAATCATAATAATATAAAAATATAATTATAATTAATAGGAGGCATTATTTATCTCTGAGTATTCTCATAGGCAGGACAGCCGAGGAACGTGTATTACAGCTCTGGAGACGCCTGCTGATATGTAGTGCTAGAGCGCCCTCTACTGGTCAAAAACTGATGACACTGTCACAGCATGAGCATGCTCAAAGTCTGGGCATGTGCATGAGGTCATACCTGGTCACGATGGACAGAAAAGTACATTACAGAGCAAATGCAGTTTCACTGATCAGTCATTAGGCTCATTATGTGAGCATAGCTGAGGTGAGCTCAGACTTTGCCATATGGTCTGTGAGGGAACAGCAGCCCAGCATGGGGTGGGGGCGCTTAAGAGGACAGACGATCTCTTACACAGTCAGATCAGCCTCTTCACCCCTCAATCCAAGCTGTCGTCTGCCTCCCAGGCCGCCTCTCTGTCCCCACCGAGGTTAAACTGACACAGTTTGACAGGAACGAGGAAATGAGGAGAACCTTGTAGTTACACCTGCGGTCGTTAAAATAACCGAGTGTTTGGTTTTATAATTCAACATTTCTCGCCAATCTGGAAATTTGTGTCAAATGAGCCAAAACACTAAACTCAACCTATAACAAAACAGCTGAAATAGAGGAATCACGATAACTGTGACTTTATATGATATAGACGGTGTTAATAATGCTCAAGATTTTTAAGACCGATGCAGATATTTGGCATCGAAAAATATTACAGGCTGATTATCACTCGTTTATGTTTCATGTGTTCAGACACAAGAAACGTAACAGTCGTTTGTAGTTGTTCGCTGACTTTTATCTAACCTCTACCCTGTTTTGGGAGGCAGGTCTAACTAACAACTCGTTGACCCTAAGACGAGGGAAACTCAGGTTTTTGTTACAGAAAGATTTACCTTTAATTCTGAGTCAGTTACCATGGTAACAGAGTCTGAAGTAAAGCTGCAGATTTGGCCCCATTTATAATGGTTTAATTCTTATTTAAAATAGCTCATCCTCCCACAACTGCAATGGAATATTTAAAATATATACAAGCTTAGACATTTCTTACAGCATGTCTTCTTTAACTGACAAAACTTTAAATTCATTAAAGACTTGGAAAGCCAATCTGCATTTTTTCAGTTAAATGTGAAACTATTACTGAACTCTTCACTCCTAAAACATCTCTGGTATGGCTGTAAGAGAGCCATCATCAATCAGTGAAGGCTGATGTTGGATCAGATTGGAAATAGTTCTTATTTCAATCTCATGAAGCTTTTTTTTATCCTCACTGGATAATTACTGGAACAACAAAATGGTAATAACCTGTAGCAAAAATAACTTTTACCTAATAAAAAAACCTGACCGGAGGGCAAATCCAACCCCGAGCTGCTGTTGCCATCTCAGCAACTAATACCACAGGGCCGTCAGTAAACTGTGTCTGATGCGTTTCTCCAGATTTTATCTTCAGTTTCTGTCACCTACATTTTGTCCCTCTCATGTTACAGCTGAATAATTAGATTTAGAAATTAAATGTTTCATCTAATAAAATTTCAAGTTGAGCAATAACAGCAGTACATATAAAAAAAACCCTCATATTATATTATGGTCAGCACTGATACGGTCTGCTGGAAGGCTCTGTTCTAGCAGGGCTCTATTTATGACAGCTTTCCCTACCTACTCTCACATGTGCTTAACTCATGGTGAAGATACAGTTGACTGTTACTTAATTGAGTTAATTAACTCAGAGTTTGCTAAACATGCTTCCTGGACACAGATCACATCATTTATCAGTCTTTATAATCGCTGATATTGATAGACCTGTAAATTCCTAATACTGACCCAGCAATGAATTGGCTGGGCTCTAATAAAACTAAACAACTGTGCAGCTGTGCTTTTTGTTTTCTCTCATTATTCTGCAATTTTTGCCAATTCGCTAAACAAAAATGTGTTTTTGGTTGAAACATATTTTTATAGGTGAGAACAACATCATTCAGTGCTCCTCAGCAATGCAGTTGTAGGCTACTAATAAAGTTTGAGTTGGTAAAAATATTCTCAAATATTACACGAGAAACCAAACAAAACATTTTGATGTTACTGGTACTGCCTGAACTCTGGGGACAACAAACTTTTTCTGTCATTTTTAAAGGACGTGTTTGCTGAATCAGGGACTCAGGACTTCTGGGTTAGAAAATCCATTATCCATCTATCAACTGATGGAGTTTAACACTTCAGAACTATGCCCATCGTGTTTTAATTCACTTATTCAATGTGTTGCACTTTGTCTACTTCCAGTATGGCTCTCTGGAAAATAATGTTCTGAACTCTGTGCTAGAAACCTCGGGGTCAATGGTTTCTGCCCCTTAAGTCACTTTGCTCTCAGCAGTCTGATGGCAAGCGATTCAAACAGCAGCTTCCTTCAGACGGAGACATGAAAACAATTTTCATAACCTAAGCTTTTATTTTTGCACCCTGCACTCTTTTTATAGATTGAGATTTAAGGTTAAGCTCAATAAAGTGGGACGATTCCACAAAATTAATTGTGGATTAGAGTTAAGGCCTATTTAGAGGACAAAGAAAAGCCAACACGGGGGCTCGGTCTTCCTCATCTCCCATCAGTCCATGTTTCTGGGGCACTAGCCGCTAACCACACATGGCGCCTGCTATTGGTATGCAAATGAGGCTGGTTTCATTAGGCCTATCGTCAGGGCTACAGCTGGACCAGCACAGATATGCTTGGAAAGTGAATCAGATGGCATGAAGGGGGGGGGTAGATTTTTACTGACTGACCAGTTTAGATTCAGTTTCAAATGACAAGTACCAGCAAAAAAAACAAAAAGCTTAACAACTAATGGTCAGTTAATTAATAATACTTTATTCACAGATTTTTTTGGGAGCTAAAATCCTTTCAGTCAAAGATTAATATGCATCTGGTTTTGAAATGTTAAGTCTTGCTGATCATGGCTTAACCTAAAATAATGGGTGACCTCTTACTGAGTGATAAGACAGAAGCAATCACAACAATAACAGAGTATTAGGGTCAGAAAAACAAGCACAGAGGCCCCAGATGTGTGACAGGACAAAAAAAGCCTCCAAACATTGAAATCAAAGGTTTGAATTTAAGAAGCGAATAAATCATTAAATAAAAGTTCATTAGCACTCACCAAAGATCTGCACGAAGGAATTCAGAAATGACACAAAGAAGGAAATCTGCTTTTTTAAAGATACTCCTATAATATCAGGCTGGAAATCAGTTTGAAGGACCAGCTGCGTCCATGTGCTGGTCAGGCACCACATTCCAATGCCACTTCAAAGACGCGCCGAAATAAAGAGGCACACAGGCCGCTGGGTATCATCCATACCACCAAACTCACAGGCCAGGGATAGCTCACGTGCAATATTCAACACAGAATAGCCATTACTAAAACGAAGTCCTCCTGATAGATTTAGGCTGAGCAGAGAGGAGATTTCCTTCAGGATTACTTGGGTTTTTCCCCTGAGAGGGGGTGCAGGAGTGGGCAGAAATGGAGGAGGAGGGCTATTGTCACAGCCAGCCCGTACCTTGCCCCGTCTCATTGGCTCCAAAGGGCTAATATGCTAATGATGGGATGAAATGCCGGACTTTTCTCTTCCCTTCCCATCTCCCCTGTTGTGAGGCAGACATGCATTTATACCATTACTATGGCAACAGGTTGATCTCTAGGGTGTGAGGGCACCCAGTTTCCCGAAAGCCTCCATTATAGAGCATGGCTAAGGAAGGAACATCAGCAACAACAACAGACTTTGCATTAAATTGTGCTTCTTACTCTAAGTGTAGCCTTATAACTGGTGTCAAAGTAAATTAGAAAATTATTTCTGAAGATGAGCCTGGTATCAAAATGCAGAGAAAGCAAAAAAAAAGAAAAAAGGAAACCTTACGTTGTAATTTCTTTTGAAAAGTCACTGACAGGTTGATATTGCCCTTTAAAATTAAACCTTTCTGACATTAATTATCAGAAAACATCCAGGTTACCAGTGCATGTTCCTAATTAACGACATCACACAAGAGCAAAATATGGCCCAAGGGCTGAAAATGGCTTGCAAACCATCTTTATCTAACACTAACAACCTAAAAGGCAAATGAAACTATGTCAGCCACCCAAAACATAAAGCAATAAGAGCCAGAACGTTTGCCTTTTTTCTGGGGAGGCATCTCCACCTGCAGCAGGCTCTGGTTAGAGTGACTCTCCAGCTCACAGAGGCTCTCCAGAACAGAACAAAAACTACCATCATGGTGGACTTCAAGTCTGTCTGACTATGGGGTGGTGGACTATGGGGACCATCACTATCACAGGAAAGCAGAAAAACAGCAACTTAAGTTTCAAAGTAAGATAGGGCTCAATTTTTAAACCATCTGATTGTCTCAGACAGATAAAAAAATAAAACCCATGAAAAATCTTGGTGGAAAGTAATTCACTAACTTCACTATATTTGTAGTACCATGTGCTCATAAATAGAGGTTTTCTTTATTTGTTGATACAGATCTTTTCTGTGATGGTATCAAAATTACATTAAAGTAACATGGGTCACAGAAAATGAAGACATTTGTAGACACTCTTCACCACTATGTGTCTTGGGTTTTTTTGCCTTGTCAATCTTTGGCATTTTGCTTCTTGTATCCAAGTCAGTCTGGCCCTATGAGAAAAAAAAGATTGCCCACCTCTGCACTAGAATCTACTGATGCTGAGAAGTAGAGAAGTGGCAGATGTGTCATTTGTTCTATTAGGTTATTGCCCGCAGTGTGTGAGCTAATGTCACACATCTTAAATAAATAGTTGGGAAATTAACAAAAATCCTATCCAACAACTGTGTTGGCACCTTCAAAAAAAAAAAAAAAAATCAATTTCTTACAAGAATATTTAACTTTGTGCGATGGAGAGCAAGCACAAATTCCTGAGTGTTTTTTTCCCCCCCGACTAAAAATGTGCTCTGGCACCACCAGCAAGAGGTCTGGTGACAGGCAAGAAGATTAGTGAAGAAAGGTTGCACCCTAAAGCTGATAGGAAGGCAATAAAATTCACAGTCTTCTATTGTGAGGGAAGCAATCAAGCGTACAATCCATCTGAACAAGGTCTGCATTGTGAGGCTCAGCTGTGGGATTATGTTCTTCACAGGTTTAACAAACGCAGCTGATATCATTAACATTTGTTGCAATATCTACGATTAAAAACCTAAATGTAACAAGAAAGCACATGTTAGTGACCTGAAAAGATGGAGCATTAAAAACAACAACAACAAAAGGTGAGGTTGCCAAACCTGCACTTTTCAGGTAAACTGTTGGGCTGTATTTGCTCTCTAAAAAGGCACTCACAAAGACCACCTTCAGCAAATCCTACAATCAAACCAGTCATGTTTCGGGTGAGAGAGGTGAACCGTGAGCAGCACGTAATGACCAGCACATTCCTGGGCTGAGTGGCATACCAGCTGTCAAGTCACCGGCTGCTGCACTGACCAGAGACCAGAAACACCTGGAAACCTTTTTCATTTTCGGAGGCTGACAATCTAAACATCACGGCTGACCCTCCCCGTATTATGTCTCAAAACAACATCCATACATTACATTACAAGGCTGGTTTCACAAAGGTTGTCGGGTTCGATCAGATTACAGATAGATAGATAGATAGATAGATAGATAGATACCTTACCCCTCAGGGTTACTGACCTTAAGACCTGAAGTTACTACTGTAACAATCAGTGACATCTCCATTAACCAGCAGCTCGGGATGCATGATATCACTTTAATCCCTAGTAAGTGGTTTCAACTTGCTTCATTTGTTTTCTTATTCCACATCCACTTGCTGCTTCAGTATATCTTAAAAACTACAGTGTCATGTTTAGGCACTAATAGCTAATGTGTAATTGTGTAAGGACATGGTTTGTGTTGAATCATGCCCCTCTGGAACAGGAACCCCACGTGTTGAGTGTTCTCTGAACACTCAACACGTTCAGAGAGATGTTCTTTAAGGTAGAAGATAGAAGAACATCACTCAGATCACTCAGTTCAATTCAGTTTTATTCATACAATGCCAAATCACAGTCACCTGAATGTGACTGACCGACTCTGAGCAAGCACTTGGTGAAAGAAACACTCAGTGCATCATGGGAAACCCAGAAGCAAAGGAAACCCTATTCCAACGTAACTAAGGGAGGGTTTAGGGTCCCCTAATCCAGCCCTGACTATAATTTACTTGCTGGGAAACATTTATTACCCTTTTGGAAAGATAACATGTTGTCTTCATTGTCTTTGATTAATACTATGTCACTTCACCTCTCTCTGTCAAATCCACATGGTAGTTTTGACATTTTATTCACTGGAATACAGAAAGCTTTAATGAAAGATTTGCATTTTAGGAACAAGTCAGAGTTATACTTGGAGAATTGGAGTGCTCATAAAAATGATTAATCTTTAGTTGAATTTGTTTTTCATCTTGATATCTCCTGTACTATGAATTTTAATGCCATCCCAACAGCCATACTCCCAGGCATGCTAAGCAAGTAACTTCACTTTTCAAAGATACATTAGATTTTAAGACACCAATTTCTTCATTTTACTCAAAAACTTTTTAAGGGCCTGCATGAACTCTGCTGCAGTACCTTCATGGTCCATCAAGAGGCTACGGATCACACTTCAGGAATCACTGATCTAAACTATCATTTCCTCACTTGAGACAAACAATTTTAAGAAATCTGCTTACAACAACAATTCAGCACACTGCATACCCAACATAGTGCATGGGCTTATTTAGAAAAACAAAGCCCAGCAAACGTAAGCTCTGCACCCCCCGCTGAATGCTTGCACTGATGCCAGTAAGCTTTTCCAGGTATAACTGGATTGTTCACTGAAACACTGCGCAGCCTTCACGTATCTGAATCAAACACAGACACGCATTCTGAGTATTGGAGACGTCTCTTTCAGTACAAAATAACGAGGCTGGTTTGTGACTGTGGTAGCGTTGTAATAATACTAAGAGCAGGAAACCAAATGCCACAACGCACTACAAGCCGCATGTACAGTTTAATGATTCACTCCACAGTTAGTGGCATGTACAGCAAATGCCTGAAAGGAAGCCAGTCCAGACTGTAGGAGGCCTCGTAGGGAATGAAACCCTGACAGCTCCAAACTGCAGAAACAAACAAAATAAAGTGAACTGCACGGAGGGAAAAAAAAAGTTTCATCAAGAGCTTTACTCTAGAGACACAACCTTCAACAGCAACATTACAATACAACAACTTCTTAACAGTCCCTACTATATAGTCCTAAAGACCAAGAACATACATAAGCACTTCATTTGAGCTTATATTTTATACTTTATGCAACTATTTTATACTCAGTGTAAAACTGTACCACTGATAATGCTTTTGCACACCTTTTTATAGCACCACAATCTCAATATTACGTATCGTTCTGGTATCATGTCACTGTCTTGTTTTCAATTTAAACAATTTGCTATCTGAATGAAAAATAGGTTACCAAAGACAAGCAATTTCAATTTAGACTCCGACCAGTATTGTTAACTAAACCGGATGCTGAAAAATGACTGAAAAAGTAGAGTTCCTCAAGTGGCCATGTAAGGCTGGCAACAAGTGAGAGTTAGCGCCCATATTATATAAGAATGAAAAGATAGTAAAAAATAATAATACCCAAATAAAAGCCAAAATAACCATAAGTTACAAGGGAAATAAAATTAAAAACAAACTAAACTCAGTGGGCCATAAAAAAAAGCAAAAATTAATACTTAGGATCCGAAACTTTCATGCAGGACTTTGACTAAACTCGACTAATTTTGTATTTCAGACTCCACAAACAGCAACAATAACATGTTGGCGCTCATGCAAATGCAGTGTGTGGGAGAATTATAGTGTTTGACTGCATGCCGTAGTTAGTGCTGGCAAGTTTAAAACAAATTGTGGATGGAAGGTGCAATTTAGCTTTAGCTCAGCTCACACCCTTATTGTGTTTTTGAAGTAGACCAAAATGTGTTTTTCTGGAAAACCCGAGTGATTTCTGCACGCCGCACGCTGACGCTGAAGCACGTTTGTTTTGTCGAGGCGTGTGCAAATACGAGATGCTTTTCCCACACGTAACCACACCTTTGTGATTCTCGTGTGACTTGCGACGAGCCTCTCCCCTTTGACATTATGCTCACTATCTCAAATTAGTCACCGCATGCAAAAAAAACCTAAAAAAACAAAACAAAGAAACATGGCTCACTGCATCAAGCTCCTCCCTCCTGCTGTCTGTGCAGAGGCCACACCTGTAAACTGGAGCAGGTCCTGACAGCTTTCTGGTCCCTGTTCAACTATCCAATATTATCCCTAAAATAACAACAAAGGTGTTACACACACAGACACAGATCAGGGCTCCGTGTTAGTGATGAGGAAAGAGTCACTTTAACATTTTAAAACCTCAACACAAGTTTTCTACACAACAATCAGACTGCAGCTGGATGAAAAATAGACAAAATGGGGCTGAAACTGAAGCTTTGAGGCTCAGTAAATGTACCACTATCACTCTGTTGTGAGCTAAATCAGACACAGACTTGTTATTGTGGCCCTGGAAAATGACTGAGTGGAGATGCCATCTCAGACAGCCGGAACAAAGCAAATTCTTCACCACAGACGAGCAGAAAGAGTCCCGTGGGACTGGAAGTCTGTAAAGTGCAACATGAACAATAAGACCTGACCTTGTAAGGAAACGTCTGAAATGACAATACCCAGATCCTTTACTCATACATCCTGCTCCCCTGTCGCATAATAAATCCAAAATTCCCTCCTCTTTTTCACAAGGAATAATATATATGGCAGTCAGACATTATGTGAAGTTTACAAGTCTAACCGCTCTCCAGATATTTATTACAGAAAAGATAAATTCATGCTGTTAGGTACAGTTAATTTACCTTAAGCTAACAAAAGGTCAAGCAGTCTCATACAGTCCTGCAATACCAGGATATGATTGGA
This sequence comes from Haplochromis burtoni, assembly GCF_018398535.1. NCBI lineage: Eukaryota > Metazoa > Chordata > Actinopteri > Cichliformes > Cichlidae > Haplochromis > Haplochromis burtoni. Next base: position 1,047,628 of record NW_024582422.1, read on the forward strand.
AATTTACAGGGAGTTGCACTGCATAACAAAACTCCATGTTAGCTAATGAGAAATACAAGTTTTTTAAATTTTAAGTCCGAAAACTTCCTCACACCAAGAAGGTCTTGGATTTGAATCCACCATCTGACTGGGGCGTATCTACTTCGCCCGTATCAGTATCGATATCCAGCATGATTTTTTTGATGAGTTTTTTAAGTGTTCCTTTAATTCTTGTGAGTAGTGTATGACTGAGGTATAGTAATTTATCATACTTCATGTAAAAAGTGCAAAAGAAGAAGGTGAGTGCGGGTGGTGTTTCCCAGGTCCACCTTCAGCATTTTTATCTTCTTACAGCCTCTGATTGCTCCACAGCAGCTAACCCTCATTCACTTTTCTGCTATCTGATCAAGTCAGAAAGATCTACATTCCTGCTGCCATTTCAGTGCAACTTTCTCTATGTTAAGCACCCAGATAACATACATTAAAGGTGGCGCCTGTATCCTCACTTCCAGCTCCATGTTTTTGTCCTTGGTGCAGCCCCTCAGTTTAACATCAATCTAAAAAAGCAATTTTAGCTTCTCTCCCCTTCAAGACCAAACTTCTTTTTAATTGGTGGGGCTTCTGATATGACCTTATTAGGCTGAGTCCTCTCTCTGACATTTTATGGACCCATGAGTACAAAAAATAAATAAATACTAAGAAAAAAAAAAGAATAAATAAATAAATAATAATAACTTTGATCCTCAAATGCTTTTTGGAGTAGTTTGATCAAATCTGATGTAAATTAATTACATTTTTATTCATACAGAAGTTATCAGAGAGGATTTCTATCAGCTCCACTATAAAAAGTAGCTCTAATTGGTAATGATCTTTCGGCATCTTAAATCAGTCACATGGTTATGTTCATGCAGGTCATCCATCTCTCCGGATGTTTTAGTTATTCTTCCACTCTAAAGAAAAACTGAGGTTGAAAATGAAATTTTGGTTTCAGAGGCTACATGCAGACACTGAACTATCCTATGTGAAATTATTATACCATCGCTGAACCCAACTACTTTTTTTTTAACCTTAAAAACAGATCACATCATGAGAGTCTACACATAAGTCTTTCTTCTTAAAAAAAAGGGGAAAGGTTTAAATGCATTCTGAATATCTTCAAATGTTTTTCCCTAAAGAAAAGGTAGTTTCAGAGGTGGCTGTTTATAGAGGGTATTAGGAAAACTGGGGTGTAGGTAGATAATGACCTGCATTGACACGCCCTGTTTATTAGAGCTGGCAAAAATAATGTTTATGAAACTCACACTTACAGTAATGAGCTGATTAAGTAAGTGTGGTTTACAGGCCTTTTTTTTTTTTTTGAAGCGTAAAGTGAACGCATGCACAAGTTTACGTGTTCTTACATATTTCTGCTTGGTCATGAAATGAACACAGCTTGCTATAAACAGTAAAACCTGCTAGTTTCCAGACTCAACAATAAACACGTCCATTGAGAACAGACCACAATAAGCAAGTCACACAGCCTCGTCCTTGTGGAGAGATAAATGGTGAGTGAACCTCCTTGTACGGTAGGATTTGTTCAGGGGTTACGTTATGATATGATACAACACAGAAAGAAATGCAGGCTGCAAAGAGGACACAATGAGAGTTCTGTTTGACACAGAACAAACTCGTCTGTAAGCAGGACTGACAAATGAGTCATCACTTATACCAGATATGAAAAGTAAACCATAAGTCACAACAAGTGGCTTTTAACCAGCACACTGATGTAATTGCAGTGATTGTAGTCTGTTATTATAGCCGTATTGGTTTTTATTTTCCATTCAGTTTTAATTCTATGTTCGTTTCAGTTAGTTTTGAGAGTGGATTTATTTCAATGTTGTTTTTATTTGTTTCAGTGCTAATTTTAGTTTTTGAGGCATCTGCCACGCTGCAAATGGGAACAGTCAATTTGTTCATCCCACATCATATTGCAGCTGACAGTTGGTCACGAGAGGACAGTCCCTGGTCCAGTTGCCTAAGAGACCCTTTTATGCATTAACCATGCTGTCATATCCCAGTCAACAGCATCCTTTACTCTCACTGGTAGTCACTTCTCATTGGTAATAAGTAGCTCAGAACAGTTCAGTAAAGCCAAGCCTCCTGAGGCTGGTGGTTCAGATTCAACCAAACCTTATAAAAGACTTGCATAAGATGTGGCCTACTTCATATAGTGAATCATATAAGGCTTATATGATTTACTCATGAAAGTGGCCACTTTCTCATTACTTTCATATATTGTTTTAGTAAATATCCAAAACATACAAGTTTCATTTATATAATTTTTCAAGGGATCTTATATCGGTTTTCACTCTTGTATGATTTGCGTACAAGTTTCACACAAGACAGATACAAACTTTATAAGATTTTTTTTAAATATATCTATCTATCTCATATATCTATCTATCTATCTATCTATCTATCTATCTATCTATCTATCTTTATATTTAGTTTTCTTAGTTTGTTTCTTGGTAACTATAATAACTGATTGATTCCTGATATCTTAACGATCTATTCACTGGTTAAAGAGAAAAGACAGTGACATGTGGCTAAAGTGCTGCTATCTGAAAACAACACAAACAAGAAAAGCCTCATCATGGAGCATGTGAGACCAACTGGCGAAGATTTAAAAAAAAAAAAAAAAAAAAAAAAAAAATTCTCAGTGCCATATAAGGGGATTTGCCTAACAGCTTCCTCTTGTGTGTGCGTGCTTGCCACACCTTCCTGTGTGGGATCCAACAGAAAAATGATGTCATTCATATCCTTACTTCCTTCTTCGAACCGTTTCGTCATGAACAACTTTCACACGCCACTAACTCCTAATGACTACGGGCTAAAACAACCTGGTAAAACAGGAACATCCAGCTGCTGAGAACTCAAATAGTGAAATCCCTGAAAGGCTGGACTGCATACACTCAAACAGCTGTGAGAAGCAGGATCCTCCATCTCCATGGTTGGAGTAGTTACCACAGCGACCCATCGGGCGAAGGGGATGTAAACATCCTGTAACTGGGGACAGGTTACCTACCTTTTCACCACCAGACTGAGGGTCTTGTGGGATCCCTTTACAAGGCAGATTGCCTCCTGTCTATATCCAGTCAGGGGAATCTCGTTGATGTTGACAAGCTCATCTCCCACCTGCAGACCCACAGCTGCTGCTTTACTGCCCTCCTCAACCTGGAAAGCAGACACAAAACAGAGTTACTTCACCTTCAAGCAACTCAGTGGTGTCATAGGACCCTAGTTGTATGTTTATAAATGCAGTTGTGATCATTTTAAAATTATAGACACATTTTTCATAGTAATTGATCCAATGGTGTGGGCAGGAATAATGGAAAGTCACGTGCAGATATATTTGTGTATGCTATTTAAGAATATACTTTACAACAATTTTCCAATTCTGATGGAACATTTCATTTGTTCAAATTATGACTAACCTTCCTGCTGCCTAATATTATGAATTTAGAAACTCGATTTTTCTTTAATGCCTCTTTGGTATCAAAGAAAGTTGGTAACAAAGCCTTAATGATTTTGATTATAAATAAAATAGCCTTTAAATATCCGATATTCATAATCTTTTCATATGGAAATATGCTTGACTTTGTCAGCTCAAACGAAGCTCCTTATAGTTTTAAGAATTGTGTCAGGGTTCTGTTTATTTACTAGATTTATTTTGTAGTTAAAATTTCTTTTCTTTACCTTTATGGTTTATTTGTTTTGTTTTTGTTCTGTTACATAATTGTTTTTTTTTTTTGTTTTTTTTATTACCAGTTTGTATAGATGTCCTTGACATCTGGAAGGATTTATCCAGTTCAAACATATTTTAGGCGCTATAATGTTTTGCAGTGAACTGTGACTAACAGACCCCGAGTGGAGAGATTTACTGCTCCAGAAGCCTTGAGGCAGATACTCAATGCACAAGATAAAAACTGTTCAACCTGACTGATCTTTGTCAGTTAAATCCTTTTGGTATAAAAATGACTGGAAAGCAAAATTGTATAATGTACAGGTAGGGTACACATCATCTGGACAACATAACCAATGTCCCCAAGGAATGGAGAAAAAAAAACCCCAAAAGCTACTCTGAAGAGTTACTCTTCTGAGTAGTAAGAAAGAAATATATTATAAAAGGAAATTTCACTATAACAACTTACTTCCAAAAGTAAGTTACCAGATTAAAAGGGCAAAACAGTGAATTTCTTGGCTCTTTTGGGATGACTACATCTATGAACATAACGTTCCAAATTTAATTATCCTGAATGCAGCCAAGACAAAGAGTTTTCAATAGCCTGCTTAACACAGGTCTGTAGACTTTTTCTGTTACTGCTAGACTTAAAAAAAAAAAAAAATTCTCGAAAAAAATGAAAACTAAATCAAATAAAAATGTTTGAATGTGCTGCCATTACAACTTTTATTTGGAGAGAAGAACAAGACCTCTTGAAAGTTTTATGTATGCAAGGAAAAAAAAACCCTAATAAACTCCTCCATCAAAAAGAAGAAGAAAGAAAAACAATAAAATGAATATGGATATAACAAAAGCTTGCCCGATGGGGTAGATTTTACCCTTATAGTGATTATTGTTACATCATAGAATAGCTAACAGCTCCCTCTGTACAGAGTATACAGTTTAAAAGAGACTTTTTATATCTTAGAGGCTCCCACTGCTGTGTTGTCAAAAAGATCAAGTATCCTGATACAAACTAAGCCTGGTGTTACTTACTGCCTCTCAGCACTTTGAAACTACTGATAAGCAAATCCCCGATATTTACTGTAGTTTTAAAAACCTTCTGGTGTGACCTTAAAATGTAGTGCTTGTGTAACGGCTGCAAACACGAGTTTTATTTCAGTGAATTCATTTAAATTAAACTGTTATATTCTTATTTATCTAATAAACTGTTCAAAATATTTAAAAAAAGACAAACCTTTAAACCCAAATGTCATGTAAATATGACATTTTAAATAAAGCCACATTTTATTTAGGATTATTAATTAAATAAACAATTAAAAAATGGTGTGATTGTATGACTTGATTATCATAAATGTTAGTTTTAATTTGCCAATAGTGGCTAAATAAACAAATACATAATTGAAATACAAATACAGACTCACTTAGAGCCCAGACATAAATCTCTAAATACAGTGGCATTTACCGCCATCCGCCAGTGGCTAATATTCAACTACCGAGCCAACTATGCAGTATCACACTGTCTGCCATACCAGTATAATACCAGTATGTTAACAGTATAAATTTTTACATGATATAAAAGTGTCACACTGAGATATCAATGACATACTGTGTGTTTATGCTCCGTAGTGTACACAGCAACAACCCAAACGTGTCTGAGTGTGAGCGCAGCGAGTCGGTCTCGGATGTCAGCTCCTTAGAAGGGAGCGACAGTGTTGTGAAAAATATTTCTTAATGTCTTGATTTCTTTTTAATTTTTGTTTCAGATCAAACTGTTTTTAATATTAGGCAAAGATAAAAACAAGTAATTAGAAACCAACAAACTTGTTTCACCACTTGAGGCAAAAAGACACCGTTGAGTACAACTGGGATACCAAGGCAGGTGAGGAGAAAATAACCATAGCGGGTGATATGTGGGCAAAAGTAAACAAACTGGCTCAAGCAAATGTCGCTGGAGCGCTCGTTAGCTGCACTCCTTATGACAGCAAACGGTGCAGAACAGTGAGTAACGGCTAATGTAACTGCATCCGTCTCACTGCTATTGGTACTATAATGGTGTGGCTGCTGCTGGCAAGTTGTGGTAGTAGAGTCACTCTTTGAATTAGGCAGTGCGTTATCAATGATAGCAGGTCAAGGGAAAAGGAGGATGGAAAACGCACTTCATTTTCCTTGAAATACTGTGACTGAATTCTGAGGCTATATTGCCGACTGCTAGGGTCAAATCAACGGATTGGTTTATAAAACTGTATTAAACTATGTGTTTGGAGCACCGGGCCATTTCCTGTTGGCCTGAAGGCCATTTTTACCTGCCATGAACAGCGAGCCATGGCTCAACAGCAAGAAGGAGTGAGTTGACAAGCTTATGAAGAGTTTCATTTTAATGTTTAATGCTTTGTATTTCAGTCTAACAAATATTCTAAAATGTAGGCTGTTGGTATAACATAATTGCTTTGTGTCTTTAAATGCTATGACTGCTGAGTTTTTGTGCATGGTCTGGTTTCAGAGTGATACATTTGATCCAAGGTAAATAAGAGCAGGTGTCCTTAAACACACACTGACATTGAGGATAATGCTAACATCTAAAAATTGAATGTTGGTATCATACTAATAACACGCAGGGACAGAAATAGGTGTGCAAGTCCTTACTTTACAGCTTTTATAAAGACATCACCTTCCTTAGCTCATATTTAAAATGATTAACAAGCTTAAAGATGACTTTAATTATAGTTCTTTTTTCATATTGGTATTTTAAACATTGCTTATCGAACCGCAATTTCACATTGTGATTCATCACCATGAAATACTTTCATTTTCAAAATGGCAACATAGCTACATTCTGCTTTTTTTTAATAAAATTCAACATTTTTAAAAATGTGTCAGAGCAGAGTCTCTTGCTGACATTCACTCTCTGTAGATTTTATAGAGTAGCAGTGACAGAACACACACTCCACTGTTTATCAAAATGAACAGCAGGCCAGCAGACTTCTAAAGAGACGAATCAAAGGCTATAAAACACTTCAAAAGGCTGCTGAACAAGCCGGTGGCGTGATGATGATGAAAAAAACAAACTGTTCTGCGTTTGTTTGAGAGGGGAAAAAACACCTGGAATAGCACAAAGGGATGTATAGCGAACACAGTGAACTTCTTTTAGATACACTGACTGAAGCACAGCTTACACAGATGGGAACCCTGACGTGAGAAATCGTGAGGGTTCAGAAGGTCAGAAACTCAGATGTGAGACGTGCATGATGGTCAGCGTGGAAAGAAAAGCTGCAAGACTTTGCTTGGCGGTTGGCACATTAACATACAAAAGTCGAAATCTGCAGCTGATTATCAGTCCTCCAAGCACTCAACCTGAGAGAGGGGGGCTGCATGACTCAACTGCACAAGTATGTGTAGGTTTACAGACCATTCCTTCTTATACAGCCTTTATCCTCAGAGCCCCAGATAGCACTAATCACACTGCAGCCTATTTTCATTTTTCTGTAACGCGGAGGTTCAGGCAGGGTGGATTTTTATGCTGGCTGGAGAGATTCCTGATCTGATCCTGATATGGTCATGCTTTCTGTAGAGAATCACTGATACATTTGCTGAGAGTTACAATGTTTAAAAGTGCTTACAAAACACCCTCAGTTTCACTGAAAGTTGAAACTATTCCCACTTGTAGAAACACTAGAGCCTGTACTAAGAAACAGAAATCGCACTGAGTTTCCCGTGAAGGCAGTTTTAACTTAGTAGTTTTGGTTTGGGTAAAATTAACATAAAACGTCTTAAATAGAGGTGTCAGACACCAGGAAGCAAACGGTATAACGGTATAGGATAAATCTCGTGATGTTTTTCTTTCTCTAAACTTTCTCCCTTTTGTGGCCCCAATCCCATTTATTCTTACTGAAGGCCAAGGGTGCTGGACTCATTTCAGATGTGAAAGGGGCCAAAAAGCATAAAAAATAAAAAAAATTTAAAAAAAAGGAAGAAGAAGAAAGTAAGAAGTTCATAAAAGTGGTGTGCTATGATTTAAATGTGGTATTTTGTGTTGGTTAATGATGGAGAAACCTAAACAGCCAAATATGGTAAGATTTAAAACTGCAGCAGCACATCAGCGTGAAGAAAAACAAAAAGGATTCAGGATACTGCTCGGGTGAACTGTGGTGTCCTCATACCCCGTAACCATTTGTACTAGCGCTTGAGCCACGATGTACTTGCTGCAGTCTCATAAACGATAGGTGGTGCTAGTTTAGGAACAGAGGAAAGCAAAAAAGGAAACAAAGCCATCGCTGAAGATGCTTAGGTCACAAGACAACTTGTATGGCATCACTTGTGGAGTATGGCGAGTATGAATTACCGACACATCCACACAGGAGACAGATGGATGTAAATGAAAATCAGTGAAAATTATAGCCAAAAAAACCAAAATAAACTCATCCTGGATTAAGCGAGTCTTTACCAACTATGGGTGTGACATATAGGGTTAACTGGGCAACTAGGACCAGAAGAATCCACTAGAGGCCAACCTTCAGCTAAAAAGATATGAGGTGCTGTCAACGAATAGTCTGAATTTGTTTACATAATCAAATACTTGAAGTTCTTTAGTCTTGCTAACGCTTTCAGGGTATTTTTATACGTAAAAGTAACAGCTAATAGCTGTAGCTTGCACATGAAAAAAATACATATACAACCTCATACTTGACAGGTGCTAAGAGAGAAGTGGGGCATAATACCTATTTAAATGCCCACTCACAACTGATACAGTGGCATACTCGGGAGCTGGCAGATGAAAGAGCATTTAATGTTTGACTTGTGTTCCTATATGCGCAGGAACACTAACTTTTACATCACAGAAGGACAGAAACAAGTTTAAAAAAATACCTTTAAAAAAGAACTTTCAGTATAAAAATTGAGGTAAAAACTGTTTTCTTCAAACTGCTGTTTAGGCAGTGCACATACAAGAAAAGCTGTTTTCAAGATCAGCAACTTGCCCATGACACCCTTGGGCTACATGCAAGTCTCTTCATTTCATACAAATTAACACGAAACATAGAAGGAAAAGAAGATTTGAATAATGTAAATCTAACGGTTCCGGAGAACGGCTTAAAAACCACACAAAATGTCAGGGCTTTTGTTCATATGACATGAAGGCAGGGGATTCACATTGCTTCTTCCAGCATGTTTCACCATTAAAGCTCAATCAGCATGAACCATACCATGCTCTTTGTTTACCATCTCCTTTCAGGCTGCAATCAGTTTGACTGCAGCCATCCTGGACTCCTCAAAAATAGCCCTCTGTCCCCATGTGGGTCATGAAGGGAAGGATGTGGTGGCGATGAGGGTAAGGGATGAGTCTTTTCTACTGACAGATCTCCTGCGCAGTGTGCTGAACACACAGCTTATGTATCATGTTTGCACACATTACTAAGAATAGTCACTGTACTTTGACAAAGCTCGAGCAAGGAAGGAGAAAAAAAAAAAAACTCACTGAAAGTAACCCCAAAGTGAACTTTTTTTCAATAATATTGAGCACTTTTTAAGACTTTACAAACATCTGCTTGTGACCCACACATCTGTGACAGTTATTCACCTCGATATTTTATTGCCATCAATTCCAAGCAGGCGGGAATAAATTACTGGACACCATTTCTGTCATGACACTTTCAGAAGTACAAGTGATAGAAGAGTATTCACACTTCTTTTGAACAATCTGTACCAACTATTTTGAGCATGTTTAAAATTATATGCTCTAAATCCATATGGCGTACTAAAAAAACCAAACAAAAAACTGAATATGGAACGGTTTCCAAACAAATACCAGAGCAATCCGCTGCTTCTTCAGCCAGACTTTCATCCTGTGGCTGAACTCCAACTCAGACTAGAGCTGGTCACCATTGTTCTGTTGATTAACTTGGTGTAGCAGCACTCAAAGCAACTGTCCACTTGATGTAGGTTTTGGTTAAAGTGGATCTTCAGAACCTGCGCTCTGTACTATGAGCCAAGTTCAACATACCCAAGATATGAATTCCTCAAAGTTTCTTTTTGGGGTGGCTTAGGCTCAAGATGTACAGCAGATCATCCATCAATAAGAAGGTTGGCGATCCGATCCCTAGCTGCTCTAGCCTCCTTGCCAAAGCATGCAAGATATGAGGTTCCTGACAGACATCTCTCTGTTCTGAAGTCTTTTGCCCCACATGAACCATAATCCTGCTCTATGAATCATCGTTTCTTAAGAGGTTGAGCAATTCTAGAGCACTCAAAACTACGCGGTCACAAAGAGGATTCATTAATTGCTAAAACCTGTTCACCTGCGCGTGATTTATCACAGCATGTAAGCACAGAGACATTGAAGGATGTCTTTAAGAGCAAACTATATGTTGCTACATATAAAATGTAGCCCTTAGTGGAGGAAACGTATTAGGGCTGCATACCCAGCTGTCTTGTGTAAAACAGGATTATTTAAGTTTACTGGGGCTAAGGGCTTTAAGTCCACGAAGACCTTGAGCATAACTGAGCTATGAGAAGAATGTTCAGAATTTTAATTAGATCCAGGATATTTTTAACCAGTAGCTTGAACCTGTCATCAAACTCTGGGCCCATTTACAATAAAATATTTAACTGAAGGGACCTAAGAGAAAAAGAGCCAACAAAAGTACTGATTTAAGCAGACAAATAGGGAGACTATGCCCTTTTGGTTGATACATGAAAGACATACTTGCCAAAACCAAATTAGGTGCTTAATGCTCATTACTCACACTGAAACTGGATTTCACAAAAAGTCATGGACCTATTAGAAACCAAAACTAAGAGGAAAAACTTTTTTTTTTGTTTTCTTTGTTTTTTCATGTTGGGTTAGGTCAGTGATGCCATTTACATCAATCAACTTCCCTGTGAACTGGCTGAAACTGACTCTCACATTAATATAGCAATAAAACTCAAGATTCAAGGATAACCTTTATTGTCAAAGCACTGCAGTGCAGAAACAATGAACCTGGGTAGGCAATCCTTGGTTAGCCTTCGCAAAAAGTGGATTCTCTCCACAATCGTTTATGGTCACTGGACTCAGGGCATTTTTTTTTCTTTCTGAAATCTGCCACGATCTCCTCTGTCTTGCTGTTGAGCATAAGACTGCTACTGGAGCTGCCATGTTCATTACCTCTCGCCTGTGTGTATTCTTATTGTTGGAGATAAACCAATGTCTTTTGGGTCATCTGTTCTGTCATCTTGTTTGACAGTAAAGATTATGGATAAAGAGTGAATACAGAAGAAGGCTCAACCTAGACCTCCTGGGGAAGGCCTGTGCTCATGGTGATAGTGGGAGATGTGTTTGAGTAACCTGAAATTCTATAGAGGGTTCCTGGAGATACGGTTACATTTTTCTGTTTAATGCCATGCTTTACGTCAACACTCACTAGAGAATAACTCATGCGTCACCAGACCGAGATAAGCCAACGTTTCTAGTTAGAAATTGCCTTGATTGCTGTGACAGTCTCTGTGTACTGATAAAAGGCATCTATCCATCCATTTTCTGCCTCTTATAGGACAAAACAGCTGAGCAGAGTGGAGGTTTGCTAATGACTTGGAAGTCTGGAGCTATTGCGGTGATTACTGGCTTATTTTCAGGTAGCATTAGCAAAGAAATATCTCCAGTGCGGAACAGGGTAAAGCCCTGAATGCATTGTTTAGATTTGTGTAAACACAATCCAGTACATTCTTGCGCCTTGTATGACGCTTGACACTCCGGTGAAATTAACGAAAAGGTGTTAGCTTGGTTAAAGTCCATAGTGACAGTGAAAACTTCTTCTGGATGCAAGTTCTGATATTTGCTAATGGCAAAGTGTAACATTTCATGTACTAACATAGCATTAGTTTGCAGTGTTATTTAGACTGCAATTATCCCTTGAGATGATAGAAAGGCCAGGACCTAACCATGATGTATTCTAGGTCTGGAATACACCATGCAATCATACTTTGCAATGTTATTCTCAGTTGTACTTCATCCAACCTTTTAACAATGGAGCGAATATGGTTGGATGGCAAGAAATATGGTTGGATGTGGTCATTTGTAAGGTGCAGCCTTCAGCCTGGAATATATCCCCGCTCCCTTTATGATGTGCTGCCATCAGGGCCCTTATTTGGCATCTGTCTGCTTGGATCGTAATCCAAGCAGATCACGTTACTGGAGAAATCTCAAATCAAATTAATTTTCACTCAAAAATATGAGCTACAAGCAAACACTATAAGACTGAGATGGCTGTAGGTTACTTCTACTTCAATGGCAAATTGAATTTAACCCTTTAACATAATAAGGTCCAGGCTGTCATCACTGATAACCCCAAGCTTAACTCTCTGCTATCGAAACATGTACTTTGTTTTTAAAAAACTGTTCTCAGAAGACTTGGGAAACAAAACAAAATTATCATTCTAACTGGAACACATCAAAAACTATTCAAATGCTTTTTCCCCTAAAAGGGGAAAAAACAAGGTGAGGGTTTGTGTCATCACTGATGAAGTTTGAGACCTCACAGGGTTGACTGGGGCTGAATGTCAAATTGGATACTGGAAAGTAAAAAGTGGGTGAAGTACAGGAAACTACCAAAGGTGTGAAGTTCCTGCATTGTCATGCTTGAGTTCTGATACAGCGCGACTGTATCTATGACAGCCTGACGGGTACTTTCCCAGAAATATGAAGAGATGTAATCGTGACACAGACCCTAACAATATGCAGTATAAACACAATATTTTGATGAGCACAAAGAAGATAATGGGATAATGGGAATTTTCATAACTCTAACAATCCGTGTATGGACTTGGCCGGTTATAAAGTGTCCTCTTTTCCACTGTGTCAGTAAACATAACACTTCAAGTTAAACATGATCAGTTTCACTTGTGATAGCAGAGCAATGCAAACACACCAGCCTTGAGTATAAGTGCAAACAACATCACGATGGCAGGGTTTCAGCATAGTGTACTACAAATGTAGTTGCACATGGCCTAGCAGCACACCACTAGTCTAACTTTTCTTCAAATTGAACAACTATTAAGAGTTCATTCTAGCTCACATGTGCCACTCTTGCACATGAAGGCACAAAAACAGCCAACAAAGGATTGTGATGTTTTTTTGACACATGTCCAAAAAGACTAAAACTAAAGAGAATTCCTCTCTTACCATTTTAATACATATTATTGTTTAACTTAAGTTAGACTGTGTTTCTTTACCAACTAAGGCATTTTTACATGACTTGTTTTATTAGTTTTTGTTTACCATGTTCCAAGGCTTACCCTCCAACTAATCTGCACTTTCACCTACGTGTGTCATTGTTTGGGCAAAAAGGAGAAATGCTCTTAATTTTGTCCTCCTATCAATCAGAAAGAACACGAGGTTTGGTTGCATCATCGTCTAGTTAACCCAAATAATTCACCAACCCACCTTCATAAATCACTGCTTATAATCTGAGAGCCACTCCAAAAGAGCACAAATCACTAACCCCGATTTAACTCATCCCATCATGCCATTCCAGTAGGCTTCGAACTGTCATGGATAATTCACTACATTTAGAAAATCAAACAAAGCAGCATTCCTCCCCAGATCCTGGCACCACAAGCTTTCCTCCAAATGAAATCTACCCCAGCACAAAAGTAAGAGAAAGCAAATATCCAGGTGAGATATAATAACACTGACCAGAGGCTAAGTGACAGCTAACTAAACTCTGTTAAATCCTAGCCATGACTAATTCACTTATGAGATTATTAAGAAAAATTACACCAACTAGGAAAGAGTCTGAAAAAAATCAATTAAATATTTTACAGATCAAAAGCTGCGAGTAAAGAGTTAACATCTCACCATCTGATCCAAACAGGTCCGCTTCTGTTGGTCCTTATTATGATGTTCAGGGCCAGAACATTAGTAATAAATACTGACACCAACAAACCAAAAAAACTACAGCATACCATGAAATGGATAGCTCGTAAACAGTTAGGATGCGAGTCATTTCAATCACGTTTGCGGGGTGGCAGTGGTCCTAAGTGTCCTGTGGTGGAGTTTCATCCATCTGGGATGGACTTTGGAACGTCAACACAGGAATGGCAAACTAAGACCAAGCAATGCCACAGCTCCCAACAAACAGCAGCTGGTATTTTACCGAGTCAAATAACTAGCAAGGTCTTTTGTTGTCAATCATTACACAGTCAACAGAGAAATGAGCTTACAGTGAGGGTTCATTGAGGTCTGAGAGCTGACTGGCAGGCTCTGTGGTTACACACTCTCCTCCTGCTGGGTGCTGTACGCAAACTGCAGCTCACGTAAACACCCACATAGCAAATGAGATATGGTGCTTGACCTGTTTAATGTTTAGGTTTCGTGGATTTAAAAATGCTGACTTTAGTCAAATAACAGCAGCTCACACTGAAATATTACACAAGAAACTGAATTTTTTTTTCATGAAAACACATGTATGAATGAAGTCTGTACCAGGGATGGGCAACATCCTTCTTCAGAGGGGCAGACTGATTTTGATTTAGTAATCAACGAGCACCACACTGAATAACATAATACACATTGTTAGCGGTTTTTCCTTCATATTCAAAGGACAATCCACATTCTCTTCGTTTTAAAGTTCAGTCAACACCACACAGTGCGCACCGACCCTTCCCATCTCATTTTCCTGTTTTAGCAGGCTGGTCGCTGTTACCCTCATCCTGCGATTGGACGAACTAACTCCACCGTCTTGAACTGCAGCTGGTGACGGTCAGCCTTATTCTGCTGTGAGCTGCTGCCCAGAGCTCTCTGAGGCAAACCATAGCCCAAGATGATGGAGCTTGAGTCCATCCGAGGGATGAGAGGCTCAGTGAAGAATCAGCTGATATTTGTTTTTTAATGCAGGTGCACACTGTTCCTGTCCAAGGTACACTTTTTAAAAAAAAATGTTGTTTTAAATAGAGAGAGAGAGTGCAAGAGAGAGAGAGAGAGAGAGACATGCAAAGGCCCCCTGGGTCGGACTTGAAGCCGGAGCGGCCGCTCTCAGCCGTATGGCACGTGGTCAGTGCCCTCAAACTACACTTTTTATTGATTGTTTTTTTTGTTTAGTTTTTTTGAAGCGAGGAGGTTGTTTTATTTGAGGACATCAGCAGCCCAATTGAGATCGCCAATTTGTTGTATTTTGTCCATGGGTGATCTATGACAGCTATTGAAAATTTACCAAACCACTAAATATAATCATTTATAACATTTCTTTAAAGTCCTTAAATCAAAATTGAGCAATACATCAGACTAAAACTTTGACCTCTACATCCCTATGAAAAATCAGAGCATGGCATCACTGTCTGAATAAAAAAAAAAAACATTTAAAAAGATGAAATTCAAAAGCTTGATTAAATTTTTTAAAAAAGCATTAGATCCTGCTCTCTGACTCACAACCTCAGCACTTTAACTCTTACCTGTGTTTACTATAAAAAGACTAAATGAAAATATTTACCTTGGTTATGAGCAGTGGCTCCCGGTGTTCAAGTCCCCCTCTGAGCGTGAACCCCCACGGGGCACCTCCTGACAGAAATACTTCCACCAGCTTGAAGCTCTCACAGTCTCTGCTCCTCTGATCCAGATCTCCTGATTTCTGCACCACATGCCATAAGCTCTCCGTTTCTGTACAGCGCAGATCATTTTTATATCCTTCAGCATCCATTGTACTGCTATAAAAGTAAAAAAAAAAAAAAAAGGAGAGATAGATATCCAGTCAATATATCATAATGGGTACCGTTCTAAAATAATAGTTTACCACAGGGGACTGTTTCCATAAGGCTTATTGTTTGGTCCAGTCTATTTCTAACGCATACCATTTTAGCACAGTTTGTTCCAGTGATATGCTGATGACACAAAGCTGTAAATCCCATTGAAATCAACTCAATGAACTCATCACTTTCTGCATCTCTTCCACTGGCTAAAAAATAAACTACTGACTTTTTATTAATAATGTGTCACATACCAGTGGCTGGAAAAACTTAAAGACTCTGAATTAGACTGGTTGATAAGATGTTTCACTGTAAATTAAGAGCTATGTAACCACCAAGATGCAGTTTGTCACCAAGATCACACAAAAACTACCACAGCCATACAGATACTTACTACAAACACTATACGCCTCATAGGATTCATATCTTCCATCAAAAGACATAAGTTCTTGAGGTGAATAAAGGGCCTAAAGGTCATAGAATAAAATGCTATCTTTTAGTTTGAGGCATTTTGAAGATCCGTAGGACTAGAAAAGCACTTCATAAACACCAGTTCATCTCCAGTTTTCATATGAGACAACATACATGATGCCATGGCTATTGATACATCAGTATAAATCTTTCCTGGCCACAATACCTGTATTGTATTTTGTTGATATTTTTTACTAACTGAAGTCCCTCTATTGAGCTTTTTACTTGGCAATTATTTGTTTATTGTTTTTTTTTAAAACAGAGCTCATTTCTTTGTTTTACTTTTTAAAAATGTTATAAAACTCCTTTATTTTGTTTATTTTTACCTTACTGAGCTACCTTGTCTTGTCAAGTTTTGTACTTTATTTGAGCTATTTGGCGGCATGTTATATTTAATGTTTTGGCTGCTGCAACACCGACTCAACTTCTAACCAGGATTCCTTCTGTCCTCCAAATTCCTGAGTGTTGACCATATTAAAAAAGTATTTTAGCACAGAACACATCCTGACTAAAAGATGGGCCTGGTATCAAAATGTAGGTAAAAAAGAAAAAAAAGAAAAAAGGGAACCTTTGAAATAATGTAACATGTTTTCACCAGCCACCTATCCCATATGCAGATATGTCATATAAAAGTCTACTCAAAAATTTGCAGTTTTTGAAGTTTTCCTCCAGTGAATCATCAGGAAACAGGCAAAGGTTCCAGAGTGCCAGTGACCGTTTCTGTTACTCTGTTTCACAGACATTAAATTGATACAGCTGCTATTGAAACTCTGTTATATCCCATGATAATGATGCTCAGAGCCGATTATAGAAAAAAAATGGCCCAAACAAAGATTTTGGCTTTTGATTGACTTCGCAGTACTTTGTGACAGAGCATAAAGTGTTTTTCAGCCATGAAAAACTTATGTAGATATCTCCCGTTGATATGAACTTATGAGGGTTTAAAAATGCTTGAAAAAAAAAACTACATTTCAACCCACCCGTATGTACTTCGAGGCACTCCAATTCTGAAAAAATTCAGGAAATGAAGACAAAACTTTATTTAATATACTAAAATTACTGAACAAAATAACATAAGTTGATTTTACATGAAATGAATCACAGTGCAGATTAGATTATATAAAAAAGTGACGAGACAGTAAACAAATTAAGAAATAAAAGGTAAACTGGGAAAGTAAAAACACTTTGGAAGCTGAACTGAGCGGAACTATAAGAAATAAAACATATTTAAAACTAAATAAAAACGCCTGAAAAATAACACGGACTCTGGTTACAGTGACAGAACATTGGATTTAGGGCTCTTATTTTGAAAGGAACCTAGCACGAACATGCAGACTTTCATTTATTAACTTCTTTGAGTCATAAAATATCTTCTACGTCCATCTGTACGGAGCTCTGCGAGACTAAAGCAGGAAACCTGTAACACCTGTTGTTGTCAAACTGCAGACAGGGTGATTTAAACTTAATGCTCTTACATGCGAGAGAATTAAACGCACCAGCAGCACAATGGAAACCATCCTCGGCTCAACCACCAAATAAGCCGAGTAACACCGACCTGGTCGCTCACATAGGCAACACAAACTTCGTCCCACACCAGCAAAATCAAACAAACTCACCTACTCCATGAGGTGCGCAGCTATTTTGGGAAAAATATTACAAAAGTCGCTCTGAAACGGCGGACCTTACCTGAGAATCCAAGTTTTGGATAAACCGGTGAACAGGAAAGCTTCGTCGGGTTGGCACGGAGTAATATCCCAGGTTTACGTTACACATACTTCATCTTTTTTAACTGGTTTTATTTTAAAAGGAACAACTTTTTAAAAAATAAATCGTACGCTAACTCTTAAACGAAGTGGCGACCTTACGCTGTTTCAAACGCTTCAGCTCCAGCCGTATCCTCCTACTTCATGTTACAAACCGAGAACGACACACTGACACACTCGGGAGAGGTTAAATCAGCTAAGCTAAACTAGCTCCATCCATGGACTGCAGGGATAACAAGTGTGGCAGAACAAAGCTGCAGCGCAAGCGCGACACCTACCGTTAGCCAAAAGGAAAGGCGGGAAGAACAAGCAAGTGCAATCTAAAACGGCTAATTTTAGTAATAATATTAAATAAAAACTGACAAACACGTTACGTAGTAACTATACCTATATTTCTACTTTCCCACTTTATTTAGCCAAAACCAAAATAAGAGGTTATTTATTAATAACTTATTTTGGTTATTTATTAATAACCAAAATAAGAGGTTATTTATTAATAACCTCTTATTTTGGTTTTAATCATGGACAGAGACAGAATTAAAATCTGTGGGAGAATTCTTTTATTAGCTAATGAGGAATTTGAATGCAGCAGCACATCTCAAAGAAGTTGGGACAGGTGCAAAACAACTCTGGAAAAGTAAGAAGTACTAAAATAAAACAGCTGGAGTAACATTTCATAACTAATCAGACTGTCAGCAGTTCAGTACCATGATTGCATATAAAAACAGCAGCTTAAAGAGGCACAGGTTCTCAGAAGTAAAGATGGGCAGAGTTTCACCAGTCTGCAAAAAATTGCATCTACAAATTACAAATTAATTTCAAAATACTGTACCTCAGTATAAACTGTGAAGACTTTGTATTGTAGATCTCATGATCTACAGTACATCTGTGCAAGCGACAAGGCTAAAGACCACTTCCAGAAATAACTGTATTATAACAGAGTTCACTGTACCATCCGAAACCAAAGGTGAAAGCTCCATATGTGAACATCATCCAGCAATACTGTCATTTTCTATGGGTCTAATTTAGTTTAGAATAGACCAAGATAATGTAGAAACTGCTGTGTGGTTAGATGAATCAGAATTTGAAATTTTTTATGCAGAACATCAATGCTGCATCTCTGACAGTGGTTCAATCCATGAGAGCTACTCAAAGATTTTGATACCCAGACTTCATGTGCGCTCTGCTGATATCTGCTGATGTCTGATCTGGTCAGCATCTCATTATCTACAAACTCGTTAATAGCACTGATTAATGGGTTTCAGGCCTAAGAAGCAGAGCGGAAGAGGGCTGCAGACTGAGAAGCAGTGTGCAACTGGATGCAGTTGTGGATGGTGTGATAAACTGTTGTTGTTCTACTTTTACAATAATTAATTTATTTGTGGGTTTTTTTCTTATTTTGTTGTAGCTGTGAGATCAGTTTTAAAATGTAGGCAATGTTCAATCTGTCTCACAATCATTGCTCTGTTTTTTTTATACTGTCTTTGTTTTAGCATAACTAAACTAATACCACGTTATTCCAAAAATAAAATTTTAACTTTTCTATTAAGTTCTTCAAATGCAATTAATATTCAAATGTGTTAGCTATGTTAGCTTTGTTTATTAGTTAATCCCAGTGTACATTTTTCCTTTACAATCTTTGATGAAATAATCTTAATTATTTGTAAAACTAATAAAACTTTTAAAACGTGTGCCTCTTAAAAGTGTGGAAGACGCAATTAAAAAACAAACAAACAAAAAGAAAAACACTAATCAATGTATATTTATGAGTACAGTATTTTTTTTCAATTTCATATCCTCAAAAATTCATTACTGTACCTTTAAACACATTCAAATTATTGTTTAAATAAGATAAGATAAGATAAGATAACCTTTATTAGTCCCACACGTGGGAAATTTGTTTTGTCACAGCAGGAAGTGGACAGTGCAAAAGTTATGAGGCAAAAATTAGAATACAATAAGAATAAATACAGTACACAACTGTACAGAATAGAATAAAATACTATATACAGTAGAATACAATAAAATAAATATACAATAAGATAAAAATAGAATACAAATACAAATACTATATACAACTGAGTAAAAATACAACGATGTACAAATATGTACACAGGCAAAAAAAAACAACCAAATATTAGCCACGTAATTGGGCTATTTTCTCATACCCTTAATTTTACTGTCATGCTTCTTATTCCAAAAATGCAGAGTTGCTAGTGTAGCTATCCTTGTGAATATCATGCATTCTTATTATATTTTGGTTCAGAGCCATAAGGTAAATAAAAAAGTAAATAAATAAAGCACACATGAATGAACTCTGAATATTATGAGCTGCTGTATGGTTATTATGTGCACTAAAATTTTCGTTATCAGTTTTTACAATACAGCAACAGCTACTGCAACTATAATGCTAGTTTTGCTACCTCACCACCTAGCCGTTTGGTAATGAATAAAAGACTTAAAGAGAATATAAAACTCCGATCGTCTCATTTGTCTGTGCGCTACTGCTACAGCTATCACGCTGCAAATATGTTGTTTTTCGTCTCTCTGTCGGTGACTTTATACAATCACGAGGAATAAAAGTCCGATAGAAACTTATAATTTTCTGAAACGTCGGAGAATGAAACGAAGGCGGAATACACTCAGAGCGTTCCTTTCCATGACAACCACAACTACGGATGGTCGGTTAGCTCAAACTAGATGGGACAACGATTCGCGGAAGTGGGTAAGAGGTGAAACTTGACGAGTAGCCATCACATAAGTTTTAAACTATCGGAAAACTAAACTTTAGAGTTTAAAAGGCATAGTTAGAGCATGTTAAATAACTTATTTTAATCTATTTAGACTAAATACATAAAGTATGTTTAAGAACTGGTCAAGCTGGCTTGGAGCAGAGAAAGAAAGCGGCCAAGTTACAGAAGAGCCTGCTGATGCTAACGAAGAAAAACGCTTTAGTGAAATAAACAAACCGAGCGACCAGCAGGGCAGAGATGCTGGGACAGATGATCAGCTTCTCCAGAAAGCAAAAGGTTTCAGTGGTGAGTCCGCTGCAGTCCACATATTGTTGTTGTGTTTCTTATTGTTTTGGTTTTGTGGTCAGTTTTTATAGGTTTTTAGCACGATTTGAGCTTTGGGGAGAAATCATTGATTACAATACAAACAAATCAATTTGTGATGATAGCTGCCTTATAGTCATCCACTATCAGATTTGACTTTCATTATAGTTAACTGAAATTACTTATGTTTTAAAATTGCACCTCTTGTAGTTTGTTTAGATGATGCTCATTTTGGATTCTTTTGTAAATGCAACTTTCACTTATGATTATTTTTGATAATGTATTATTCTGCTGATTATTTCCTCCATTTGTTGATTAATTGCAACTATGCAACACAGTAATGTGGGTTTTTCTGGCTTCTTTACAGGTTACATTTATAATTTTGCCAGCAGCGCCTCAAAAAAATTATCTGAGTCCGTAGTAGAAACAGCTCAAACCTTAAAGAAGAGCGTGGAGGAGGGGAAGATCAGTGGAATTATTGATAAGGTGAAAAGTTTCATCTATTGTCTGAGGCTGATATCAAGTTTTTACTATTTAGAGTAAGTTTGGAATGTTTGAAGGTTTGTTCTTCTTCCCTTAGACCATTTTGGGTGATTTCCAGAAGGAACAAGAAAGGTTTGTTCAGGAGAAAAGAGCTAAAGAGTATGGTGAGTACTTCTGTTGTGTACTTATGACATGAAATGTAACAAAAGCTCTTTTGATTGATGTAGATGTTTGATTTAAAATCAACAGTGCTGATGCACAGAAAATGCGTTTTTGTCCACAAACATGTGGACCAAACTGTATATCGGTTTTTAATCATTAATTAAAGCTTACATTTAATTGTAGCTGAAAAATATTTTCAGAACACCTCAGAACATCTCTGCTGCTTTTCGCCGCTCGTAGGTGCTGCTGTGCCTCCATGGGTGGGTTATAATGAAGAGGATGCCATACAGGAACAGATATTAGCTCTCTCAGCTGTAAATATCTTTAAAAAGCATTTCATTTCATCAAAGTTACTTAAATTATGCCTCACTGTAACTTTACTGCATTGTTTCAGGATAAAAGAAATTTTTTGCGTGACCCCCCTGCTGGGGTGCAGTTTTACTTTGACTTTGACCAAATGTATCCAGTCGCCATGGTTATGCTAGAGGAAGACGAGCTCCTGAGGAAGATGCGCTTCCATCTGGTCCCCAAACAGTGAGTGTGTCATAAGTTAACTGCGTTAACTGCTGTGTTTTCAATGTGAGCCTCCCTGCATCCCTCAGGGGTGACTGCGTTTTCCTCCATGCTGTTCTCCTCAGGGTGAAAGAGGAAGTCTTTTGGAAGAATTACTTCTACCGCGTGTCTTTGATAAAACAGTCGGCTCAGCTCACAGCTCTCGCAGCCCAACAGGCGGCTGAGTGGATTGATGTGAAGAAAACCTACCCTTGCAAAGATACTCATCAAAACGGTACAGTCTGCTCTCTCCTGTAAAACCTCTGCATTAAATACTGATGTTGATTTTTAAAGCTATGATATGAAAATTGATCAAATGTAAGAATGTACAAATATGACTGTAAGTATTTGTGTAATTCTTTATCTTAGTATTCGGGGAAGATTTGTTTTGATTTTGACTGATAGCATTTCTAGTTAGAACAGAGAGTGCAGGTTTATTGTGCGATAAAGCAAAAAGTGAGTTAACTTCTGGACCTTTCTGAGCATAGAGTGAAACCCGTTTTTATTTAATGGGCCACATACAGTCCAGTTTGATCTTAAGTGGCTTGAATGAGCAAAAACGCTGCACAGCAACATAAAAAGTCAGTAAAAAAATTTCCTTTTGAAAAAGTACAAGTAAAAATGTATTCAGTGAACAATCCATTAAAAATGGCAAACAGACGGAGACGTCAGAAGGAAAAAAAAGTGCGATCCCATCAGTATATCTCATTACATCAACTGCACATCTATAAAGCCACAAAATATTCACATGTGAATTATTTTGTAACTTAACTAAAACATCCGTGTGCTACTAGATCGTAACATTTAGATCTTAACATGCTTTTTGTGCAGTAATGTTCTTAAAACACCAAGAGTTGCAGTGTTTTGAATAATTGTACTTATTTATTTATTTTCAGTGTTCATAGTTTGTAAAGCTTTCATGAGCAGGATTAGACGATTTAACGTTCCGTTTCTGTTCCATCAACGATATGGTTGACGCTCGTGGCTTAGACTGCGTCCATAAGATGGGGAAATGTTTTAAGAAGTCCTGTTTTTAAAGGCTGAGTGTTTTCGTCATTGCTTTTTAAAAGGTAGATGTCACAATGAAGAGGACGTCATAGACAGCACTCTCATACATAGTCAACTTGTAAATCCGAGACAGCTCAGTTGTGTTCACGAAGAAATCAAATGCTTTAGAGTGAGACCACAAACTAATTGGCTTTTCGAATAAAGAAGCAGAGGGTCTTTTCGGCCCTAGACTTTTATACATTCTGACTTGCAACCACAGGCGTCGCCCTCTGCTGGTCATTGGAGAGCATTCAGGTTTAAGACATTTTGGGGTTGGTTTGAATTTTCAGACCTGGCAGCTCATCTTTTATATACAGTCTGTGCTTAAAGGCAACGTTAAAAGCACCATTAGGTTTGAAAAGGCATGCTCTTCGGCTCCAGGTAATGATGTGATTCCAGAAGCAGCATTTTGATCAGTAGGATCTAGCTCCACCCTCCTGCAGACTGATGCATGCTTTTGTATGAACATATAGTGTGAAAACTAATTGATCTTTTCTTGTTGTCCTGATAGCAGTGGGATTTAAAAAAAAATGTTATTAGTATTAGAACATTTTGAATATCACATTTTTCCCTTAAATACCTTTTCACAATGATGACATTTCATTTATTTATTTATTTATTTATTTATTTTTGTAGATGCCGTTAAATCAAAAGCCAGCAGCCTCCAACCAAAATCAAGTGAGGTAAGATTACCTGTTTTTAACCTCTGAGATCTAAACAATCCTAAACAAAGGCTGGCAGAATATGTGGTTTCTGGTTTTCGAAAGCTTTTCTTACATATCTCAGTTATCAGAGGATTTAAAAAAAAAACAAATTTAAAATGTTTTACTTTTCTTCATGTTTGTGCTTTTAGTGACACGGAGTGAGTTTTTCTCATCAGTGGTCAATGAAACAAACAAAACAAAACAAACCTCAGCAGCATGCTATGATACCTACGTTTTATAAATGACAACTTAATAGTCTTATAAAGGATACAGTAAAGGATTATTTTACTGTTAATATTTGCTGGTCATTAATATTGAATTTTGTATTATATTTGACAAGAGATTCTTCAGGTTAATTCTGATTGGCACGTGTTTTATAAGGGGTATTTATTTTTTAATGATTATCGGCTGTTTTTGTGGTTTTGTGATAAATATTTAACTGCTACTGCTCACTCTCATAACTTTATTTGAACCGAAAACACAAACTTTTCATCTTTTTGTCGGTTTTGGTGCCTGAATTTAACCAGTCAGCTGGTGGGACAAAAAAACTGTACAGAGAGCGAATCAGGACGCAAAGAATGAGCTCCAGGTTCAGTCATGTGATTTACACCACCGCCATCTGATCTAGATAATATTTATACACACACTACTCTGCGACCCTTAATCATTTATGAGGTTTTGCAAACGCTGTCATTTCATTGTTTGATGGTAAAAAGTTAACTAATTAAAGGTAATAGTTTTATCATTTATTATTGCTGCAGAAAGGTCATTATAAAGCAGATTTTAAAGCTGAATCTGAGCTTCTGTTTGCGTTATGAAAGGATGAAGAAGAGCTCTCCACCAGTCTGCACGTGTCTGAATTTGTAAGTGATACTTTTGACTCCTGTGAGATCAACAAGGACGACCTGTGCAAAGAGATGCGAGAGCTGGTTCTGGACAAGAGGGAAAACCTAAATCCAGAGCAGGGTGAGTGCTGTGGTTAAACTGGGACATTGTACTGTGTGTGTGTGTGTGTGAGCTCAGTGTGGTTTTTTTTGTTTGTTTCTTTGTTTGTTTTCAGAGGAGATGCCAGACTGGGAGAGAGAGCTGCAGGAAGAACTTCAGGAGTACGACGTGTTGGCTGACAGCGAAACCCACGATGATAACTGGGACAAGGAGATCGAAGAGATGCTGAAGGAGGAGAGTTAGAGTAATGAGCGACACCTTCAGAGGCGCTTTGGTGATTTCTTACATCTTCGGTCTTCCAACAGCTCTCCGTGGATCCATGCGCTCCCCAGATGAAGAGCTGGGAAGTTTGCATTCATGCGTGTTTAATTCAAAATGTGAAGAGAAAATGGATGTTACAAAGACAATGTGTCTCACATTAATAGAAGTTTACAGTATTTTTTTTTTCTTTACTTTGCCTGATTTGTTATCAGGATTAAAGCTAATAAAGATATTTTCTCGGTAATCTAGCTCACTCTGAATGGTGGGTGACTAAGTTACCAACTCGATGTCATGTTACGGATGAAAAGTTTGATTTGCAGCACATGAATTTCCAGCAGTAATCAAAAATCAAATATCTACTTTCATCCACTGTGTTTTTGAGTTTGCCGTTAAAAAGACGGCTGTAGCCATGGTGACACATCACACTGGTTTTGGACTCCACATTTTAAAGCCTCAGTGTTTGGCTGCCCTGTTGTTGTTTTTTTGAGCCAGAAGTTGGGCCAAAGGGTGGCGTGATAGGTAGTGGCTCCATAGTTTATTTTATGTGTTCACCTAACAAGCTTCCTGGTGCATCTGGTGTAAAAGTCTGCCAGTCAAGCATAGAGCTTTGTTACCAGTTACGGCAATGGACTTAATCTATGAAAGATGGACGCTACTTCTGAGCACTGAAGTGGAGCCAGTGTGGAAGTGGCTGTACCCTGCATTCTCTTAACAGCCAGCAGGGGGTGACTCTTGTTTCAGAAAGACCTCCAGTTGTGTAGAGGTTTATGGTAACTCGGCCTTCAGCTCCTGTAATCCATGATCTCCGTAAACATGTTTGTGATGAATTCACAACCTGAATCGGTAGTTTCATGTTTTATTGAACACAAAGTGAAGCTCATTTGATAAATTATTGTATGGATTATGGACGATAAAGCAGGATGTGCTTCAGGGCGGGGCTAAGTTGTGATTGATAAGTCATTAACAAATGAGCTTACAGCATTCTTGGGTTTCACAGTCAGATCCATTGTACCTCGGTTTTAAAAAGCTGAGACACTAAAGATAACCAGTTTGGGTCACATGTGACATCACAGTGGCTGTGCCCATTATTTATATACAGTCTTTCATCATACATATTATGTGAGGCTATGGCAAAAAAACAAGCAACATACTGAAGGAAGAATACAAGCGCTGCTTCGTTTGCACAGCAGGCTTGTGTGGAAGCTACATTTCTGGCAGAAATTATATATTAAACCGGACTATGAACAGTGAAGATTCTCTGTAATTCATTAAACCAGAGATTTTAGTTTTGATCTGGAGAATTTCATGAAACCAGTGAAGTATAACTCTCAAAGTTTATCCTCGACTGAGCCACCCTTTTTCATACATACAAATGATTTGTTGGTTTGTCATGCTTTTTAAATGCTGTTAATAAAATACCTACAGGCTTTGGACCCCGTGTATTTCACCAAATTTATTAAACAGATGAGTGAACATGCAGGTTTTTTGAATGCATTGTTTAATGTGAAACCATGCCGGTCTGAAGCAGTCTTCCTCTTGTTTATGTTTTTTGGGACTTTCCCCCCCTTATTTTTGTACATTAAAGATGTTTTTCTGCAGTTCCAGACATCATTGAAAAGCTGTGTGGTGTGAGTGAGACTTGAATGAATGAGAGGAGCCCGGCTGTTTGTGATACTCTCTCTTTATTGCTGAACCTGACAACAAAACATTAACGTCCTCTTTCTTTTTTTTTGTCCATTTCAGACAATGATAGCTGTAAACACATCACGCACAGGCTGCTCGGCACTCACGCTGAAGCTGCTGTATAATTCACTTTATACACAGTATGAAATAGCATCTGTTCTCCATAAGTCACACTGCCGATATACTGTAAACCACACACTATCAGTTGTACATGAAAAATGCTCATGTGACGTTATAGAAAACAGCCAGAGGCTTAAGAGTAGTTCAAAGTGTAAACGAGCTGTGACGTTTGGATTAAAACAAACCTGCACAGAGCAGAAAATAGACACCACTTTATGATATTTGTACAGTCCTGTGCCCAGTGTGTCAAAAAGTGGACCTATTATGTTTTTCCTTATTATCCGTCTTATACTGTAAAGATGGTGGATGTATGTAAAAGTCATTTCTTTGAGCCAAAAATTTAGTTTCAGGCAGTTTTTCTTATTTTTTGGATATCCCTAATAGACACGCCCACCTGCTGTAAAACAAGTTTACAAGGGGCAGCCAATCAGGAGCAGCTTGACTAGCTTCAGGAGATGAACTGAGTGGCTGCATTTAGGCCCAGATTATTTTTTAACTGCGAATCATTCAAAGCGACACTAACAGAGTCAAAGAGAAGGGAAATCAGCAGAACAGGTCCACTTTAAATGTGTGAAACATTTGCTTTTTCATCCAAGCGGCTGTAAATTATTTTCAGTACATTTACGACACTATTGCTATTTAATGCATGGTCACTTAAGCAGTGTCACAGTAAATAGGTAGTTTACATGCTGTCCAGTGTGTGGCTGTCACAGGCCGAAGAGTCGTTTATACTCAAAAGACAGTGAAACGGTTTTAGCAGAGTAGTCCTGATGAGACCTCAGCTCAGGGTGTAGATGGGTGGAGCACAATGTCGCTAGACCCCCTGTTGGATGCACTTCACACAAATCTAACACAGGAGTGATGGAGGTGTCTTTACGAGCTCTAACGTTCAAGTTTTCTAAGTACAATGCTCTTCACGAGCACTGGACTGGTGCTGACAAATATTACATCTTTTAAAAGAAGTATATGCAATACAACATCAGTAATCTACAGTACATGCTTACCTGCACTCAAAGAAAGACCTTCAGAACACGAAACAGGTAAACACCACCATGAAGCCAAAAAACTACTCTGTTTCAACCTCTGCTGGACGCAGTGACGACTTCAGCTATAAATGTTTCTGAATGAGTTCATGAAAACTGCAGAGATGTAATCAGGCAGTCAGAATTATAATAATAATTATACAGTATGTTTATATTCAGTGACATTATGAAAAAACAATATTTATGGGATTGGGAACATGAGACCATGCACTGTAGTAACTACTATTTATCACAGGTTGGAGACAAAGTCAGTGATTTTAAGCTAATGTCCTGATTACATCCATCAAATAACACCAAAGCCAGTTATCCTGAGTGTGAACTTAAAGCTGTGTTAATCATCATGTTCTATCTGGAAATAAGAAGAATACTTTTAATGTGAATGGGACAGATCTCCCTAACAAACCCAAAATCTGAGCCTCTTTATCTCAATTTTATTTTGGTCCCTTCAGCTGTTCCACACAACCTCCCATTAATCCTCTGTGCACCCTGTTGCCACAATAACATAAAGTTTGTGATTAACTGATTAAGAAAGTAAATCTCATGGTTTAAAGATATTTGTGGACAACAACAGAGAACTAAAGAACAGGAAATACCTACACTAACAAACACAACCTTCCTCTTTTGTCCATTTCAGACAATAATAATGTAAACACATGTCTGGTAATATAACACACAATCTGCTCTCATGCTGAAGGTGCTTCACTTTATAAACCATCTGTAATAGCTTCTATTAATTGTAAATCACATCACGATAAAATCTGTGACTAGCCAGTAAAGAAACAAAGAGCTGAATGAGTTCATATCCTGGCTCGTAAACCTTCTGGGAACTCGATGTCACCTCATCTGTACTGTGGCTGTTGTTGAATGTTTGGTAACACTTTATATTAGCCATTGCTACTAAACGCTACATTGATAGTTAATTAAGCTGTGGGCTCTGACTGTGTGGTTTAAAATTTATAACATCCAACCATTAACCACATCCTTAATTATCATTTCACTGTTTGTTAACATTAAATCACTATCAATGTTCAATCAGGTACCAATTACGGTGTGCATATGATGGTTATTATAAAATGTTACCTACAGATTCAGTGACATGTTTTTATAAAAATAAAACAAAATAATCATCACAGTAGTAAACATCAAGAAAAAACTGTAAACATTAATAAAAAAATAATAAAATTAATTCAGTTCCAGTGGCATGCAAATATATCTGTTATGCAATAGTAACATCAGTGAGCGATTAAGGCATTCAGCATTAATTGGAACATCATTTAGAAACCAAATATAGGAGCGAGGGTTGCTGGTAAACTGAGAGAAAACTCTTAATTTCACATATTTTCTGTTTTCAAATTATTTCACAGTAATTTCAGTTTAAGATGCAAAAAAGCAGGGGTGTCAAACATGCGGCCAGGGGTCCAGTACAGGCCAAAGAAATATTTAAGGTTAACGAATCAGCGGCACACATCTGAAACTGCTGCCCCTGGTGGTGAAGGTTTTAGTTTAATTTGAGCACAAAGGAGCCGTGGACATACTAGTGTGGCCCGCATGAGATCAAAGTGGGTTGGCCCATTCAAATAAGTCTCATTCATTAAAGTATAAATATACTGGCTGTAGGATATACTGAGTTCAGGATTATCACAATGCAGATATGAGAGAAAACAAAACTTTTTGGCTTTGTTAATGTAATACTGGCCTTTGTATTACAGCCACTTCTTTGGGTTTAACTAACATATTTTAAATTCAGAACACTGCTAACACCTCACACTGAATAAAGAGATCGCATCAGCGTCCAAAAATAAATAAAAAATCAAGCAGGAATTCACTCAGCACAGCGTCCTGGTGTGGATTTGAAAGCAGCATGAAGCTTAATTAAGCTGGATTTGTGTCTCGGTAAACAGTTAATGTCATCACACTGAAACAAATCAATAACTCAGCAGGAGATACACACAGAGTGCTACATCATTTGTCTTTAAAAACAGTAGAAAACAAGGCAGAGTCGTGTTACACAGATGCACAGGGAAATTATATTGGTGTGTGTGTGTGTTGAAAGGTGAACTGTTATCAGCTACATACAGCAGAGTAGCTGGCTGATGGGGTAGTGCGGATGGCGATGAAGATGGTGTTTATGTCAGTCCGATTTCCTCCAGCACGCTGCGCGGGGTCTCTGCTTCCTGTGACGAGAAAGAAGAACCACAGCTCCAGTGAAGCGCTCAGCTGGCCGCGCACACAAACACACCATGTTTCATCTGCTGTTATCAGCAGTGGAAGCACTACAGAAATATTCTAAGGAAATGATTGCTTGTAAAATAGATTCTCATTGATTTCCTTGTTACATTTGATACTATAAATCTAATCAAAGCCACATTAATCTACATGAAGATTTTAAAAGTGAATTTAAGCTGGGCTAGGCTGTTTTTAGGCACCACTGGGCAAAAATCTAACCTTTAACCTTTCAGCTTTTCTAACTCCCAGTAATCTGGGAGGATAATAGACTTCTGCACATCCTCTTGGCCTTTTTTAGATTTTAGAGAAAAATAGCCTGTTATGGTTGAAAGTTGGGAGTAATATAGTCAAAATAAAATTGTAATTTCTGTTGGTCCTCAGATCTCCCCGTGAGGATACATAGGACTGGACATTAAAGACGTACGTAACTTATAGGTCTTAAACCTGCATTCTTTATAATGGCCAGCAGGTGGCGCGTCCTCTGGGTTGGTCCCCTTTTTCACTTCAGAACTACCTCAGTTATTCATGCCAGAGATTCTGCAAAGTGCTGAAAATATTCCTATGATTTTGGTCCATACTGACATGACAGCATCACACAGTTGCTGCAGATCTATGATCTGAACCTCCTGTTTCACCACATCCCAAGATTTAGTGTACTGAGATCTGGTGACCGTGGAGGCCATTTGAGTACGGTGAACTTATTGTCATATCCAAGAAAACAGTTTGAAATGATCTGAGTTTTGTGTCATGATGGGTCATCCTGCTGAAAATAGCCATCAGAAGATGGATATTGTGGTCATAAAGGGATGTACATGGTCAGCTACATACTCCAGTAGGCTGTGGTGTTTCTCAGTTGATACTAAGGGGTCGAAAGTGTCCCAACAAAGACATT
The DNA here is from genome assembly GCF_018398535.1 of Haplochromis burtoni. Classification (NCBI taxonomy): domain Eukaryota; kingdom Metazoa; phylum Chordata; class Actinopteri; order Cichliformes; family Cichlidae; genus Haplochromis; species Haplochromis burtoni. The sequence goes on from NW_024582422.1 coordinate 1,078,448, forward strand.
ACATTGCCCCCTCTACCACCTGTCTTATCTTTGACATAAAACAGGATAAACCCATGCTTTCATGTTGTTTAGACCACATTCAGACACCACCATCCAAATGCTGCAGCAGAAATTGAGACTCATTAGACCAGGTGATGTTTTTCCAATTTTCTATTGTCCAATTCTAGTGAGCCTGTATGAACTTCTTAGCTGACAGGAGTGGCACCCAGAGCGGTCTTCTGCTGCTGTAGCCCACCTGCTTCTGAGTTTGAGATGTTGTGGGTTCAGAGATGCTCTTCTGCATTCCTGCGCATCAACAAGACATTTTTGTCCAGGGAACTGACCATTCTCTAGGAACCACAGAGATGTTTCTGAGATGCTTAGACCAGCTAGTTTGTTACCTTAACCATGCCACGTTCGATCACTTAAATCACTTTTCTTCCCCACACTTCAGCAGGCTGTCTTAACTATGTCTATATGCCTGAACACACCAAGTTGCTGCTATTGTAGCATACATGGGACATAAAACCAGAACAGAATCATTAATCAAATCCAGTAAAAATCACATTGTTTGCTGAATTCATCTGAAAATTATGTTTATAGCATTACACTTCAAAAGAAGGGTAAAGCAGGGTGTGCTTTACTATGTGAGTGACAAGTTACTACCCAAGAGCCTACGCCAGAAAGTTGATTCTGCTCATCTGGACGTAGCGTTTTTAGTAGGAGACTAAAGACTCTTTTTGACTTGTTAAGTCTCAACTGACTGTAGGTTTCCCCAACCTTCAATCTGATCCGTCCCTTACTTGTCACGATCAAGATGAAAACACTCATCTTGAGGGTTTAAAACAGGACTACTATCACCAGTGGGTGACAATCAAATTCCTATATAATACTCCAACATCATCTGTAATCATTAATAGACAAATATTTCCAGTTAATTTAGTTAAACAGATATAGACCGATAACGTCACAAGAATGGCAACAAGTTTACATAATCACAACATCTGTTTATACACTGATGACATCATTCTCTGGCTAACCAATCCCACAACCTCACTTCTATTAGTCCACTCTGATCAACAGTTTTGGTAAGGTCTCTGGCTACTCAGTGAACTTCCTTTAAGCCATACAAGGGGACCTACACTGTAATCATAAAACCCAGCTTATTAAATACCATGGAATAAATATTTCAGTTAACCCAAAAGATATCTTCAAATGCAACTTTACCACAATTTTTCACAGTATCCAACAACTCCATGACCAAAGGGAACACTCCCATTTTCTTTAACCCATCACATTGCCTCCATAAAAATGACGAGCCTCCCCTCACAATGACCCCTGTTACTTCACCTCCAGAATGATTTTCCTCCGTTAACTCTACAGTCAACAAATTCTATTGGAAAGATTGAAACCCTATACCGGTAATTAAATTGACCACACTTCAAAAAGCAAAAAAAATTGGTGCTTTAGACACTCCAGATTTCTAAAACCATTTCCTCTCCCACAAACTTAAATACTGTATATCTGAGATCGGACCAAAAACCTAAACTGTAAAGTTTGTCTAATTCAACACACTGTTTTCACTGGGAGATCAGTTACAGGTCATTACTGCTTCAAATCAAATACAATAAGTACCACTCTCTCTGCCTGATCTACAGCAAGCAACCTCCTCCTCTAACCTCCATCAGGCATAATCCAATATTCAAAATTGAGAAGAAACCCATTAAGCTCCCTCCATGGAAACAGGAAGGATTAACCAACCTGGGGCACCTATTCAGTGGCAACAGTTTCCTGATCTTCGATCAATTTCAACACTTAAACAACACACCTTAGAACCATCACTAACGGCAAATGAAAAAACGTCATAATTGATCATCATCTCTTGTTTTAAGAACAATCTGCACCCTTTACCCCCCCCCCCAAATATCTCACAAATACATGTTTTCACAGCATCACCACTCATAAAATGAACATAATGGGTTTAAGTAACATCACTCTGTCCCACTGAAATAGAGGATTATTTCTACCCATTCTGGCTTTGTGCTCCAGTAGAACAATTCAGGGTCATGGGGCAGCTGTCCAGGCTCCCCAGCCTCAGGATCCCACAATCCCCATCTGTTATATGTCCAACCCACTGATCCTCACTGACCAAACGCCATGCAAATTTAAAGAAATACATAAAATCCACCTTTTTGCCTCCACTCCACTATTTCTGTTCATTTGCTTCTGTGCTTGATGTGATGTCATATTGTCATCTGTCAATTTGAGTTTTTATTCATTTGTAAATTTTTTTAAAATGAGAGGAAAAAAATTGGCTGACATCACGACAGACAATCACAGCAGGTATACAAAACAGAAGCAGCAGCCTTAACGTCAACTATAGATGACTAGTGTTTGACATCAGCCAACGAGAACCTGGCTAATTCTCCTTTCTGACTCTAAAAATACAAAGATAAAAATGAAAAATTGAACTTAATGTTTGATTCAGTACGACGTGAAACTAGCGACTAATCAGGGGCACAGTGAAAGTGAGTCATGGCCTGTTTTCCCATAGACTCGGGTAGGACCAGAAGAGTCGCCCCTGGTGTCAATTAAAAAAGAAAATGCAGGTTTAAGGTACTTGGGTGCTGGTTTATCTTTTACTCTCAATCTCAATCTTTATTCAGTCAGAGAAGGACGAGCTGAGGTGCAAAGGAGCTTGCAGGTTTGCAGGGGTCTAAAGCATCTTAAAACATCATGATCTATATGAGGTTTGCCAATAGGATGCATAGAAGGCCCGACTTCCTGACCTGCTCTTTAACACTTTATTGGCTGTTCTACAAAGGAATACATTTAAATACAAGTGAAAGCAGAACAAGCAAGAGCCACCCACAACCTCATACTTCAGTTTTGTTAATAAACTGGTGATTTTATAGAAAAAATGTTCACTATTCAACATCCCTCACATTTATATATGCACTAACTTAGAATAAACAAACAAACAACAGGACAGACAGGCTCTATCCTATTTAATGCACATCTACTTTGCTAATCCTACCCTAACCAGTTCTAACTAGTGTCACAAGTTGTAGTTAACAAATTTCAGGGCTTGTGTCAGAAACAAAGAGAATCACTTACTTTGGCATCCTAAAAAAAGGTTCAGCACAAAGTAAAGAGAGTAAATTCATCAGAGCAGTGACATAAAATTCATTTAAGCTAACACTTCGACACAGTGGCGTCTGTGGTTTCATTTTCAGTGCAAAATGTTCAGACGTGACCTCAAAACATCCACTCTGCATTAATCACCCTTTATAGACTTTTCACACAGGGGAAATATTTTGTCAGAGTGATGAATCCCTCGTTGCCGATTATGTAGGCTAAACCCGTTAATCTGGGAAACGAATGGCGTTCTGCACAATTCAGACAGAAAATAAAAGCTGTGGAAAAAACCCTCCAATTTCAGAGAGCCACAGGGGGGAAATCCATAAACTCAGAGAACAACGGTTATATTAAAGAAAGACACCAGTGTGCTGATGTGACAGAGAATCGTAAACAATTTATTATGTATCCATTACGTACATCAATAAAGTGAGGGTCCATTTATTCAGCTGGCTTTCATTAGCAAGACACAGAAAAGACATTTCATATGAAATATTTATTTATTTATTTATAATAGAAAACATATTTGTAGGTCTAATTGTTTCAAGCGTTTAAACATCTATAATCAACATAAAACCCCGAAGAATCTTTAATCCGTGCAATCATTGCAAATACAATATTCATTTAGGCAGAATTCCTCTGAAACCACTTACCTTGAAAAACTTTTTTTTAATATTTATTTAAATATTTATTTAAATAGGAAATAATCATGATCTGTGAATATTTTTTAAAATAACTCTGCTTATTAAGAGACAGACACTTAAAAACTATTAAAACGTCTACTGTGTGCTTCAGTGTGAACACTGGTTTGATTTTCACCCTCATAAGAACGTTTTACAAGATCACAGCAAAAAGAAAAACCTAAAAATCAAACAGATACGTATGATGTGAGAGTGAGAAGATACAAGCAAAACAGATGAGATACAGAAATGGGTGAACATGACTTCTATTGCATTCACTTCCCACAAACATGACCTGTGAGTCAAAACAAGTTAAAGACATGAAAAAACTGGATGAACCCCGCATGGATGTAATACTGACTCAGGTATGAGTGGTGAGCGTGGAGTCTGTGTTTAATTAAAGCTCAGGTTTGTATTTTGTGATCTGGACTTCGAGAATTTTGAAATTCTCTGTGTTTATAATTAAATACTTTTAAAAGTACTGAACTGTATTTTTAAAACACAGTCAGCACCTGTACTACTTGTTTGCCCAAAGACCAAGTAGAAACAGCACAAATGAACAAAAAAATGAAAGAAACATTTTGTGAAGAACATCTATCATAAAAAACTGATGTAATCTCTTATTTGACATAAATCTAAATCAGTCTTGTATGCCATCATGATTAACAAGGTCAACTTAATGCGTTTTTTCCAGAAAGTGATGCAGCTATGAAGCGGAAGAAGTTATTTACTAAGTGGAACTGCTATTTAGAGTGGACCTATTATTTTCTGTTACACAATTTTCATAAACAGTTTGACTCAAAGCTGTCACAACGCCAGATTTTCAGTGGATGACTACGGCAGCCAAAAGTAAATTAAATGCGAGACGCTGTTTGTTGGACCTGACTTGTTCAAAATATCCTGAAGCTAGCTTTAGCTCAAAACACAAAGCAGAGGAGCGGAGGAAACAAACTGGAATTAAAAGAAAGAAACACTGTCTCTAGTGTTTCTTTTAACAACCACAGAGGTATAAAAGAGCAGTGACATCACCGATTGGTTGTGGAAGTCTCTCGAGATGAACGCTCTTGCCGTCACATCTTCTTTTTGAAACTGGTTGCAATGAGCAAGGTGTGGCTCTGACTAGGGCTGTTCAATATAACGATATATATCAGATGACGATATAAAAACGTCTATCGTTTCATTTTACGCTATCGTTTGTTTCGTGCTGTTGCAAAATAAACTGTTTAGGGCAATATTTTTTCATCGTTTTGATGGTCACTGTAGTGGCTATATTAATTTCCTAAAGTTCTCTCTTTCTCTTATATTTCATATAACCACACTACCAAAGGACAAGCGCCTGTTTTTATGCATTGTCGTTAGCAACAACGACGGCAACACCATCACGTGTCCGCTTGTTTATTTTCTACATAAACCTTTCACAATAAAGCTCAAGATCCTGTTGAGACTTTTCAAAATAAACTGAATCACGTGAAAGAGTATGCAGAGTATTTACCGATGAGAAGCAAAAAAGGAGCCGTCAGGTGCTAAAAAATAAACCTTAGACTCAAACGTTAGAACAGGCTTTTCCCGCAGCCGTGTAATAAATTCTCACAAAGAAAACGGCGGCAGTTACAACCTGTCTAAAAATGTGTCATTTAATGCATCGGTAAAACACTCGACTCCAGATACACGACGCCCAGCTGGAAACACTTCAGCTACCCGAGATTCACAGAATTTACAGAAAATGTAAAATTTTGTGATTTATATCGTTATCGGACGATAGATGTTTTATATCGGGATATCAGATTTTGGTCATATCTGACTGTGAAACCACAAACCAACATGTATACTTGGGTTACCTCCTTTCTGAGAGTTGGAATGACCAAAATTTGCAAAACAGACTCTTAAGTTTTATTCAGTGTGACCCAGAAAAGCGTTTAATCTAAGAGTTTTCATGCAGACTCCTGCAGTATAATAGGTCCACTTTAAATTATTGTTAATATTTTATTTTTGGGTCATGATGGCACTTAATTTGCTGCTTTACAACAATAACAAGGAAACTGTTGAAATAACACAAAGAGTTCAGTGGAGCAATGACAGGCATGTGACAATGCATCACCGCAAAATATCAAATGGATCGATAACAATATTGATTACGTTTTCACGCCCCATAAACAGGATGCAGATCTCTTTGTGTAAATGCTTCCATTCATGGTTGTTTTAAATTTGAATTTGATAATATTGTATCATGACTGTCATGTATGAAAATGAATGAAAACTGAAAATACTGTTACACCCCCAAACCAATGACAATGTCAGGTGCCGCGTGCAGAAAGGAAGGTGCCAGGCACTGAGGAGCTCAGCATGCAAGGTGGATAGCAGCAGCAGCAGCAGCAGCAGCAGCGGTGGCAGCCAATCAGTACACAGGCACATTAAAGTACTCATGACGGGGCTGGAGGAGAGAAATGCACACAGCTTAGTAAACAAAGGCAATACTGCTTCCAACAGCCACTTCATTCATAACGTGCAGGAGACAGAGCAGCAGGCAGGACAAAAGACTCTCACCATTGTTTCCTCTTCTCCTCTCAAAGGAAAGTTTGGCAAATGTTTGCTTTCTGGCTTAGCTTAAAAGCTGGTAATACATAAGTGTGGCTAATTCTAGAAAAAACGTACCCATTTTCCGTCTTACCTTATTAAAGAAAAAACTCCCAAAGGTGAAACAATCATTTTCAGCATGAAAGTACAAACACTGTCTAACTTATTAAACGTTATCTCACAGCAGGTACAACATAGCTGTAATCATACAAGTCGTAGTAGTGGACAGCGTCACTGAAATGTTAACATATGAAAGTAGAATAAAGACAGATTAGTGATGAGTTCACTCCAAACACGAAGCAAAGTTTTTACATATCAAGTCAACGTGAAGAGGTGAATTAATGCAGGCAAAGTGATAAGATGCGTTTAAAAATTTGCATCCACATGAGGTTAAGTTTTGCAAAAAAATTCACTTCACACTGTGTTGCAAAACCTCATCAGCTGTGATGCTCTGGACGTCACCAATTGAGCTTACTGACGCATGTCAGGGGAGATCGAATTGCATGGCTCAACGTCGCTTTTACATCCATGAAAAAAAGGAGACAGAGTTGGAGAAAAACAAAACTGTAGGAGTTCATGATATGTTCTGAAAATAGATAAGTGTAACTTGATTCCAGCTATTGAGTGTACGCCTCCTCTTCTTGTAGGCTGCTAGTGGCGAACATTTGTGTTTTTTCAATGCACCCGTATTTGTATGAGTAACTCAAGGTGAGACGTTGCTTCATGTCTGGCGTGAACGCACCAAAGGACAGACCTCAGTTTCCAGTGTAAACATGTAATTTAAGAGTTAAACGACTGGTTACTGTGAAAAGGAGTCGATGAACGAGACCAGGAAGACCGTCTAAACCAGCACGAACTGTGCTACACACAGACAACGATCAGTCACAACATTAAAAGCCACCGAAACAGCTCTGACTCATCAAGACTTCAGAATTTCTCCTGAGGTATCAGACACCAAGACGTTCACAGCACATTCTTTATATGTTGGAAGTTTTGAGGTGGACCTTCATATATTTAATGTGTTTCATCAACTCATCTTGGAGATTGAAATCTTTGGAATGTATAAGTCTAATCGGGATCTTGGACTTTGGTTCTTTAAAATCTTCCTGTACTTGTTCTTCACTATGACAGGACCCATTATCTTGCAGAAATAAGTGACCGCCATCAGGGAACATCTCTGTCATAGAGGGGTGTATGTGGTTTGCAACAGCATTCCAGTAAAAGTCAAAATGTTTCCCAATGTTTCCCAGCAGAACATAACACAGATCACTGTGCTGCTCCCACAGGGCTGCCTTCTTCCCATATTGTGTCCAGGTGCCATCTTTCTGCAGGTAAACAGTGCAGTCCAGGCCTCTTCCTTCCATGGCGCCACGGTTCAGCTGTTCCACTCATGTGTGAGTTGTAGGAGATTTTAGCAGTTCAGCAAGACTAAATTAGATCATGGTTCCTGTGCACCAGCAAAGCCCCTCTAGAAACATGTCTTGCTACTCATAGGCATCTTGGATCCTTTTCATTGATTTATTTTAAAGCTTTATCTAAATTAACATTATTTTCAATAGACGCAGCATGAACAGAATCACCGGTCAGGTCCGGGAAAAAAAATGCTTAAAAGGTTTGCTGACTTCACACCAAAATGAGGTTTTGAAAATTCAAGATTTTTTGAGTCCCATGTCTTTCTCTTAAATTCTTCCTGTCACTGATCATCCTTCCCTGGACCACTTTTAGTAGGTACTGACAGCTGTGTACTACAAACAAATTATTAGAGAATTCTGTAATGACAAAGATGGCTCCAAAGAGCCAATCAACTGCTGAAATGAGAATCATCTTATTGTGCTACATATTAGAGGTTCACAGCTGTTTCAACTGTATAGCTGCAAGTATGTTTCTCTACTCTTTATCGTACTAAAGATGTGGATAAGAGTGGGAGCAATTTGACTATTCCTCAAATGTGGCCCCCGCTCTGATATGACTGTGTGGTTATAGTAGAATAACTTTACCTGGCAGAGTTTGGACCTCGTTTTCTCCTATTTTTCCAAACTTTCTGATGGTAGCAGTCATCCATGGCTTTAAACGTTTCTCCTATTCGCACAGTAGACTGCACTGCACGCCATGCATTGGACCAGTAGTGCTTTTCTTCTGTCTTTGTTGTTTAGTGGTTGACAAACAGCATCTACTTGATAAAGTGACACCTTTGGGGTCAGTAGTGCATTATGTCTTGATGCATGCTCAATCATCCAGGTAAGTAAATCCTCCAAAGTTGATTCTGTTCATCTGAACGTAGCGTTTTCAGTGGGAGAAACGTTTCGTCACTCATCTAAGTGACCTCTTCAGTCTCAGCTGACTGCAGGTTTTCCCAACCTTATAAACAGTACCTTTGCATAATGACTGAAACCAGACCACTGAAGGAACAATGGGCTTGGAGCCTCTGTGATGAGATAATTAGTGTCACTCACCTCACTGTCAGTGGTTTTAATGTTGTGGCTGATTAGTTCACACAGTTAAAACACTGAGACATGAGGGCTCTAGCGGTACACACAGCCTAAATCCACAGACACGACGTATTCACCTTAGCAGGGCTAATTCTGGAAAAGACCAGAAGACTCAGAGGCCATATTTGGAACCACCATACCTGTGAGGCAAACATTTTTACAAGGACAAAGTAAGTATGATACACCGTCGTCACGACTCTCAGCAACCTACAATGCGGGTATTACACATCTACAGACTCTGCTGAGGGAGTAGGAGATTAACCGTGCACCACCACAATAACTGTGCCCTCTTTGTGGCGATGGCTCTGCTCAATTTATCTCTGATGTCTCCCATGCAGGGCTGGAAACCTTCTGAGGCATCATTATTCCAAAAGAAGATCTCCTTCCTGGCACCAAAGTAATGGCCAGCTCCTGAGAAATATTTCATTAAAGGCTTATTGAAATCGCTTCAACCAAATCCCCTGTGGTATGTTTTCCATGTAATTACTGCACTATGCACTTACTAATGCCTAAAGGCACAAGGACCTAACTCAGAATGAGCCCAGCTCCTCCCGCATCACTTTTACCTGCAGTTTTTAGTATCCACAAACTTAATACAAGTTTAAATTTAAGGAAAATTAAAATTAAACATTCTTGCCCCTAAAGTAATTAAAATGGAGCCTGATTTGTCTGTTTGTTTATCATCTGATGTTCCACTGTTACCCTGTGGTGTTAAAGCTTCCTGCTGAGTAGCCTGATTACTGAATTACACTGTCAAGAAATTTGTGAACTAAACAGTTTCTCAATCACCAGGAGCGCTTTTAATTTGATGTGATTGCTCTCCTGAATTTAAAATAACTAAAAAAAAACAAGAGGCATCAGAATAGTGACTAATTATCAAGCGCTGGTTTTCATGCTGGTGACATTCTTGATTCTCACTGTGAAAAGACCAAAACCATCGATGAACTGGTCTGACTCATTCCTCTGTGTCTCAGAGCTCCACTGTGTGACACATTCCTTCATAATCCCAAATAATCATCCTGTCGTTAACTTTAAGGTAAGCCAACAAACACCATTACGCTGCTGGAAACAGTTTGTACCACACCACGTGTATTATTCCACACCCAAAGTACAGTGGAACCCCAACTTACGAAATTAATTCGTTCCCGAGGGTCTTTCGTAAGTCGAAGCACCCATCGCACCTTTTGAGTGAACGATAGGCTATAGGCTAATTGCTAACTGCAACAACAATCCGGTTGTTCAGTGATGACGCGACGAATCCTACTTCCGGGCCTAAAGTAGTCTGCGTTTAATATGGCTTTTGTGTTGTTAACATGTTTAATGTTATGTATTTTCTTCTATTTGATCTCAAAAAGCTCCTAAAACAGTCAGTGATCACTGTTGACCTCCCTCGGCTTTTATTACCACTAATCATTTATTTAAGCTCAGTTTTTAAAACCTTAGGATGTAACTACAGCCCAGCCCATGCAGCAGTATATGAATGACTAACCTCGTATTGTGGATGGATTATCTCAGTTGTTCTCCTGGCTGAAGTTTGGTCCTTTTACAGCATCCTGCCATGCGATTACATTTGTTCCTGACCACCGAGAACACTCACGTTAACTTTTATCGAGTGGAAAAAAAGTTAGCTTGTTTATATTATGCTAACATAGCTGTGTCGCTAGCGGTCACGTAGCACATCATTATATACCAGCTAGCCAACTTCAGTAACCCTACAAACGTCACTGCTGTTTAGTTTTCTGTCTTCATTTATGCTGGAAGTGATAGCAGAGCTGTACGTTTTAATTTGTTTCCAAAACCCCGCAGTCAGGACATGCTATATTGTATTTAGATAGAAGCTAGCGAGCTAACTCCCTGCTAACTTCTAACTCCGTTAAATGTCATAAATTCCGTTTTCATGGATGCCTGGATGTTAAACTCAATTGTTACACCTGGTAGAGCAGAACGCTGATCATTTTATTAAAGATGAAAGACTTTAGACAGTTTTTCAACTCTCAGTAATGCCATAGTGATCGTTTGATATATGGACCTGCAGCGGAGTTTAGACCCAGACACGGCTAGTGACGTCAGACTGAACAACGGATACGTCGCTCAAGTGGAAAAGCGAAGCGCAAGTACGAAAGCCAAAGGGGTTGCCACATGATTCGGAGGGCATTGTGGGCATTGTAGGCATTCTGGGCTCAGCCAATCAGAGCCAGCGGATTTTGTTACGCAGGCATTTTGCCATAACACGGGCAGAAATATTGCGTTAAGTGCCTTCGTAACTTGAATTTTTCGTTAAATGGGGTATTCGTAAGTCGGGGTTCCACTGTAGTCTAAAAAAATGCTAATATTTATAATAAGTGAGCAAACTTTGATAGGAACTACAAATAATTATTTAAATGTTTAAATAATTATTAAAACATATTTATATTCATAAGATTTTTATTTTTTTAAGCACAGATGTGGTTGTTGTGACAGCTATCAACCACATCAGCAAACATGGAGAGAGCGTCACTTTGGTTTTGGTCTTTTCTTCTGGATTTGTAATTATAAAAAAAAAAAAAAAAGCAATCTGTCTCAATATATATTGGCAATTAATAAGAATGAATGAAAGTGAACAGTATTAGTACAAATGCTTATATAATAATTTTATAGCGTAGTTTCATTGTTCAGAAATCATAAATTTGAACAGTTTCATTCAGTGCTGTTAGAACAACAGCTGGTCTTCACACAGGCAGCATATTTGTTTCAATTTAAAATCCCAAAAAAAATTTAAATGACAAGAATTAATAGTTTTAATTTTCTGCAATAATGTTACAGTAATCAAAATTTACAATCAGAATCGACCAAAGCAAAAGTAGGAAGGTTCGGATTATGCTGCCTGTTAGTCTACTCAGACATATCTAAACATTCAAAACTGACTTGGTGCCTGTTATGACCCTCATGTTGTGTCACGTACGAGGTGCGATCAAAATGAAAACCTTAACTGACCTCAAATTTGTCCAATCTCCCTTCATGATCATCAAGTTTTGCACCTCTGGACAACTTCCATTATTTCTGTGTTTGGATTGCTCAGCGGCAGCAATTCACCTCTGCAGGCACCGCTCCGATGGATCTAAGGTCTTGACCAAAGTGTCAAAAAGGTGACCAAATCTGGCAGTAATAGACCTTTTCCACTGGTATTGACTCAGCTCAACTCAACTTGGTTTCTGTTGTTTTCCATTAAAACTGAGTACCACCAAATTGTGTAGGGTTGTTATAGCAATGCGGTCAAAAGTCCTGTGATGCCTGTGAGGCCATGAATGCCACAACTAGGGCTGCCACGATTAGTCGACTAGTCACGATTACGTCGACTATTAAAATCGTCGATGCGTTGTTTGAAGCTTTGTAAGATCACAAAAGCTGCAGGAATAAGTAGTAGGATTTAAGAGTGTAATAACGAACTGAAACAGAAGATGGCAGCACTGCATGTACAAGAATGCCAGCTGCTGTTAAACCCCGAAGAAGAAAAAGCAGTGTCCCAGAATTCATAGCGCGGCCCAGCTTAGTTTCCAACAATGGCGGCAGCTAGTTAGTTTTAATATTACTCTTACTATTCTTTCTGGGTCACAAAATAAACGTTTAACATATTTTCAGGCGAGAATGTAGCTGTGTAAACTTCAAATATCTGCTCAGTTTATCAAGACACCACATATTTTCAAAAGCACTCCGACTTTTTCGGAGACGTCTGTTACCCACTAGCTCGATAGTTAGCCGGGATTCAAGGCTCACTAGAGCCGCTGAGAACACCGGACTCCCGGCTAATCGTTTTCAAACCCACTGCTGTCTTTTGCTACTCAGGTTAAACATGATATATAAGTCACTTAGATAACTTAAAAATGTTATTGTTTGGATTTTTTCAGTATTTTATTTGTTCCTGAGTAAATCGGTTTGGCTGAGATTAAAGTTATAGTTTTTACACAGCTGAATAAACGTCAAGCAGACAGCTGATTATCAGAAGTGTGAGATGCTCGAGAATATACTCCGGTGTCCTGTTATATTTTAGATAGCAAGCTGTAAGCTAATGATAGTTATATAAGAGCAGATGCATGCTGGTGCAATAAGCTGTACGTTGTACATCCAATGGATGCATGATCTGATTAGTCGACTATCAAAATAATCGTTTGTGGCAGCCCTAGCCACAACAAAGGAGGACATCTGCTACACGGTGTATGGCTTTTTGGCAGACTCGGGGATGAGGGTATTATTTTTTGTGAAGCCAATTTATCTTTGCTGGGGGATTTTTTTGTTTTTTTTAAATAATGGTGGTTTTGATTTTCATGATAGAGACTCATGACTCATTGAGTGACGTCAATCTGTGCCATGCAGTCTGTTGGCATTATATTTTCAGACTGCCTCAGATCATTTGGACCCCTGGCCGAGTAGGTACTAAAAAAAAAGTGCCCGGTACCAGGTACTACAACTCAGTGGAAATCCCTAAAAACTGAGTCGAGCCGTGCCGAACCAACTCAAGTAGGTATTAGTGGAAAAGAGCTGTTAGTGTGGTTGATAAGCAGTGTGTGGGTTGGTATGTCTCTGTGAGTGAGGGCACGATGGCACATGCTACAGTTCCGGTGGTTTATGCATAATCTCCTGCCTTATAGTAGAATCAGCAACAACAGACAAATCTATTATGTGTACCACCTAATGAGACAATTAACAGCCGAACTAGGAACTTAAACCTGTTTTTGTTTTCGTGCAAAGTCATCAAACTTTGTACTGAATGAATTAACCTTGCACAAATGTAAAAATACAATGAGCATGCACCTTAGGAATTTGGTTTGACGTAGGAGTTGCTCTTTGCGTAATGTTAGGTTAGGTTGTGTAACTGCAGAACACACATACAAATGGTCCAAATGAGTCACACAGGCGCTGGGTGTGGTCCAGAGGTGCAGAGGAAGATGATTTTTTTTACATTGAAACAAATCAAATTTAAAAGAGGCAAAGGTTTCTTCTTTGTATGGGCAGAGTCGGACTACCCTTTGATCGCAGCCTGTATCTAGACTCAGAGTTATGAGACAGTCACACTGACAGGCGTACATGCAGTTGACGGCACGCAGAACTGGAAACCCATGCTGACTGACTGAATGTACCAGTCTAGTACTTATCAATACCCTGGATGGAGGCATGGACGGACTCTAGTTCTTTATAAGATCTCCTCATTTGGCAAACTTCCCCAGTCTTCACTCTGGCTCTATAAATACAGAATTGAGCCAGTCAGAGACCTCATTCCATTTCTCCCACTCAGATTTGGCTTTGTCCCCTTCAGATTTTGAACTCACTTCCTCCTAAGTGAGAAAATCAGCTAAATTATTTTAAAGATCTACCTACTTTATACACTTACAGGAAAAAGCCTTACTCTAAGCCTTTCAGTACAGTATGTTCTCCATCTGATGGTCCTGCTGTCGATAAATCAATGAACAGCTTTACGGTTTGTCCTCTGGGATAATGGGTTTGGCTGGGTGGTGGCAGCAGCCTCGCAACTAATGGCAAACAACCACATTCAGACTTCTAAATGCTTTCCAGCTTCACATCACTCACTTAGGTCCAATTTATATTCAGTTGTAACTTGAGTGAAATTTCAAACTTTTTTTTAATCTGTCGTATTTCCTGAATGTCTTCACAGACATTTCTATTTCTATCAAATATAAAGGATAGAACCATTTTTTTAGTCAATTCACTTCAATTAAGCTGTAAAATAAATAAACAATTTTAATCGTTAATAGGAGCATTTATAAAATCTTTTTATTTATGCTTTACAAAAAGTAAGTGTTCCTCAGAAATTCTCCATGGTTCACATCACTTTTATCCATGTAGATGTTAATGGGCTGTCAGCCGTGGCCTGATTTCCTTTCCTAGAACTCATTAGCGGTGGCCTTTTGGAGCACTAACAGACTAAATGTTCGACAAACAAATCCAGGAAACCAATCAGTCTGCTGTCTAACTGACTGATTAGACTTACATTGTACCAGACATGCTCCAATGAAAGCCACTAGATCGAAACATTGAAGTGTTTCCTGACTTGGCCAGAACAAATTGGTAAAACTGAGAACAGTCCGCTCTTTTCTGAAGCTCTCCGTGGGTGTTACCTTTTGATCTTTATACATTCAATAAACAGTGGGAGCACACACATTAAAAACTGTTTTTACAGGCTCGTTATAAGAAAACCAGTTTCATAACATAGATGTGCTGTAACATGTGTTGTTAATGTGAAGACTACAGGTTAAATATATCTAACCTAAACTCAGTGTTTAAACTTTTCTTTTTGGCAGACGACATTAAATGACTGAAGTGACATCATATTTTTTGCTGAAGCTGAAACCCCAGGATGCTCTCATCCCAGGGCATGATATAGTCAAAGGGTCCTCTGGAGATGAAACCACAATGCGCCTGGCATGCTAATACTGGCTGAGGAGATCCTGCTTCAGAGACCTACTTAGTCTATAATAGAAGGTTGCAGGTGTGGTAATGGCATGAGCCGAAGGTCTGTCACCTTGGAGACTGTGCTTCACGTTGTTTTGTTCAGCATGTCCTTTTCTTCTTCACATGCTGATTTTTTTTAATGTTTACTAAAAACTACTTGGTTAAATAAAGCACTATAAAATTATTCATTTAGCTTTAGCTACTTAAACTTGGTTAGCATTCTGTCACACTAGAGTAAAGTAAGATGGCAACCTCGCAACTAGTTAAAAAAGAAAAGAAAAAAATGATACCTCCATGGTTACATCTTTGGAAATCAATTCCCACTAGTTGCAGTGACCTAGAGGCTGAGCAGGCAACACGTTCAGCCTCTGGGCGATCACTTTCAATCTTAAGCCAAATGCATAGGTCACCTGGTGCTCTAAACAATCATGGTCCAACTCAGACTGACTGCAACCACTCGCAGGCAGATTGGTGAAGGACTGCAAATAACTGCTGTCTGTATTATTAACGGAAACAGACTGCCAACATATTCAAATCATACTGAGACAATCAGCACTGATGAGTGCAACTCATCTTTGCAATTTAAAACTAATCAAGGCTTGATCAGTTTCAGGATAGGATCCTGGATGGCAGGCACAGGAAGTCATAATAGCAGCCCATTTTTCATTTTGATGTTCTGAATTGGTTTGATAGTTTGGAAGTGCTTTTTGTTTTTATTCTGATCAATGCATTTGTGTTAAAAAACTATAGCTATAATTTCAGGACCATGGACAGATGTACACATTTGACAGTTGTCTCAATGGTCAATGTGTTGGCTATTTTACCATTTAATACAGAAAATGCTATTTTTGTCATATGCTGAAATAAATTCAACAGAAGCTGTAGTCTTTATAGATAGCTCTATTAAAAAGAGAAAAAACTGAATGCTTAAAATAATAATCAAAGTGCCATCTTGAAAAACATAACTTTTAAAATAGATTTACTGTACTGAAACTGCAAGAAATAAAACAAATGTAAATATAATATGCATAAGTCATGATATTATGCACAAACATGGCCTATTTTTGATGCTTTCTGGTTTCTCCCTGGCTTCTAGGACACTTTCTTTTTGCGCCCTGCAGTTCTTGTTGTCCAGGATGAGTGGAGGTGCTTCTTGTTATTATTCCAAGGATGTGCAACAGCATTTCACTTATGGAATTTTAAGCCTGTAGTAAAGTATCCACTGACTTTGCCAAACCAGATACCGCTGTTGTCATGCTCTTGTGTCTGGGTCACAAGTGCTTTTGTGTCTCTTTGCATGTCCCGTACACTTGCTGAAGTCAGAGCTCTTGGCACATTGGGTATGTCATATTGAAATGAACCGTGTTTTTGTTGTGGTTAGAAAACAGTGCAACATTTGTAAATCACCGATAAAACTAACCACACCTATCAACGCTATTTTATTCCGTTTAGTAAAATCACCCTTTTTACGTCAGACGCTGACAAAACAACATTAATTGTGCCCGGGATTGAGAGTGGGGTGAAAAACCAGCTGTGGAGCTGTGATCAGTGTGTACTGGTATCCTGCTGACAGCGCTTATGGTCAAAATTACCCTTGCTGCGATACTGTGGTTTTGATGCTATAATTACGCTCCCACTATATGAAATGCTAATCTAGAACAGAAGTGTCCTGTTTGTCTCAGCAGTGAATACAATGAGGGTTTGTTTGAAGACTACAACCTGAGCACTGCCCACATCCAACCTTGAACCAGGCCTGTGCAGAAACTTTTATAAGTAACTTAGAAATGTAGGCTCTTCATTAAAAACTACTGAATGCTATTTTATTTTTAAGCAATTTTGTGTAACTATTTGTCACATTAAATGTTGCTGGTTAGGTTTACAGTGACATCAGAGATATTGGAGTTGATATAGGGTCAGTATGAGGCAGAAAACATATCAGCAACTTCAAAATTCAAAGTGTGCTGATGACACTTGAGACTTTGGTGTTGCTGGTATCTTTTTTTTCTGCTGGATTTAACATTGTGTTGGTGAATCTAAAGCTACAGATCTAACACTACAGAATAGGGATTTTTTAACAAAGTGTTACCTGCAAACAGGCGCATCTGAAAGTCTATATTCTGCAAATCACAACAGTAAAGAATAAACAAGCAAAGGGAGAAATGTGTCAGCAGAAATCAGGATTAAGATCAAGCAAACTAAAAGCAAGACACACAAAATATTTTCAAAAATATGGCTGCATGAATCATCTGAGGGCTGTATTCATGCAGCACTGAAAATTAAAGACAGAAATGATCATCAGGACTCCAATGTCAGAAAATGTGTAAAAAGAGAATAAACATATAGCACCAGCAGTGCCGAGCCTTCCCTCTACTTAAGGGAAGTGATGCAACATAGAAAGACACAAGAACTCAACATTGAACCTTCTGTAAAAATAATAAAGGGTAAAGAAAGTTCTAGTTGAAGTTGAGGGTAACGAGGTCCACGTTTCTTTGCGTGACTCTAAAACAGTGAGACTTATCTGAGTATTAGTTCTTGTGAATGCTTTAAAAACACTATAAATAACTCAAGTCGAGCATTATGAAAAGAGCTGAACAACTTCCTGGGTTGACTGGAGAGTGTAAAGTAAAAGCAGCTGTCACTTTGAGGTAAACTCTAAGAAACATTTTTTACTTCTACTATATGAAATTTAACTATCCATCCATCCATTCGCTTCCGCTTATCCTTTTCAGGGTCGCTGGAGCCTATCCCAGCTGTCATAGGGCGAGATACACCCTGGACAGGTCGCCAGTCTGTCGCAGGGCCAACACACAGGGACAGACAACCATTCGCACTCACATTCACACCTAGTGGCAATTTGGATTATCCAATTAACCTATCCCCACAAGCTGCATGTCTTTGGACGGTGGGAGGAAGTACCCGGAGAGAACCCACGCAAACACGGGGAGAACATGCAAACTCCACACAGAAAGACCCCGGCCTGATGGTGGAATTGAACTCAGGACCTTCTTGCTGTGCAGCAACAGTGCTAACCACCGTGCCACCGTGCTGCATGAAATTTAACTATTACAATAAAAACTATAATCCTCACATTAATTTAATTAACGTGGACCAATGGTGCTGATTTCAAGCTCCATATTTTTTCTGACTCTAGTAGAGTAGCTTTGCATGGCCTGTATTTCAAAATAATCCTTATTTGTCTGATACTGCTCCTTGGTGAAGCCCTTCACTTCTTCTCTTCTATCTTTTTATTTCATTCTGATTGGTCTGATGAAACTACAATCATCCACCATTATGACAGCATACTTATGAAAGAAAATAAGGCAGTCAAAATATCAGCTTTACTATTTAAGGCTGCAGCAGTTACCGATGCAAAACCAGTATTTCTTAATGTTTGCTTGGCATTAGAAGCTGAGAATGGATTCTATTATGGAGCTTTTACAGGAAATCACTGACTGAATCTTATTAGAGAATCACTTGATGACACTGCAGTGAGAAATGGAACAAGAAGAAAAAAACCACAGAAAAAGTGACTTTGTGGCTGGTTTAGTCTGCAGGTCTCAGTAACTTTGTGTTGTCAGACGGGAAGACTCATTATTTACAAAATTGAAAGTCTGACATTCTCAGCTACAAACCTTTGATTGTAGCTGTCTTTTTCACTGGAGTATATCTGAACAACAATCTCAGGGTCTTGGAAAGACTTTTTAAAAACATGTGCAATTTCATAAAGACAATTCATGCCTCTCCCTTCGAACTATAAACACATTTTATTTTCACCATAGACATAAAGATTTTCAGAGAGATAATAACCTGGTGATAAAACCTGTTCACACATATAAAACGATTCGCTCATGGAGCAGCTTTGTAGCTGACAGCTGTTCAACAAAGCAGCTGTTCCACGTTCCAAATAGGTTGATAACCATGTATTTACTAGCTTATATGTCACTGCTTCCACTGGCAGTCACTTCAATCACTTTGACTCTTTAATCACCCATTTCACCTGTCTACAAATCACTACATTTCATCAAACTCCCATGGTCTCTGGCTGCCAGATTGCTGCTTGTCCTCTCTACACCACTTTCAGCATTTCCACCAGTGGGTCACCTCCCCCATGCTGGCCTACGCACTGTGGCTTTTCTAAGAAAGAAGAAGAAGCTACATGTTTCTTTCTTAGAAAAGCCACAACATGCTTTTTCATCCACATATTTTCATTAGCGAATTAAAAATATTTTTTTTGAGAAGTAGTGATAAAATGCAATAAAACAATAAAAGAAACAATCACAGACCAGTTTACCATACTTGGATTAAATCCACCCTCGACTAAAAGAAAAATAACTACTACAAAATGTTTTTTGTCTAAAGACTGGCTTTAATGCATGACTTGCAAACTGAGCCAAAAAGTATTAAACCTTACTTGCTGCCACCACCAATAACTGGGGATGTCTCCAGATTTCCAGAAATCCTCAATATAATATAATATATACATAGGAAATAGTGGTGTACTAGTGTAAAATATCTTTACCAGAAATGTAGTATTTGAAACTGTTATTGTTCCCATGGTGGTTTTATCACATATCTTACCTCTTGTAGCAGGTCAGCCTGCTCGATGGCCTTCAGCACATTCTTTTTAGACGTCTCTTGAGCTTCTCCGCCCAGCAGGAATTCATCCAGGATGAAGTAGGCCTTCTCAAAGTTAAAAATAATGTCCAGTTCACAAACCTGGTGACCAACATGCAATAACTTTAAACATTAATGAACAGCTCAGCACGTAGGAATTATAACTAAGAATAATATTAGGAAGTCAGACATCACAAACGCACACTGCCAAAGTATTTATCCAACAGCTCCACATATCTGTGGATGATCTCCAGCGTGATGAGCTCGTTGTCCTGGTCCTCAATGGCACAGCAGAAATACAGGCTGGCATATCTGCAACACAGCGAGAAGCAAATTCACTTCAACTGAAAAAGTTCGTTCCCTGCTTTCTCAGAAAAATAATTCTGAGAAAGTTTCATATGAAAACTGTTGTTTTAATTACAACTGTCAAGTAGAAAAAGTCATCCCCATCAGCACAGTGGAGGCTGTTATTTTCATTCATTCTTAAAGGCTAAAATAGGAAAAACTACATAGTCGAAACAATATACAGGGTAGTACAACATGCATTGCATTTGCTGTGTGATTTATAGAGTCTATATTTCCTGCCAGAGTGCAGGAAGGAGGCTGCTGTGTCCTTTAAATGTCTCAGGGTCTTCGATATAATCAAGAGAGGGCAAATATCTCCACAGCTGATGTCTCCAAAACTGCATGCTGTACACCCAAAAAAGATAACCATCACTACAGCCCAGAGAAAAAATAACATGAATTAGATTTTGAGGTGAACTATCCCTTTAAATAACAATCTTTCGTTGTGAAAACTACATCATCAAATAGCCAAAGCCAAGGAGCAGACTTCAGGCATTTGTAAAGCTGCGACAGGCTCTCACAGTGATGTACTGTCTCACTGAAATGGTGCTGAGAGGGCATTTCTCCGTTATTATTAAGGCCTGCTGTTTACTGTGCACAGGGTATTCATTTAAAAGCCAGAAGCCGGACGCAGAAGGCTGAAACAGTTAAGACCCATTCTGCCATAGTTCTTTATCCCTGATAATCCCTAAGGCACTAGGCATGTGATGATTGGCTAATAAAGGAGCTGGTCAGTTGATCCTCTGAAACCAGAGGAGCAGCAGGACACAATGGACAGGGCTGCAGATTCTTAAAAAGACAAGTGTACAATACTCGCAGAGGTCACAGAGAACAGCAAAGCTGCTTATTAGCCAGGCTGTTTTCTGGTGGTGAATTCTTGATTGTTTCGAGCTGTTGTCTATCTTTGTCTACAGTTTGTGAAAATTAATGCAAGGTGTAGCCAAGCAGGAAGCACAAAGGGCTCGGTTCAGTCATTACAAAAGAGCAGTGAGACAGCATTTTTACTGGAGCTGACTCACTCCAGAAACAAGTCAACGCTTTCAAAGACAATGCACACTCTGTGTAGAGAAGGCTCCCAAAGTAAAGAACATCTTTATGTTGCATTGGCAGCCTGATGGCACAGGTCCCCCTGTTTTATAAGTGGATTAGTCTTCAATAAGACATCTTTATAGAATGTTGCTTAACACGTAAGTAAGGGTTATATTAACATTTCACATGTGGCAGACAGTTTAGAGCCTTACTTGGAGGTACACTTTGAATTTCAATTTAGTCTACTTTGGGAAAAATATCAGCATGAGTTCTGCTGGCAAAGCATCCAATCACAGTTGACATATAAGGAGAAGCCTTAAAGAAATTTATGGGAGAACTGTGAAACTGTAAAGATGGCAGCAGCCCAACATTCAAAGAGCCAATCAACATCTGAGCCTGGAAACATATTATCCAATCACGGTGCACTGACACATGCCCTCTATAGAGGTTTATGACAGTTTCAACTGTGCAGCAAGCAGCTTAAATCCTCCCTACTTGTTACTGTAAAGAGGACGTATCATAGAGAGTATAAAATATGGTAACAGCCACTGTGAGGTCACCCCTGAGTTACTGAAGACCAGTTATCGAGCTTTGGCTTGAGCTGTTTCACCATCTCCATTTTGGTGTACTGAAACCAGATGTAATGAGGGAGTTGTGGATGTGACTGTAAAATGCTGAATTACATGTGGTTAGCCAATGAGCATACCCCAAATAGTACTTCTTCTTGATTCTCAGATAGACCAAAAATGTCAAAATAGACTTAATGTTTTATTCTGCATGAACTGAAACTAGTAAGATTCTAGCTTCTACCCAGAATCTATTTTATACCTTCAGGTATGAGCATAGACGGAATATCATGATCTAGAATTGTTCAGCACCCTGATAGCATGTGCAGAGAAGCTGTACATGTTGGATTGAGCCATAATGAAGCAGAAAAGTCAAATAACTTCTCACATGCATAATAAAAATGTAACTTCAAGCACTTTTATAAACCAAAAGCCTTTTTTTTAAATGTGACTGGTGATTCTATTCGTGCAGTGTTTATGTCCAGTTAAACAACTAATGTGAAAATTGTAAATACAGGCTTCAAAATAACTCAAGTGTTAACAAACTGGACTACTAAGTGGCAAGACGTGCTTCTCAAAGGTTTTTGGTAAGAATCAGATTTACAAGTAGATTAGCCCAAAATGTGTTTGCATAATTATGTCAGAAAGGTTTTTTACCCACTGCTGGCTTTGAGCTACGTTTTAGAGCTACAGACAGTTTAATTTGGCACCAAATATCACCATGAGTAGTGCCACTGGCAAAGGATCCATCCTTGTTTCTGATCCTGGATCAATTCTGACATATCAGATGGGAAACAGCATGCATTTTAAGAATTTAGGCTGATAAAGCACAGTTTCAGCTCTCAGCTTTCTATTAAACTCACTGAGATTTTGGTCCTGGTTCAGCTCAAAAAAAACCAAAAATGCATGTGGAAGAATCAGTCATTTGTTAAAACTAATATTAAGCTTCATTATTTGCTTCTAATTTGCTCTGTTTCTCTGTCACATTTAAAGAAAATATGAAGATCAGTTTTAAACCGATGCTTGCAAGCATCTAAATTACTGTAAGCTGTGAGAAATTATACAGAGAAATTTTCAGTGTTACAAGTTACACGTCTACACACTGACAGGCTGTATGTTGATGCATTAGTGTCAACACTCAACATACAGATCCATGATGTTGCTCAAAATTAGACAATTTCTTTCTGCAAAGAAACTTTTAGCCAGAGCTAAACAATCCAGAAATCTGTCTCATGCATAAAAGAAAAGAAGACCAATTCTATTTACATTATACATGCTCCGTTTCAGCAGTATACTTAGAAGGTATAGCATACATTCTCATTGCTATGCAGATGATACCCAGCTTTATCTATCCCTGAAGCCAGATATCACACACAGCAATTAGTTAAAATGTAGGAATGTCTTAAAGATATTTACAGCATTTCATTTCCTGCTTTTAAACTCAGATAAAAATTAGGTTACTGTACTCAGCTTTAAAAAATATTATCTAACCAGATGCTTACTCTGGATAGCATTACCTTGAACTCTAATAACACTGTGAGGGATGTCTGAGTAATCTTTGGCCAGGATATGTCATTCAATGCACATACTAAACGAAAAGGTAGGACTGCTTTCTTGCAATTGCACAATATTGCTAAAATTAGAAACATCCTGTGTCAGAGTGATGCTGAAAAACTAGTTCTTGTATTTATTACTTCTAGACTGGACTACTGTTAATTCATTATTATCAGGCTGTCCTAAATAATCCTCGAAAAGGCTTCGGTTGATCCAGAATTCTGTAGTGAGAGCACTGACATATTTCTATGTTTGCCTTCATTTCATTGGCTCCCTGTTAAATCCAGAATCACTTAATCTCTTTCTCATCACATGCAAGGTCTTGAATAACCAAACCCATCTTATATTTAAGACATCATAATAATATATCAACCAAATAGAGCACTTTGCACTTGGACTACTGGCTAACTTTTCATTCATATGGTATTTAAAAGTAGAATGGGAGGCAGAGCTTCCAGGGTTTCTGTGGAACTAGCTCCTAGTCTGGATTCAGGGGACAAAAATCCTCTCTACTTTTAAGTATTAGGCTTAAAACTTTTCTTTTTGATAAAGCTTATAGGTAGATCAGGTGACCATCCCTCAGTTATGCTGCAATAAGCCTAGGCCTCTGGGGGCCTCCCATGATGCACCGAGTCCTTCTTGTTCATTCACTTCTTTTCAGTCTCTGCATTTAATCATTAGCTGTCATTAATCTCTGGCTCTCCTCCACAGCGTGTC
Source organism: Haplochromis burtoni (assembly GCF_018398535.1). Classification (NCBI taxonomy): domain Eukaryota; kingdom Metazoa; phylum Chordata; class Actinopteri; order Cichliformes; family Cichlidae; genus Haplochromis; species Haplochromis burtoni. The sequence continues at coordinate 1,102,577 of NW_024582422.1, forward strand.
TTTTGTCCTGTCTCCCTCCCTCCCTTTGGGAAAATTACCCAACAGTTCACATTATCTACAAACTAAGCATACATTTTCCCGGTAAGTTTATGATCTTGGTCACTGGTTTTAGACCTTCTTCGAACCAACTTGATATTCATATTATAAATTATGGTCCCATTTAGAGTAAAATAGATGATGAAGCTGAACGTGCTTTAGGCTGTGGCTATCATGTTGAGGGAAGAGTTACCAAAATACTAAACTCAAGGCTTCAAATCAGTTTCTACAAACTAACAGGCAATGTCACAGTGGCTATAACCATGAGATTTACTGCTATGCTTGGGATTGTCCTGTTGCACAATCCAATTTAAGACAAGCTTTAGCTGTCACACAGACGTCCTCACATTTGTCTCTAGAAGAGATACAGAGGAGCTCATAGTCGACTCAATAACTGCAAGGTACCAAGATACTGTGGCTATCAAACACCATGCATTTATACAGTCAATTTAAATTTGAGTGAAATTTTAGATTTTTTTCTTAAGTTGTTACTTAGCACCGATTGGTAATCCACCAGTATCATTTAAAGAAATGGCTTGCTAACAAGGCCTAATAACACACTGATAACTTAGTACTCCACCCTGTTGTTCACATGTGGTCACTTCTGATTCCAAAAACCCAACACAGTGATGGTCAAAATCCTAGCGGCGGTCCTTCAAAATGTCCTAAACCAATGGGTAATATCACATTTGCTACATCTATCTTTTACATATGTAAAAAAAATACTAAGAACTATTAACACTTAGTGAGAATTTAACTGAGGACATAAACATCTGTGTGGTGGGGCAATGGTTGCAGACTGATCAGCAGTTCAGGGGCTCTGTTAGTCCATCCCAGTGGGGTCACTCCAGTTCACAAGCAGTCTGCCTCCTTGTCCGTTGGCACAGCAACAGGATATAATGAGACTAAATTAATGCTCTTTCTTGTTGTAGTCTGAGTGCTGTCATGATGATGCCTTCATCTCTTTGGTAACACTCTCCTGATTCCCCAGCAGAGCCATGTCTATGAATGACGGGCCTATGAATTGCCCAGGGACGTGTGAAAATATTCTATTCTGAGGGCGTTCAACCAGAACACATTTTGTTCAGAAACAAGTCCAGTTCCTACCCACCTCTTGTACACAATTTTAAGGTCTCTCCACTCCAGAAAGCTGCACATTTTAGGCTTCCGTGCCAGGACTGTCTGCACCAACTCTCTGGTGATCTTCTTTTTCTCTTTATCAGACAAAGGCACGTACCATTTTTGGAGCCTAAGCTTGCCTTGCCGACTGAAAAGAAGCATGAACTGCATCTGAAATGAAGAGATGACACAAAAACAGAGGGGCTGTGAATAAAGACATGAGAGGAAGGAGTGGGTGGTTAAAGACATCTGCACAAAGAGACACAAAAAAGGCATTCAAAAAAGAAATTCACAGCACTTTTTATGTGATGTAACATGCTGACAAGTTAAATTGAATAAAATGATGCCTAAAAATAATTTAATCAGGTCAATCAAATTTTGGAAAATGAATAATAAAGGACAACCAGTGCAAATTAGACAGTGAGTTGCTGTTTTTGGATGATCTGCTGCCATGTGTAAAAGATAAAAAGCCTGCTATAGATTATAATTTGACTGATACATGATTTTTTTTTAGACCAATACTGATACCGATATTTGATTATTTAAAACTCTCATACATAAGCCAATATTTTTTTTCCTTTCTGACATACAAAACCTAGACAGTTGTAACATACATAAACTATTTCCCTAACATCTGTTACATGTATTTGTTTAACAATCCTTACTAAGACAGTATGACAGCATTGTTTAAAAATAATCTTGTTTTAATTATCCTAAAGCTTGTGGATTACATTGTTACTCATAATAACACATCTGGTGTTTCTGTGATTTCCTCTCTACTTTTTAAATTTTCATTTATAATCTATTATACATGCCAATACCAATATATCGGAAAATAGCTAACACCAGCCAACAATACCAGCCCTGCTGATATATCTGTTGGGCTCTAGTATGAATCAATCGATTATCAGCCCACCGAATTAGTGAGGCTGATGTTCAAAACTTTTGTCACTATCATTTTCTTGTTTCTTGAAAATTTAAAGAGAACGCGTTGACCCATCTTGTGGGCGGGATGAAAATACTGCACTTGGACAATGAAAACTAATTTATAGTAACAAATAATAAACTGTTTTTTTTATTAACAATATTAAAGTTTAGAGTATTTTTTGTGAAAACACTCAATTTTAAAATTTTGTAATATAGACATAGTGATTCATTTTTCGCACATTGTTTTGAAGCTGATGGTTAGTTTTGTAATAGGCACTTAAGAATCTGGTTGCCTCTGGTAACCTAATAATGTATTTACTACCCTGTCATTTGCTAATGCATTGTATCCTGCAATCTTGTTTTCAGTAGCTTCGATTGTTCATCTTGAAATAAGGAAGGTTTATCTTAGGACCCTACCTACATCACGTCACTAATGTTTTTTTGTTGTTGTTGCTTTTCTTCTCCAAATATTACTGACTTTCTATCGTCTATGGTCATGACATTACTGCAAGTCCTGTGTAAACAGTGCTTTAAAACCAACACAAAAACATTGTTGTACATTAATAATAATAATAATGATAATAATAATTTGCTTAATGTTTAAATATCTAGTCGAGTAGTTGTGTGCATCCCTTTACCTAAGTTAACAGGGAGCTTCAGACTACCCCAAACAGCTAAAACTGCAATAGAAGAACATTAAAATTGATCAACGAAGTAAGTGTGGTAGTAACAGAGAAACCCAGTTCTCTATCAGAAAAAAGAGGAGTATCTATTGTCAATTCTATTGGTATTCCATCCATCCATCCATCCATCCATCCACTTTCTTTCGCTTATTTAAATCAGGATTTCAGGGAGGGGCTGAAGCCTAACCCAGCTGCCAATTGCTGAAAGGTTGGGCACACCATAGACAGGCTGCTAGTCTATTGCAAGGATTTCTCTTGGTATTGGTAATACATTTAAATTTATTCAAATTTCCTTAAAAATACATGAAAATAAGGATGGGAAAATGCACAACACTAAAAAGTTGACAAAGTGGCATGCCAAAAACAAGTGAGTAAATTAAGAGTAAATAACAGAACAATAGCGCATCAACTCCAATTATCGTTGCATGTACACATTATAATGTATAAGTAATTAGAAAAAAAGCAGCAAAGCTTTGAATAACAGCTTTCCTGTCATAAAATGTGGTCTGCATATTGCTAAAGCACCAGCATTTTATCTGACTGTAAATTTTGATACCAATCCCCTGGATTACTAAGAATGAGTCTTGGTATCGGTACAAAAAAAAAGCTATATCGATCGACCTCGACAGCCCTCCATCATACCAACACTATTTTCACTTCAGTTTTAAATACAGGGTAAACACTTGACGGAAAACAGCGCACAGGGCATGTTTTAAATTCACTAAATGCATTCAAACACATGCAACCCCACAGTTATTTTCACGGCCAAATTTTAAAGCATTTAAATCCATGTAGCTAAACCAGAAACATGACTGAAATCATCCCGTTTCAGCCGCTATGAACACAGACGAAAGGAAGTACCGTTAACACCGTTATTCAGCGACTGCTACCTTTAGCACGTCCTGTTATCATAGAGCCTGTTAAAAAACCCACAGGTGACCGAGCGCGTTTGTACATTTTAATGGAAAAACAAAATTTCACAGATTCAAAACTACTTACCTTGAATAATAACACTGTGTATCCCCCCCTCGGAAGAAATGAGCCACCCAACACCACCCCGAAACACGGCCAGTCTATAACAACCTTTTGATTGGCCACTAGGGCGAACATGATGATTTTTATTGGCTGACACGTTTTTGTAGTCCCCGCCTTTGTCAACGCGCTAATTAGACAACATACAAATGATTGGCTGCTACGGACAGCAATCAAACCACTCCGTCCCGCCCATTCAAACTTCATTACCTCAAACATATGCTGAATGATTAAACAGAGACGGAACAACCTGAAGTGAGACTGAAAAGATATGGAGAACAAAAACTGAAAAAATAAAAATTAAATTACTAAATCTAAAAAATAATTAAATATTTAAATTGATTACACTGAATCTATTACAAAATTAAAAATGTATTTTATTATTTAATATAATCTCTCTATATACATTATATTCTTCTTATGTCTAAGTTTACCCTTACTTGTCATTTTAATAGTTTCTGCTGGCCAAAAACTATTCAAAGACAAAAAGACAAAGCACCACAGTATGTTGCAAAAAATGTATTTTTGACTTTTTAAATTTTCCCTACCCTATTTATTTTCTACTTTTGCATGTTAATGACGTCCTTTTCTGTGGATTTTTTACGGAGTTAAGTTTTTGCCTGCTGAAACACATCAGATCATTCACTAAACTCTTCAAACATTTTAATAGCAGTCTTGCGCCATTCCGACATACATTAAGTCTCCCATCTGACTCAGTTTGGTTTGTGTGCTGCAGAGTGGCCATTCAGTCCACTACCTGTCAGGTGATGACACACCTGAGAGAACTTTTTCCACACTTAAAACTGAAATTTTGGGCAATTCAAGCTGCAGTGCTGAACTGAGCCTCGGTACTGTTAGCTTTGTTTTTTTTTTATTTGTCAGTTAAAACACACAGAAGTATTCTCATAAGAGTAAGGATACAGTGCATCAGGTTTAGCCAATAGCTAACTTTCATGTGCTGTAGAAGAATATGATATATGCAAAACCTAAAAAACATCTAGGCCAACATACTGTAAAATCGGTAAATGACATGAAAATGATGATGAAAGGATGGAAATGGATCTTAATTAAAAGCAGGTGTGTGTGTCACCTGAGGATCTGGTCTTAAAGGTGTTATAAACAAAGCTCTCCAAGACATTTTAATGGTAGAGGTGCAGGATTGCAAACTTTTTAAAGGGCAAAATGAACATCTGAATAGAAAATTAAGTTCTCAAAACAGAATACTTTGTGCTTACTTGGTGGGGAAACTGTTGTGGTTTCCTAACTGGAACTCTAGTGTGTCTATTTTACTTGGACAGCCAGCACTGATTGGGGATTTGAACGGATTAAAGTCACTGCAAAGCTTCAATATTCTAGAAATAAGACTTTTGGAACAATCAACTTGCAACATCTGCCATGGTCATCTTTTTGACCCACATTTAAACAACCAGCTTTTATAAGATTTCAGGCACCTTAGGGCAACTTGTCATGTTATAAATTACAATTATCAGCCAGATAACTGACAAAAACAAGCAGATGTGAGATTACATCCCATCTCTTCATGCTGGGATAACTCTGAATTGTAAGTAACTCTCAAGCTTACAAAATTAAAATCTCCGCCTATATTTACAGTAGCCTTTTTAAACAAATTATTAAACTTGTAGGTTGTGAGTTTTATGGATGATGGCAATTGTGGGTAACTGTGATCCATCCCAGTGTAAGTCAAACATATTAAATGAATATTAAAATGTTTGTAACTATTTCTGATTTCGTTGAATTTAAAGTGATTTTTTTTGTCATAGACAAACCTGCTGCTTTCAGGCCTATTTGATCATATTTGTTTGTACCCAAACTGAATACTAATTCGCTGGTACTGGTCTGTGTCTAGATATGGCTTACCTAAAGCAGCCTTTATCCGGCACAGATAAATGAAAAAGTATATTTATGATAAACACAAATGTGTGATGTATAATAGGACCATAAATGACCTTAGTGACAAAATTAGCTTTTTCAACTGAGTGTAAAACCTCAAAGACACCACTGCCATCACGAATGATGCCCACTTTTTATTGATGAGGTGATGACATTCAGTGCAAGAGCACCTGAGGGAGGTGTCTAAGGGCCAATAAGGAGCATTAGGTAAGGCCATTGCAGGCCTGTGGATTACAGTAATCCCATCCACTTGCAGTGGGTATCATACACATCTCATTTCAGCACAGCTGAAGAGGAAAGATGGAGATGCCTGCTTGTCGAGCTGCTGTGCTTTTCCTCCTGCTTCTCTCTCAGGGTAAGTCACTGTGCAGCTGATCCTGCCTTAAAATAATCGCAACAGTTATTGTGCCTTTATGATAATGCTAATGGTCCCACAAGTTATTAAAACAGCAGTGAGTAGTACTACACAAAAATGCTGCTGCTGCAAGTGAAATTATAAAGAGGGTAAAAAGCTTTTCCTTGGTGTTTCCTTCATGAAATCCTCAGATGCAATCCAATAATTCATAAGATTATTTGACATGGTGCTTCTTTTAGGTCATTTTCTTTTTTCTTACACATTTTATTCTATCATCTGCTCTTACGTTTCATGCTTCTGTCGATGGGGTGTATAGCCCTTGTCACTGTTCACTCAGAGGAGGTAAGAAAGAGTCTCAAAAAGGTCTAAAATGTGGTTTAAAAGTCTTAAACTCTGAGAGCAAACTCTCGATTCATTCCACCCTGTGTGATCTCCAGGAGAAGGAGGAGGAGGTCATCCAGGACCTGGACCTGCAGGAGGAGGACCAGGAGGTGATCGAAACCTGGAGCACAAAAGCGAAAGCCTGCACCTGTGACTGCGAATCTGCACGCATCCCTGCTGTCATCCCACCTGTTCCCCCGACCTCACTGCCAACACCGCCACCATCTCAAAGTCACCTGCTGAACTGCATGCCAGGTGAGGACTCCACCTGTGTAGTCCTCTGTCTGTTTCACTTATACTCATGCTGGATGCCCTTTTTTAGGTTTTAAAAAGTGATTAATGGGTTCCCCTTTATACGAAGGACACTAACTTGCAGGAGAAAGTCACGCATGTGAAGATGAATGGTGGGCAGAGTTGTGTCCTGTGGATCTTTATTTAACATCTGTGATGGATCAAACAGCTGATGGTGGCTGGCTGTGTCCTCATGTGCTTTCACGCTGCAGCAGTGCACAATCACCTCTCTGATCTTGCAGTTTTTCAGCCTGTAAGATGAAAGAGGCTTGCACTGAAGGTTAAGAAATGAACAGCTGTGAGGAAGAAGCTTGCACAGGCAAATGCTTTTCAGATAATCTCATTACCTGTGCTGGAATGTGACGAACAGATTAGGGAGCCCAAATAGGCCATGACCTTCACCTATGATACCAGCAAAGGAAGCACACATCAGAAAATGCCCCGATCATCTTCTTCTACCTCATCATGCAAGAGTTCTGATTAGCAAAGTTGGACTATTACACGAGGATACTTTGCTGCGTTCTTAATGTCTTTAAAATGGAATAAACATTTCATTTCAGGCAGCTCTTCTATCACTTCTATCATCCGCTTTTCTGACAGCTTCAAACCAATCCAGTCAGGGGTGAGAGGGAGTAATTTTCATCTGAAGTAACTGATATATTTTTTATTACCTGAAGTCAATTTATCATCATGGAAAAAAGAAAGTAAACCCTGTTTCACTTCTTTGGTTTAACCAACCGGGAAAACCATCTGGTCCTTACCTGGTCTTAAACATTGGGTAAATAATGCATCAGAAGAAGGACGACACATGACATATTCCACCGTGTCATTATTTATTGTGAAACTGCAGAAGCATTATGCAGCAATGACTTGAAATTATTGTTTTCCATATGACTTTATCATTCTGTCATATCACTGCGGAGGGATTTTGTCGCACGCTTCTTCACAGCATTCCTTGAGTTCATTGAGGTTAAGGTGAAAAGCATTAAAGTGAGGCTGAGGTCTGGACTTTGACTCGGCCTTGGCAGCACCTTGATTCCTTGATAGAGATGCTGCTGGGCTTTAATCATTGCCCTGCCTCATGACCCAGTCTTGTGCAAGTTTTAACTGCGGGGCACGTGGCCTCACATCTGCCCCTAGAATACTTTGATATACGGAAGAGCTCACGGTCGACTCAATGACTGCAAGGTGTCCTGGTCCTGTGGCTGCAAAACAAGTCCATTTCATCACCTCTCCACAACAGTGCTGACAGCTGGTGTGACATCTTTGTGCTGATTTGGTTTTCTGCAAATATGCAGTCTTGTTGTTTTTTGACAATGTTAATCCAATATTTTGATATTTCATATTTCTAACATTTTCTACTTTTTATATTTTTTTTTTGTTATTTGATGAGCTTAGCACAACAGTAATTTTGTTGTGCTTGCACAATGTCAGTAAGGTTGTTGGTACCTGTTGCTCACTGCTCGTCTAAGCAAAAGGCAGATAGTATAGCATCATGACCACCCCATACAGAACATAACATAGTGTAGTTGCTACCATGTGAACGTGTAATGTTTGTGCTCAGTTAAATCTACGCTGTGCTCTGCTTCAAAACATCAAATGGCATTAAGTCATTTTTAACACAAAAACGAACCAATCGCTGCATCCCAGCTCATTGGAAGTGTTTAGAAAGTTTACTAAGTGTTTATTTTCAGGAATTCATACGATTTAATGCCACAGTAACCTGGAAATGTTTCCTTTCACAGAATGTCCGTACCACAGACCGCTGGGATTTGAATCTGGATCTGTGACCTCAGACCAAATCAGCTGCTCCAGTCAGGACCAGTACACCGGCTGGTACTCCTCCTGGATCCCGAACAAGGCTCGCCTTAACAACCAGGGCTTTGGGTGAGTCAAGGCCACCCAGTCTCCAGTTCATGTCACACAGCGCACCCCGGATAAACAAATAACTGGGAATGTGAATCTTTGTTAGGTGCGCATGGCTGTCCAAATTCAACGATCAGTACCAGTGGATCCAGATCGACCTGAAGGAGGTGAGCGTGGTGTCGGGTGTCCTCACCCAGGGCCGCTGCGACGCTGATGAGTGGATCACTAAATACAGCATCCAGTACCGCACTTTAGAAACTCTTAACTGGATCTACTACAAAGACCAGACTGGAAATAACAGGGTAGGTACACTAAACAGGAGTCACATATGAAAGCGTCATAATAACTGAGTCCTGTGGCCTTTTTTACCATTTAAATTACCCCCAAAATTTCCACTTTCATTTACTTCAGCATTATTTCTTTGTAATTTGGAAAAACTGAAATCTGTTATCGGGACGACCGTGGCTCAGGGGGTTGGGAAGCTCATCTGTAACCGGAAGGTTGCTAGTTCGATCCCTGGGCTCTCTGTCCTGGTCATTGTGTCCTTGGGCAAGACACTTTACTCTACTGGTGTTGGCCAGAGGGGCCGATGGCGCGATATGGCAGCCTCTTCCATGAATAGTGGAATTGTAAAGCGCTTTGGGTGCCTTGAAAAGTGCTATATAAATGCAATCCATCATTATTATTAAATTGCAGTAATCTCAGGGTTTATATGTGCAGTTAAACATCTTTACATTGACAGAGAAGGGCATTTCATCTGTCCACCTCACTTATAAAATCTTAAATAACACTGCCCCTAGCTATTTAACAGAACTTATTCATTTGTATAATCCTATAAAAGCACTAAGATCTTAATGCAACCTAAGTCTAGGTTGAAAACCAGAGGCGATCGTGCCTTTGCTATTGCAGCTCCTAGACTGTGGAACAACCTCCCTTTTGCCATTCGCTCTTCTGAGACTGTTCAGTCTTTTAAATCTCGTTTAAAGACCCATCTTTTTACTCTGGCTTTGATGTAAGATAGTTTGATTATCATTTGGTTGGTTTCTATGTTTGTCTCGTCTTGCGTTGTGTTTGTCTTATTTTTATTTTTATTTTATGATCAAAACTGTTGTTTTTAAATGTGCTATATAAATTAATTTTGATTTGATTTATGCTCGAAGTGAGCCGCATAAAGCTCACAATATAAAATGAGTTCTCTGGAAATCTCTGGCCTACACCAATCAGTACACACTAAAGTGTTTAAATATATCCAACTAAGAGGCTGTTATATTGTAATTTTATGTGGACCTATTATGCTTTTCTGCTATATATATGGTTCTGCTTTAAGTCCTCGTGAATGATTTAGTAGTTCACACATAGCTGCTGCCGAGTTTATTTGGCTTGGCTTTCTAAGCTGTCAAAAATATAGGATACTAATATGGTCACATCATGCACACAGCTGTGCAAATCAAAGCTTCTGGTTAATGATGAGCAGCTAATCAGAGTAAAGTTGAGTCAAAGGGAGCTAAAATTGCTTGATTCATATAGTAGATGAACTGAGTGTTTGCACTGTTAATAGAAATAAGGATTACAGTATTTGAACTGTGAAATCATGCAAAGCTATTCAAAGAATAAAACTATGGAGGTGGAAGCAATCATAGAAGGTCCTCTTCATGAGCCTTTTCTGATTATTGTGTGTGTAAATGATACAAAATGAGCACTCTGCATGTTTAAATGCTGTGTACTTTCTTTTTGTTTAGGTCTTCTACGGAAACTCCGATCGCTCTTCCACGGTACAAAACCTGCTGCGCCCGCCTATTGTGGCTCGTTATATACGCCTGCTGCCGCTGGGCTGGCACACCCGCATTGCCATGAGGATGGAGCTGCTGATGTGCATGAACAAATGCACCTGAAGTGTTTCTTACCTCACTGACCATCATTCCCCTGCCAACCCTGTCACTTGCCAAAAGGGGAATATTTGTCTAACACTGTAAGATCCTTTGATACAAGTCTAGTCTGTCCCCATTTGGTGAGGCTCACAGTTCTCTGGGCAGGTGGACATCTCTGGTGTCCTCTGATGGATTATTTGTCTGTATTAAAGTTTCCAAAAGCGCATTGTGCTGTTACGTAAACACCAAACTGTTCCAGATCAAATTGAAATTTGTTACCTTCAATAAAGCAGTTACTAACTGCGTCAGGAAATAAAAAAGCTTCTACATGTTCAGAGTCAAATCAAACGGGCTTGTTTTATTTGAGATTTACTGTTACATATGTAAACATGAATAATCTAAAATTGTTAAGCATTCATCTGGGAGTTTATGCTGTCATGTAAATGCTCTGTTGGAAAAAAAAGCAGATAAACACTGACTATGCTACTAATTTGTGTCTGTAATAAAAGCACAAACTTAATACTTGATTTCATTTAAACAGTTGATAAACATCCTCTGTTATAAATATTACCAAACAAGTAGTCACACATCAGTATTAATATAATACACGGTGCTCCTTCAGCGAAACAATAATCCAAAGAGAGAAACGTATCGTGTCAAGTACAGAGTGTGCACAGTCCTTACAGATGCACCACACACAATACGACACGGTCATGTCTGGGCTCAGCGCGTTACAGCAGGAGCCGGCGGGGCCCCCCCCCTCCCTCGTCTTTCAATATTCACACACTGCGCACACGAACATGAAAGTGAGGAAGAATTTACAGAGCAATATTGCTGAGCCACGTAGTCTCTTCAAAGTGCAACATTAAAAAGGTTAGGATTTATTTCTGCCAAGCTACTCTCATGGCACTTTATTTCCAACAGAAAAACAACGTTACAGTACAGATTCTGCCCCCCGCTGCCTTTCCATTTTAAGATTTCTCCAAAGCATATCCCAAGTGGTTCAGTGTGTGCAAACAGTTAAAAATACAGCAGTACAGTGATTCCCAACCAGGGCGAGGATGCTGCAGCTGAAAGAAATACTACAGCTGTGGAAAGAACTGGGCGAACGGTTAATGTTAAAGGAAAGCCGACCTCAGTCAGAAAACAGGGGGGCGATGGTGAAATGGCTAAAGAAAGAAAAGGCCAGAGTACGTCGATAATTGGCTGGGATAAGCATATTTTAGCTTCAATTAAAAAAGAGAAGAAGAAAAGAAACCGTTGCAAAAAAATAAAAATTATAACGGCTGATGACGTTCAACTAACAGCTGGAACGACTAATAGTGGAATAACGGTTGAAAACAGAGAAATAGATAAATGTGAAAAATAGTTCAGCTTAAAGTATTTAATAAATGGGAAAATAGCAGCTGGAAAACATTAAACTAGCTGAAAAAGCTCGAGCTTTTAAATGGATGGTTAGGTGGAAGTAATTAAAATAATGGATAAATAGTTGAAACAGCTAAGTGTAAACTCAAAACAAAATTATTATTTACCCTCAATAAACATGAAGTAATAATTTGGAGTAGAATGCAGCTGAAATTAAAAAAATCAAAGGTTTAATTACTCATATAATTGATATTTAAGGAAAATGTGCTTGGTAGAAAAACTGAATGTATACAAATCAAGTAAATGGACGTATGAATGGCAGAAACATCTGGTCAGTCAGTCAGTGTGGCTAAAAGGGTTACTAAAAGAGATGCTGTTCCATTACCCTAATACTGACAGTTTAAGTGTATTAAACAAAGAAAACTTGTAATATCCACTTTTAAATATTGCAATGTGTGGAGTTAAATAGCTAACAGGTGGAGGAGTGGTGCTTGGGTTATTTTCACAGGCTGGGAGTCATTGTACCACATACACCCAGAATGGCTTATGTGTTCCTCTAACTGCTGTTACCTTCTAAAAAATAAAGAAATCTACATTTACAGCAGTTAAACTTTAAATGGGGTTTTTTTTGGGTGCATTTCTACATGTTTTTAACTGGTCAAACAAGCAGAACCACTTGGAAGTTAAAAAAAATAAAATAATCAAACAACAGAGTCTTTATTGAATCCTGTAGTTTTCAGAGAAAAGCCACTTCCTTCGTTATCAGCTGCAGATGTTTGTTGACGTTTGCTCAAAGCATTGCAGAACATTTGAACACGTTATAATTCATCCGTAAGGGCACGTTAACGCTCCTGCATCTCCTTTGTATAGATACACATTTGTTTTAAACTGTGAGGTTTGCTCTATTTGCGTAACATTGGTTTATATTATGCAAATGGTCATTTACACATACAGTGCATGGAAAAGTCTAAATGTGCCTGACAATCTCAGTCAGAAAACAGGAAATGCAGTGCTTCGATATCTCCCACAGAGGGCGATGTAGGTTAGGCTTTCTGTTAGTTGATGGCACCGTAGTTGCTAAAATGGCTGCACTTAAGACGTAAAACCTAAAATCTTTTCAGAAAAAAGAAAGAAGGAAAAGAGCAATAAAACGTAAGCTTTTAGATTGTCAATTTCAGCTCAGAGAAACTGCACAGGTTATAGCTAGATTTCAACACAGCTGCACTGGCTCGCAGTTGCACATTTGAGCGTCTGTAACCAGTCTGACAGAGCACATCCATAGGCAAGACAGCTTGGACACAGAATTACAATCCTGGACGAGATGAACACGAGATACTGACATTACCAATCTCTATTGTAACAACTGATAAAACTGCATTTGCTTCGAATGCCTTAGATTAGTCTTAAATAATACTACGCAGTAAAATGTACTATATTTCTATATTTAATAGAAACAAAAATACTTACACTTAAAATCTACACTTTATCTATCCATTTATATATATATACACTGAATTTGTAATATATTTACTTTATAATACAAATTATAATCAGAATTACATAGGTATTAATATAAAGTCTATCAAACATGGAAGCTTTAAAAAAATCTGGACGTAAAAAGGCTTTTGGCCTGTTTGCAAGCAGTGTTTGAACTGATGGTTTGGTGTGTGTGTTTGTGTGTGTGTGTGTGGAGCAGGTGTTACAGGAGGGAGGTGGTAACAGAGGAGTCTGACACACGCGTGAGAGCGGTGGGGCGCTGGAGATCACAGAGCTGTCTCTTTCAGGTCGTTGAGATTTGGCATACGAGATCTGGACGGGCGTCCGAAGCCGTGCCCGTTCTGGCCTCCTTTGATGCTCATTTGCTCCGGGTAGGGGTTGCCCTCGGGGCGGCCCAGGGCGGACGTGTGCCAGCCCGAATCCAGCTGTCCGGGCAGCGGGTACGCTGACTGTCGGGCCTTGAGCTGGGGCGTGCTGACCCCTGAGTGACCCCGGTTCTCGGTGAAACCGCCTTGAGCAGAGGATGAGTTAGGCAGCGGCTGGTAGCGCATGTCAGATGATGCGGTCTGGTTGGAGGATGAGGAGGAAAGGTGCAGGAGCTTGCGCAGCGACTTCAGCGGTTGGCTCTGAAAGACACAACAGAACACAAAATATCAGAGGAAAGAAAAATTGCGCTCACGACAGGTTTAATCCCGTCGATGACGGACGATCAGTCCAGTCAGACAGTCTCTTATGATTACTGCAGGGAAGGGATTAAGGTGTGTCTTTGCTTTTATTAAACACCAACATCTGAGTCACAGTTTATTTGATTACTAAATCATCCTGGACAGACAGGAAAATTGGTAAAATATAAAAGTCTACAACTTATTTGGCTCAGTTACAGTTCAGTTCTTGAAACATTTATACAAAATTTCAATCTTTAAGAGAGAAAAAGAGCATTTTTTCTAGAAGAAATTATCACCCTTTGTGTTCGCCATCTGTTTTTTCTCTCCCTGACATCTTGGTTAGCAGGTGACGCTGATTTGCATTGATTAGATCTTCTAGACGAGGATACCTGCTCCTATTTCTATTTGGCGCTCTCCTCGGGAAGAGCGTACGTAACGAAACGCAGCTCATGAATAAATGTTTAGATCAAGCACTTCACAACAGCGCACGAGGAGAACTCTCACCGAAGAGTGTGAATCGGACAGTTTCTCAGGCGGCCAGTCCTTGTCCCTGTCTCGGTCTTGGTCCCGGTCTCTGCTCTTGTCACGTGACCTGTGGCGGTTGCTCTGGTGACTTGAAGACCTGGAGGACTTTTGGATGACCGTATCCACGCCTTCACTGGAAACCTGTGACACAGAGCACGGAGGTATAATTTACTCATCCAATCACATTTCACACTCATGACTAGGACAGCAGTGCACAATGTTTAGGGCAACATAAAACACTCACATAATCTGCTAAACTGTTTTTATTTATGAAGTTAATTTATATTGTTTCAAACTGGCCTAAGCACTCATTTCTAACAGTTTTTTCTACTTCTGGTTCTGCATGATGTCAGAGAGAATAGGCAATCCCTGCACCTTCTGTTTTTGAGTAGCAGCCAATCAGTAGAAAGGTACCTGAGAGGAAAAGAGAGCTAAAATTGTGCTTTTTAGACAGCTAATCAACTTAAATAAGGATTATTTTGAACTGTGAGTCATGCAAAAGCTACTCTATCAGAGTCTGAGCTGGAAATGAGCGTCTTCAGTAAACAGATTTCTGTGTTTCATGTTACCCTTTACATGCGCTCATTCATCACAGACATAAATGTGAAGTTACATCTGATAACCTGCATTGTTACTTATTGATCTCCAGTGCAGTGAAGAAGAAATAAAAAGAAAACGGACAAAAAACATGCATCAGAAGCCAAACCCCAATGTGTTTGCTGATCTGAGGAAGAGAAGAGAACACTCCACTCGTTTCTGATAAATAAAAGATGTTTTCTGAGCGTAATTCAAACGCAGTTCAAATGATATCCTCTTCATGCAGTAAATGCCGTTTTCCACCGACTCTGAGTCTGACTGCCTGATTCCTCCTCCTGGCCAGATTGCATTTATTTGTGCTCTGTCATCAGCATGTAACCCCCCCTCCCCAAATCTGAGCAAACTGTCACTTATAAATAGAAACGCAAAGGGAAGAAAGAGCCTCAAACACCTGTTTCATGCTGAACCACCACTGCCACAGAGCTGGCAGCTAGTTTAACACGCCAAAATGTGGTCGCTTTTATATTAAGCAAGTACTATTGTAGCTCCACCATCACTTTCTGATCTTTGCTCTGTAATAAAGTCACGGGTTTAGGTGCACATAGAGAAATTGATCAAATGCCTCTGCATGATGCCGGTAAGCAGTAAAGCTTTGTGAAAACAAGCACGCAAACTCCTGAAACCGTGTGTGCTCAGCTAAAGCCTGAGCGCTCTCGTCCATCCTCAGCTCATAAGCAGAGACATGCTGTTAGGGCCATGGCTGAAATCACTGGCGAGTGATCAGAAGCACAAAAATGACCCGTCAGATCCATCCTTTTAAACCGATTGCAGTCAAGTGCATGCTTTTCTTCAAAGTGGGAGCTTTTTTTTTCTCGAATAGATGGATCCAGCTGGTTTATTGATTCATTCACTCAACTCACCACCAGGAAAACCAGGCTTAAAAATCACACATTAAAACAGTGTTGACCAATGCTGTTAAAGCATGCAATGTTAGATGGGTGACACAGAGGCAGGAGGTGAGTAGGATAGTGTAAAACAGCATGTACCATGGGAGAGGACACTACAGGGAGGACTCTCACAGAGGAACTATGCTTTATGTTATTCTTTGGGCTAAACAGAGGGAAAAGACATTTCTTGATGACAGGAGGCCTTCCATCAGGGACTTCCATCTGTAATTACAGAGGCACATGACTGGTGGTAGAGGTAAACATGATGCACATGACAACAACAACAACAATAAATGGTTTTATATTTCTGTAAAGGTGCCGATGAGGCTCATAGATGGGAAAACACTGCATCCACATGTGGGCGTAAGTCCTCAGACGTACTTCACACACAACATACCATCTGAGATTTCTTCTTTTTCTTCTTTATTGCTCTGAAGAAACCCTGCTTCTCCTTTTCTTTGGAAGGCTCAGAGGCACTCAAGACTACAGTATCTGGGCCAGTCCTGAAATAAAAACAAAGAGTAATGAGCGTGATGTCTCGGCTAAAAAGTTTTAACTCCCAGTAAGAATTTCTGTTAAAAACGCCACGTCATGTGGCCGGTGTGAAATTAAATCTGACGGTATACTGTTCTGACAGCGTCACAGACAGCGAAGAGAATAAACGCTGCTGTTCTTTTGGTGTGAAACTATTTTCGGTCGTGGTTAGAAGATATAATTACCAGGGGTCAAACGCCGGCTGTCGTTTGGAGTGATTCGCCAAACTGCCGCCGTCGCCAGACAAGCCCGAGCCCCGACTCTGACCCCGGCTGTCGTGGAAGGAATTGTCTGGCCGGGGAGACGGGACTGTTCAACAAACACAACAAATGGGTTAATTTACGTCCAATATACAGAGAAATAAACACATAAACACAGGTCATTAGATGTCATAGCTTTGACCCAAACATATATCTAAAGTTTAGGCGGGTAATACAAATAAATTAAGATTAAAACATAACTCAAGATTTCCAAAGATACACAACAAAAAACAGGGAATATAATAAAAAAAGAGCTGCAAGTATCTAGAAATTTATACCATAACTAACAGTGCTGTAGACTTTAACAGCTGTGACAGGTCGGCTTGGCTGCAACATGCCGTGTAAACATCGGAAATTGATTGGCACACGCAAAAGACCTCAGCGAACTGAAAATGTAACAGACTGCAATTGTATCAAACTTGTGCATTTCGCTAATGCGATCGATGGTGTTCTGTTTCGATATGTTTTACTTTTCTCTCTTTTGACCTTCCTCTTCCTTTCAATAAAAGCAACCCAATTTTCTTCAGGGCCAACCTTCGGGATCAATAAAGTTTATTGAATTGAATTGAATTGAAAGCGTTCCTCAAGATTTTTCTCCAAGTACGACTTGACACACCAGTGCAAACAACAATGGCGCCCACAAAGGCGCCTGTGCAGTTCCATAAGTTAGACTTTAAAGCAAATTCATACACTAAAGTAATCGTGTGTCAAACTCAAAGTTTCAAACATTGGCCGCCCCCAAAAATGCTAAAAAAGCGAATATAAAAATACCCTGATGGAGTTTTTGCGTCCCTCGTATTATGGAAATGGACTAATGCCAAACAATGCACAAATTTTCATATGGTTTAACTCATTTTCAGCAAACCAGATCTTATTCCATTTTAATGCTAATGCACAGGTGTAGCATCTTGAATGAGTTACGTGTGTAGAGCAGCAACGGTTAGCAACAACTATGGCGAAGTCCTGTTCAGACCACAGACTGTATAAATGTGAAGCAAAGAAGTGCTTATTATTGCATCCTTTCTGCTTGTAAAAAGAAGTTTGGCCGTACTGAAGTCTATGAGGAAAAAACAGCCCTTTGGATCTTTACTGCGCTTGGTCTAAATTCCATTTTTGTCTAATACAAAATCATTTTGCAAGTCATGGTCCCTTTTAGGAGGATTAAGCCGGGTAACATTACCAGGAGGGCAATAACGCTCAGCTTAAGGCTTCGCAAAGGGACGCTCTTCAATTTTCAGTGGAAGATTCTGCAGTGCCCAAAGGCAACCACATTCAGAAACACGCTTGAAGAGTCTGCATCACACTTTTGTCTCCAACAATCACAAAATCATCCCAAAGCTGAAGTGACTCCCTGAGATATCTAAAGGAGAGCGTCCAGTTGACCGTAGCGGTGGTACGTGCAGTCTTTGCTAGCTCACGGTGTGCTCACCACCTACTACATTTCGCCCTGTTTGGCTCACTGTAATTTCACCTTCTTCCTCAAGATTATACTCCAGTTGAAATGTCACTATTGTGATACAATGGAGCCAGTCCTCATGTCTGAATAGCCACACATGGCTTGGTCTTAAAATAGCTGCTGCCTCAAGGACACTACTTTAAAGAGGAAGTTGAACACATTAGCATCAGATGTTCTTTCCATTATAGCATACTGTGCACTCCAAAACAGTGGCAAGCACATCTTTTAATAAGTTATCTCAGTCAGTCTGCGTTACTGTCAAAACTCTTAAGCCTGCTTTCAGCAGCTTCCTGACATATTGTAATTAGGTTTGAGTAAAAAGTTCCAGGACGGGCTTAAAAGAATGAAACACGATTCCTTTTGATCAATCTCCTGTTGATCATCCTCTTGTGCACCACTGGATCATTTTCAGTGCTGCTATTACTTTTTAGATCTCTGTCTCCTTGTACTTCTGCAGTGTGTGCTGAATCTCCTCCAACATGTCAAAACTGTGATCCTTTAACTTGATTTTAATTTTTGGAAAGTGGACAAAACCACAGCGAGGCAAATCTGGTGGAAATGGCTGCAAACTGCTTAGCTGTTGCTGGAAACCCAGCTCTCATCGCCAGCGGTTATCTTGTGAAATTCCAGTCGGTTTGAAACACAAGTTTTATGCTCTCTTCTCAAGTTTGAGGTGTGTGGTGAAATAGCCGAGTGCACAGTGGAAGCGGTAAGAACAGAACTTCCAGAGAGTGGGCTAAAAATAGCAGCTGTCTGGACAAGCCCGCGAAGATGACCTCGAACTGGAGATCAGCCAAATTTAATTTAGGTAAGGCTTTTGATTTTGAACGGGCCCACTGCCCGACCGTTTTAATCAACTGCTATGAAATCTACAGACATTAGAGGATGAAGATCACCGAGTCTGGTGATAAGATGGCTATTTTTAGTTTTGAGTGAAACAGCTGTATTTCTCTCTAACTTAGTGTAGACATCTCAAGAATCTGCAATAATATAATAATTCTCTATATAGAAGCAGCTGATCAGTGATTAGTAAAAAATAATATTCCCTCTAGTGATGTGTCTGGAGTTAATCTTCCCCCCTTACTGCAGCAATGAAAGCGAGAAAGCCACAGCCATAAATATCACTCCTGATTAAACCAACCTCTGTAGAAGCTGCCCACCCGCCTTGGCATGGATTCGCTGTAGATGTTGCGGTTCTCTTTGGAAGAACCCCCATCTTCTGTTTGCTGGTCATGATATAAGCCAACCTGAGTCACAACAGAGAAACTTATGACATAAAATCTCCGAGGCTGCCTGCTTTGCATGCCTCTCTGTCTGAAACGATACCTTTATTTACCTGAAGGGACAGAAAAATAAGGTGGGGGCGTATTGATTTATGATTGGCCGTTATAATAAAACATCTGTGCGGGCTATAAATGTAGCCCAGAACTGAAATGCGATGCGATGACGAGCTCGACTGCGCTACCATAAGAAGTCACATTAGAGGGAAGCAAAGCACACAGAGAAAATGAAGAGGCATCTGATGCAGGAGAGACAGAGAAAAAAGAGAAAGAGAGAGCAGTTCATGACAGCAGTATCCACCCACATCCGCGCGCTCGGAAGACTGGATGTGGGTGGGGAATGGTGGGTGCAGGCAGAATGTCGGACCTCGCTTTTTTTCCGCTGTGTGTGAAAAGATGCGGTGTTGTCCCTTGTGGAGTCCCTTATTGGAGGTCTGCTGTGGGTGACCTCAGTGGGTGCCTGTTCGTTCTGTTAATGGAGACATGATGAAGCATGAAGTGAGCTCAGCATTGCAGCACATACAAATACACACACGGTATATATATACTATATGTGTGTATACAGTATATATAAATATACGGGTAGCATGATTCACTGCATGTCCTAAAAAGAAAGCCACACTCTTAGCACCTCAAATGTTCACAGATGAAGCTGCAGCTATGCTAATCCTGCCTTTCCAATTCATTATAAACCTGGGACACAAGATCTGGCTGAGAACCTAAACACACACCATGTTTTCAGACGCCACCAGAATAAGTCCTGGCTGCGTCACTGGACAAACTGAGACTGAGGCAGAGCCGTCCAACAAAACCTGGTGTAGGCATTTGTTATGATTACATCCTGAAGGCTTTCCCTAAAGCTGGAGAGTTTTGATGTGGGCTGAGGACTGACCCTGCTCATGTCTTCTTCTCTGGAGGAGCCCCCAGAGTGGCGAGGCAGTGTGCGGTGCTGCAGCTGTGGGGACAGGAGCTGGAGGCTGCTGGCTCTGGTGGGTATTCCCTGCCCGACCAACAGTCCCTCGTCTCCCCCGTGCGTCCTCTGGTGATCCCTCCGTACGTACATGGAGTGGCGGTGTGGCCTCTGCTGGGAGGAGAAGGGGCTGGTGTATCCCTGACCATAAGACAGAGGGTCATGTGGGGCAGAGAGAGAATGGGAATGGCTCCTTTCGCTCTCCCCGGGATCCAGGGAGTCTGGTGACTTGGACTCCTCTGAAGTTTTATGGCGGGTGGAGGAGCGCCTGTAGGAGGAGTCCAGAGTGTTGCTCTCTCTCTCTGAGCGCATGCTTCCTCGGCCACCTGTGCCAGGTCCCAGCCTCTCCACTCGGCGGGCCGCTGGGCTGCCCGGAGCTGTGAGGTCGAGGCAGCTGGAAGGAAAATAGCGAGACGTGGGTTCATCTGCATAAAGATGCACATCATTTAAGTTCCCCACTGATTTGGCATCGCTAAGCGTGCCATAGCTCTTGGACAAGTTCAGGTAGGCAAACTTAGAGGAGGATGGCGTGGAGCTGTGGGACTCCATGTAGTTGTGCCGGCTGTGTTTGTCCCCTGACTGAAGCGTGTTGGTCTTCCCTTCTACAAAAGAGTGGCGGTTCTGCTGTGAGCGGAAGTTGGATTTGAGGTACTTCGCCCCTGGGCCATCTGACACCTTGGACCCCAAGTTCATCTCAAAGTCGCCCTTGGACTTGGTCTCACCGGGGCTGAGCAGATGAGGCAGGTTGCTGCTGGCCAGGTCCATGCTGCAGGCGGTGGAGTGGTTGAAGATCTGCGGCTGGTAGTTCTTAGGATGCAGTGTGGGGCTGAGGTTGATGGCTGCAGACATGTTGCCGTTGAGAAAGCTGTCGTTGTTGGGGTGGAGGTCTTCATGTCGGGGTAAGCTGGAGCACTCTCTGCTGCTGGAGCGGTGGCTTCCTGAGCTCTTTCCCCCATGGCTCCTAAGGAAAAGTAGAGACAAAAACTTGTAATAATGAACTCAGTGGCAGCAAAGGTACCACTTACTGCATTTAATAAGGAAAGGTGTTCCACAGGGATCAATTGCAAGACCCCTGTTCTTCCCAATACATATGAATGACATGAAACCTGCAGTTTATTATGAGCTTTTTTCTGTATGTCGATGATTCATCCCTGGTGGTGAGGGTGTTTGACACAGTGGATTTTTTAGTAAAGTAGAGTGGATGTTAAACCTTTAAAGCTGGTCGGAGCGGGCACGCTCCGTTTTGCGTAACTTTTTTAAAATCCCGGTAGCACTGCAACCATGTAAGCTAGCGCAATAATTTTTTTTGCATATGAAACCGGAGGAATTGTACTTACATCTCATGCCATCAGCTTGTCCTAGGTTATAGTTTCCTTCCACATATGGCTTTGCAAAAACTGCATAAAAAGCACTTGCAGCAACAAAAACATAATATTCCAAAAACATGCTTTGCCGATCTGATCAGCTGTTTGTAACACTTCCTACTCCATCAGCGCGAACTATCGCATGTCCGCCATGACCTGCCCGAAACCAGAAGTGACGTCATTTTGCGGAAATGTAGTTTTGTACCAGCAGGGCCTTATGAGCCTATACTGGTGTTTTTAAAAGTTATGTTTGACTTTATGACTTTCTGTGTCGTTTCTGGGATGCTTAGGACTCATATTGCACTGCTGGAAATAGTTTATTTTGATGCATATGCTGTTTTTTTGCAAATTTGCATTATAATATTTATTTTCATTTTTCCTGCAGTATATAAAAATTGGTGTATTTCAAAAATAAAACTATGAAGACACTTAAAATAAATTTCCTGTGGTGGGAAACTATTTTGTGCAACTTTTTGTATTTACAGTTTTGAGGGATAAACCTCTTAAATTTCTCTAACTAGAAATATATGTTAAAAAAAACAAAAACGATTTTCAAATATTTTGTAGTTTATTGCACTTTTTTGCAATTTATGTAATTACTGTGCACTTAATGCAGACATATTATTAAAATTTGGGCTATAATGGTTGTATTGATGTATATCAACTTAAAATGCTCCCAAAAATGGCTCTACAACATGTAAAAATATAATATAAGCTTTGGCGGACTTGGTTCTATGGTAGGTCTTAAAGGGTTAAGTATATAGCTAAAAGAGTCTCACTTGATGCTGTCACATTATATTGTCACTCAGTGACTATCATGGCCAAACACTGCAATAGAAATTTTAAAAACATCAGCTATTTATTTTTATTTATTGGATGAGGTTTGGTGTAAGTGCAGGGTGATGAAAGAATATGAGTAGCATAAAGTACATCAAAACCTCCCAAAAGACTAGATATAAAAATCTTAATTCACTGTTGTCTTGGTAATATGAACAGCAAAGAAAAATGAAGTGAATAAAAGTTTCCAAACACAAGGTCTTTACTTCAATATGTAAATAGCGTTAGTTAAAATTTAGGAAACAAAAGTGCACTGAGATGCAGAATAATTACAGACTAAACCAGACAGACAATATATGAATTATCCTGAAATATTCTGTCAAATGTTGCTGGATGGTGGCTGCTGATTAAAAACATCTGGCAGCATTTGTTCATGAAACGACCCATTAATACATCTACACTGGCAAGCTTTCCCCAAATATAGTGCTCACTGCTGACCTGCTGGGGGTAGTGTTGTCTCCGTGGTGAGGTTTTCTCTTAGAGGAGCGTACAGGTGTGGGTGTGGGTGGCCCAGGCCGCTCCACCATCCGCAGGGTCTGGAAGGCGTGGTGGTTCAGGCTCTGCTCTGTGAGAAAGCGCTCGGTGGGGTTCAGGAGCAGCATGTTCTAAACCACAAACCACACAGATGGAGCCCGTGAGCGCTGAAGACACCCCGAACATGCAGACCTCTCAAACAAACCGAAACAGTCGTGCTACTATGAATCATCGCCATTATCATAAAAGTCAAGCTGCTGCCGCATTTAATTGTGTCTCACAGTCACCAAACGAGCCAAACAATGATGTGAAATGTGATTTGTGACATTTGCTTTTTCTTACCCAAATAATGTGTTTAATAGTCTCTCTGAACTCACTTTAATGTATGAACAAACTCAAACTGAAATCTGGATGCAGCTTTGTTTTTGAATAACACAAATATACAGTGGAAGCTACATTTTGGGTCAACATCAGAAGCTCTTTGGTAGCCGTGCAGCTCTGCGTTAACGATTAGCAAACAAACGTTATTAAATTTTATCTGAACTCAACACAAAAAAGCCCAATTAGTTCTTAGAGAGACGCCTGTCCTTGCTTAAGTCAGTCCTGAGATGGCATCATCATCATCATGTTAGCGGTGAGTCATTATCTGCTGGGAAAAGCGCAAGAGCACAAGCACAGCCTACATTCTTGACATGGAGCTCCTGTTTACAGTGTAGACACAGCAATAACAGCAGTGGAACCAGGATATGAGCTGAGAGATGCCGAAGCAGGGAGGAGGCACCGTGCAGTCACGACGTAAACACCGTGATAATGATGCGACTATCAGATGTCTAGTTTATGAAAATTATTGTGGTTAACTGGACGTTTTCACGATACTCTGAAAACAGACAAAAGTTAAGAATAAAACCATTAAAGTCGCTCGGCTCGCCTCACCTTCAGCAGGTCGAGCAGGGCTGCGTCGATGATTCCCAGGTATCTCCGCTCCAAGGTTTGAGGGTGACTCACAGTAGGAAACTGCAACATTAGCAGAGACAGTGGATAGTGGTACAGTAAAAAAACTTTCATGTCATAAATAAGAAAATACTCCATATAGTTCCACTTGTCCACAACTTCAAGCAGTTGCTCTATGCCCCACATGTGGATAACCACCTTGATGATAACCACCATAAATAAGTGGAAAATAAGACGCTTTTACTAAACAACAGCATCAAATGTCCTTAGTGATCGATCGTCAGTATGAGAGTATCGTGAGGTTAAAGTGTCTTCCTCTTTTAGAGACCTGACCATATCAAATGTTAATAATGCTATTTACAATGGGGGAAGTAATTATTTGAACCCTTGCTGAATTTGTAAGTTTGGTCACTTAAACAAAAACACGAAGAGCCTCTGATTTTTATGGTGGTTTCATTTTAATGGACAGAGACAAAATCATGGAATGAATGGAATCAAAGGTTATCAGTTATCAGACTTATGGTTGTTTCTTAGATTAAAATACATGGGGTTTTAGTAGGCAGCACAGTGGTGCAGTGGTTAGCACTACTGCCTCAGGTTCTGGGTTTGAATCCACTGACCGCCTGAGGCCTCTGTGCATGGCGGTTGCATGTTCATCCTTGTCTGTGTGGGTTTTAGATTAACTGGTGACTCTAAAGTGGTTTCACTGTAGGTGTGAAGTGGATCAGAGGAAGATGGATGAATGTATGGATGGAATTATAGTTGAGTTGTACCATCCCTCCCTGAAAAATGATTGCCCCCCTGTTGCTCCCCTGTCAGTGTCACTGAACTGGAGTATTGTTAATCCAGCAGGGGATCAAAGTATAAACAGCACCAGTGGTGTAACGTAACAAGTACTTCACTGAAGTACAGTTCTGATGTACTTGTCGTTTTTTTAAAGGTATTTTTATGCTATACTTTCTTCTACTCCCCTGTATTTTCAACACCACTATACATATTGTCCCTTGTACTCCAACCTATTTATTTTAAAGCTTTACTTATTTATTATATTGCATATTTTAAAATACAAAACTGCTAACGTATCATGCTGTTATAACAGATACAGCCACCCAGGAGTATTTCAATTCAATTAATCTCCAGCTGCAACACTATGGTGTGCAGCATTATTTAATCAGAACCCACTAAGATCACTTGCATATTAAATATTTTTATTTTAGACACCTTCATCGTATTTTAAATTAAACCTTCCTGTTATTACTTGAATGTCTTTATCATCTTTACTTCAGTAAAGAGTCTAAATACATGAAAGTTAAAATATAGTTAAAATATGATTGTTTCTGAAGTAAGTTTTCATGCTGGAGAGCACAAGACTTCTGGAACAATGTCCTTTAGACAGATGAGAACAAAATCGATATGTTTGGCTAAAATGCACAACACCATGTTTGCAGAAAACCACTACCTCATAAAAACTATCAGGCATGGTAAATGGCCTGTATTTGTATAGTGCTTTACTTAGTCCCTAAGGACCCCAAAGCGCTTTACACTAGATTCAGTCATTCCCCATTGATGATGGCAAGCTACATTGTAGCCACAGCTGCCCTGGGGCGCACTGACAGAGGCGAGGCTGCCAGACACTGACGCCACTGGGCCCTCTGACCACCCCCAGTAGGCAATAGGTGAAGTATCTTGCCCAAGGACACAACGACAGAGACTGTCGGAACCGGGGCTCGAACCGGCAACCTTCCGATTACAAGACAAACTGCCAACTCTTGAGCCACGATCGCCCCATATGATGATGATGGTGAAGGGGTGATGATTTGGGCTCGTTTAGCACCCACAAGCTCTGGGTACCTTATGGTCAGTGAGTCGCACATGAACTCCTCTGTATACCAAAGTATTCTAGAGTCAAATGTGAGGCCATCTGTCCCACAGCTAAAGCCTGGCACAAACTGAGTCACACAACAGGAACACGATTCCAAGCAAGATTCATGGAAATGGAATGGTCCAATCAAAGGCCATGTGCTGTGTCTGGACCTTAACAGAGCGGATGCGTGTAAACCTAAAAGAACTGAAGCAATGTTGTCAAGAAGGATAAAAATCCTCCACAGTGACACTAATTACTTCACCTTATTGCTAATAAAGGTAGCTGACAAGCTATCAGTACATATAGGCTGCACATGACCCAGTGTTTTCTTCACCAATTCACACTCTGCCTCATTCTTGGTCCCCTGAATGCTACCCAATAAAAAAGAAACTCCTGAAATTGTAGCCCTATCTTGTGAGTTCTTGTTACCTTATATTTTAATATCGGTGTTGTTGTCGAACATCGTTTACTTGTTGTCTCCTGCGACAGGTTTGTTTGTATCTCTGTATAATCGGATTTGGTATTGAAGAAATCTTTTTCTAAGCTTGATTGGAAAATCCTGTAACCATGACAATGCTTTGGTGAACTCTTTTAGAAATGCCCAAATACACAACTTGTGATTTCAACCACGTGCAAATCCTCCATTGTCAACCTTTCATTTCTAATAGAATTTTTCCTCTGAATATTTTGAATTTGCCGTTTGCAGGCGGAAAAAAAGAGTCCAGAAGCCGTTCTTTTTACATCACACATTTCTGAGTGTTACAGAAAAGCACATCGTAGGTGGGAAACGTGATGAAACAACCATCAAGCGTCCTCTGTTCACTCAAAAGTGTTGTGTGGTTTCTTGCTGGTCTGATTTATTTTAATAAAAACAGCATGCGTGTTTCCATCAAACACTATTTCTCCCCTCTCGTGGTGTTAATAGGATGATCTGACTGTGAGCGATAATGTGCAGGGATCAGCGAAGTTTGCAGGATCTCATTTAAACGACAACAAGCACATAAATGTGGAGGTAGAGCTTGGTTTTTTTCCCCTTGAGCGAGTACTAACAATAGCAGGCGCTATTTTTTTTTAAGAAACAGACACGGCCAACGTGTGCCTGTCTTTACCGGAGCAAGGATTTTACTGAGGAACAACAACTTGGGTATTTAAGAGGTGGATAGAAGCTGAAAATTCAAGGTGTAGACCGTAAAGCGTTTCGCTTATTATGCAGCTTAATCAAGAAGTGGTCTTATCACTGGGTATTCACTGCCAGGCATTCACAGAGGGGGAGTTTGCTAACTAATAATTAAATCCTGGGTTGTGGGCAGTGAGGCGAAGGGAAGGACGACCCAGGTCTGCTGCACCACCAGCCTGCCACAGAAGACTTATCACAGCCTTCCTTCACAGTGCATACAGGATACATGATACACGATGAGTCATTGTGATCCAGTCAGTCACGGCACAGCAAACTCAGCCAGAAAAAAAAGAAGAAGAAGGAGAAGAGAGTGTACAGAGAAAATAAATAAGGGAAGAAGAAACAGAGGAGGAGGAGGCCTTAAGAGACAGCAAAGAGAGATAGGAAAGAAAAGCAGTGATAAGAGCAGCATGGAGGGATGGGTCAGCAGAGTATGGCGGGGGGCCTGAAGTTACCCTCAGCCCGTGGAAGCGAGGGTTGTTATAGAAGAGCTTCATCTGCTCTGGTGGCAGGGGTCCCAGCACTTTCTGGATGGTAAAGAGCTGGTCGATCTCGCTCTCTCCCGGGAACAGCGGCTGCCCGTCACTCAGCTCTCCTAAGATGCAGCCCACTGACCACATGTCCACCGCCTTCCCGTAAGGAGCCCTGAGACCGCAGATTTAAGAAGGTGGTGAGAGGCCACGCATAATGAAAGCTAATAAGAATTTATGTCAGTGTGGTGACTGGACAGAGCTTAAAGGGAAAATGTAAAAAAATAGCAGGCGTACCCGAGCAGGAGCTCCGGAGACCGGTACCATCTAGTGGCCACATACTCGGTGTAATTGGCGTCAGTCCCCTCAGAGAGATTACGTGCAAAGCCTGGCAAGAGAAGACAGAGAAAGCAATAGGATATGATGAGGAGCTTTTAGTTATGCTCCACATGCTGAGAAACCTAAAAATGAATTTCAGCTGAATGTCTCTCTGGACGCTCATTATGCTTTAAAGCTTTGACTTACAAAGTAGTTTGTAAAGTTAGGTCAGAGACGACGCCAGATGTGATCTTTTTTTCCTGAACACTTTGACAGCAGCAGATCCTGCCTTTTGAATTCTTCAGCTGAGATGCTTTTTTGGCTGCACAAGCATCGAAGCACACCTTTAGAGCCTCTAGCTCTCTTACATACATATAGACACGTTCCAGTTTAATATTCATGTTGGTATGTTTTATTGCCAATTACTCACATAACCAACAGATACAGGGTGACTGCATCTTCAACATTTTTTGCAGCTTGTCTGCACTTTGGCACTCGTGCATTTACCTTATTCAGTTATATTAACTGTTTTAGTTTGTTTTCCTATCAATTTGATTACAGTTTTCAAGAACGGTACTCAACATGCTGGGAAATAAGTTTATTTCCAATCAATCTGAGTTTTTTTTAAAATAATATGACTGTTACTGTATATTAAAATAGCTGCCTTCTAGGATTTCTAATTATGATCAAATAATATTAAAAAGTATCCTAATTGAAAGAGACTTCTTCATTCCACATTATATATGGTGCAATGGAAATTTATTAGACCCCCACCAAATGTGAGGTTTATACCACAGCTGTCCTAAATTAACAGTATTAGTAATTACCAAAATGGTTTTTGTGCTGGTATCACTAGTATGCACAAGCCTTTTAATCAAAAGGATTCTCTTACTGCTAGAATGTAATTATTGTTGTCATCCATGCATTTTCTAATTCAATGTTTTTCAAAAAGAAGAAAAAATAGTAAAAAACATTTTTAATTTATTGATTAAGATGCCAAATTATAGTTATTTACTTCCTGGAGACAAAAACTCATTTAAGCGGTTGAGTCTTATGCTTGATTAATTCCAGTGAAATTTTAATTCAAATTAGATCCAGTGTGCTCATTCAGATTAGAGCATAAAAACATGAAGTTGGTAATTTTTACCATTTATTTTTCATGACAGCTGGCATATAGATATATATATATATATATAAAAACACCCAGCACGCCCCTGCGGGCAGTTTATCCTTCAAGCTCGGGTCCTCTACCAGAGGCCTGGGAGCTTGAGGGTCCTGCGCAGTATCTTAGCTGTTCCTAGGACTGCGCTCTTCTGGACAGAGATCTCCGATGTTTTCCCGGGATCTGCTGGAGCCACTCGCCTAGCTTGGGAGTCACCGCACCTAGTGCTCCGATTACCACGGGGACCACCGTTACCTTCACCCTCCACATCCTTCTCGAGCTCTTCTCTGAGCCCTTGGTATTTCTCCAGCTTCTCGTGTTCCTTCTTCCTGATATTGCTGTCATTCGGAACCGCTACATCGATCACTACGGCCGTCTTCTTCTGTTTGTCTACCACCACTATGTCCGGTTGGTTAGCCACCACCATTTTGTCCGTCTGTATCTGGAAGTCCCACAGGATCTTAGCTCGGTCATTCTCCACCACCCTTGGGGGCATCTCCCATTTTGACCTCGGGACTTCCAGGTTATACTCGGCACAGATGTTCCTGTACACTATGCCGGCCACTTGGTTATGGCGTTCCATGTATGCCTTGCCTGCTAGCATCTTGCACCCTGCTGTTATGTGCTGGATTGTCTCTGGGGCATCTTTACACAGCCTGCACCTGGGGTCTTGCCTGGTGTGATAGACCCCAGCCTCTATGGATCTTGTGCTCAGAGCTTGTTCTTGTGCTGCCATGATTAGTGCCTCTGTGCTGTCTTTCAGTCCAGCTTTGTCCAGCCACTGGTAGGATTTCTGGATATCAGCCACCTCCTCTATCTGCCGGTGGTACATACCGTGCAGGGGCCTGTCCTTCCATGATGGTTCCTCGTCTCCCTCCTCTTTCTTGGGTTTCTGCTGCCTGAGGTATTCACTGAGCACTCGGTCAGTTGGGGCCATCTTCCCAATGTATTCTTGGATGTTCGCTTGTCTCATCCTGGACTGTGGTGCTGACACTCACCAGTCCCCGGCCCCCTTCCTTCCGCTTAGCGTACAGCCTCAGGGTGCTGGACTTGGGGTGAAACCCTCCATGCATGGTAAGGAGCTTTCTTGTCTTTATGTCAGTGGCTTCTATCTCCTCCTTTGGCCAGCCTATTACCCCAGCAGGGTACCTGATCACGGGCAGGGCGTGATCAGCTGACTCCTCAGGACTTGCCTGACCCTCTGCAGGTACTTGGTGGTTGCAGCTTTTCTAGCGGCCTCTTCATGGTTCCCATTCGCCTGCGGGATCCCCAGGTACTTGTAACTGTCCTCTATGTCTGCAATGTTGCCTTCTGGTAGTTCAATCCCCTCAGTTCTGACTACCTTCCCTCTCTTTGTTACCATCCGACTACACTTCTCCAGTCCGAACGACATTCCAATGTCATTGCTGTATAGCCTGGTAGTGTGGATCAGTGAATCGATGTCTCGTTCACTCTTGGCATACAGCTTGATGTCATCCATGTACAGGAGGTGGCTGACAACTGCTCCATTCCGTAGTCGGTATCCGTAGCCAGTCTTGTTAATGATCTCACTGAGGGGGTGGGGACAGAGCATCTCCTTGGTAGATCCCGCACTTGATGGTGACTTGTGCTAGTCACTTCTGCATATATATATATATGTGTGTGTGTGTGTGTATATAGATAGATAGATAGATGAATAGATAGACAGCATATTTATAGTGTTTTTATATTGCCTGTGAAACCCTTTGAACCTGCACATGATATTAGGTTAAACAAGTTTAAACAAGGAGAAACTTTTCCCTCACAATTGGACATTTACTACATTAACCCAGCCATTCATTTCCAGTTTCTCAGAGCTCCAACTCCCCGATCAAAACAACACACAGTGAAAGTGACTGCGCGCGGCAAGACTCGGTCTGAAACGTAAACCTTCACAGCGGAGTCTGTTTGGCCCGTGTCTCTTCTCTCAATGCCTTTGGCTGACACAGAGCAAACAGCAGGTCTTCAGTCTCTCACACCAGATTGCCTGTGTGATTCTGGCCACGCCATGTTTTACGTTTCCCCCTGCTTCTGTTGTGGCGCCGCCAGACTGAGCTGAAGCATGATTATGCTCTTGTTGCCCAACACATTTCATTAATTGAGATGAAAGAAGAATGACCAGCCGCAGAGAGGCGAGGCGCACACACCGCTTTAGATAACCGGATGAAGCCTGCCTGCTGCACTCCTGAAGCACTGGTTTCAGCCAAATATAGTATCTGTTGAAAACACTCCTTTTACATCACAGCTCTGACTGTTTGAGCACCTTTCTTACAGCGCGAGGATCGAATAGAGGAGCTCACCGAAGTCACATAACTTGAGGACGTCATCGGAGCTGATGAGAAGGTTTTCTGGCTTTATGTCTGAGGAGGAAGAACACAGATGGAGAGTAAGCTGGAGAGGGGCATCATTATCATCATCGCTATTACATCACTTCCATCAGTTTCTGCCACCACACATTCATCTGTTTCATTGAGAGAGCGATTTGAATGATTACCCTTCAGAGAAATGGAATTTCATCAGCAAAAATGCACAGACTGGGGGAAAAAAAACTATAACCTATACACTGAATCCCTCGATAACATTGTCATATGGGTGCCTGGATATACTACAGGCCATTTGGATGCCTGCTCTGTTGCTCTCAGTGTGCCAAAAGCTCACATGGGCCATCTGGTTTCCTGCTCTGCTGCCACTGATTCACCAAAAGCTCTTCTAGTGAACAGTACATCGCTTAGTTATAATGCTGATAGATATAATGCTGAAGATGCTATGATATCATGGGGATTGACCAGGATTGATAGGTATGGAATGAGTATATTAGAGGCACAGCTCAGGCTGAGCGGGTTTGAGACAAAGTTATAGTTTAACATGTTTGAACATGTGCAGAGGAGGGACAGTGGATGCAATGGGCAAAGGATGTTGAATATGGAGCTGCCAGACAGGAGGAAAAGAGGAAACTCAGAGGAAGTTCATGGATGAGGATATGCACAGGGTTGGTGTGACAGAGGAGGATGCTAGGGATAGGGCGAGATGGAGGTAGATGATCCACTGTGGTGACCTCTAAAGGGAGCAGCCAAAAGAAAAAGATGAAACTATGAAGCTAAACAGATAGAAAGTGAGCCTATTCTGACCAAACACCTGTCTCACATAGTGATACGAACCATGAAGCTGGACCCAAAAATATTTAGACGTTACAGAGAGTATGATGTATCCCATAATATTGATGCTCAAAGTTTTAACAATTCTCAAATGTATTTTATATCAGTCTTCTGTATTTAAAAACATAGGAGGACTGAACAAATTTAAAAACACCAAATTGTGATGCAGCTTTATTCACTTGGAAAATATTCATAGTAAGAAGGTAAAATTTTACATGATGCATCAAAGCTCCTTTTGGCGGCTCTCTTCTTAATGAGTAAGGTGACCATATCACAACAAACTGAACGTGGGACAAAGTGAGACGTGTTAATAATACTGAGAGGTAGTCAAATATATTACATTTAAATGCAACATTTCCAACTCTCTTGCTAATAAAAGATCTTTAGCCGTCTTTGGGTTTCAGTAAAGATGCATCCATACTCTCATACATGTTTTTTTGCACCATATCTTACAATTTTAGCCATTTTTAACCAATTATGAGACAGAAATATTTTATCACTTCACACCACATTTTCAGTCAAAATTTGGGATACTGTCTCAAGATATGGGAAAGGAGGACAAGTAATAAAAGTGCTGTGCAGTCTCACATAAAGAGCACTATCAGCATACCCTATTCATAAGGGGTTGCCACAGATTTTTACACCAGATGCAACCCCAAAGGTATTTGTGTCTTCTCATGGGCTCAAACCAGGGACCTTTTGCTTGTTAGACACACATGTAAATCACTACACTATGGAAATCAGGTGATTCTGAAGGGCTCGTGTGGGAAATTTTCTCCAGTTTGGTGAATTTTATATGGAATGACCATGTTTTTTCTCCAGTGTAAGCAAAATAATGCTGCATTTGTCTTCCTGCTCTGGGGGCCTCTCCTCTATCGCACTAACACTCTGTACGCTACGTTCAGGTTAAGAAAAACGCCTTACCTCGGTGAACAATGTCATGCTTATGGCACCAGTGAATTGCTTTGATTAGCTGGAAGATGTAGCTGCGCGCTTTTTCACTCGGCACACCGTTTGGTAACTCCTCGAGCAGTTCGAGCATATTCTAAAAGAGAGAGGGAAAAAAGACACAGTTGAAGAAATCAAAGCTGAGCTCTTTATTATCATGAGGGATTTGGGGGTTTAGCGAACGAATTCTAGGTTTAACCCTGAGTTTTCAGCATCGGGAGGACCCGTCCAGACCTGACCACCTCTGGTGCAGGTTGTATTTGAGGTAAGAGATCGACATGCTTTTTAAAGTGTGACAAAAGTCTGTTTTTTTTTCTGTTGGAGAAAAATGGTTCATATTTGAGAAACAATATCTATTTTTTAATTATCTATTTTGTGAATAGAAGGTTCATTAAGTGAGAACAATGCGTTGACTGCTTCGGGCTGCCATATCTGAAGCTGTAATGCGTTTAATAGCTCTGGTCTAAAGTCTTTTATTTTGAAGACGAGGACTTTTTTCTGCTTTTTTACCTGATTTTGTGAGCAATTTTAAACAATTATAATGTTGAATAGAACTTAATTTAGTGATAAGCTAAGCCTCATATTTGCTGGCCAACTTGAAATTTGGATTTTGAGCAACTTACAGGTTTGAATGATGTTTCTTCTGGTTGTTCTTTACTTGTACCTTTACTAGTCCTACACATTCAGACCAGCTGTTTTAATACCACAGTGCTCTACAGCCTTTCCCTATCACACAAACTCGCCCGCTGCTGCTTTGGCTGCTGCAGCTCTGTTGCTTTCAGCCTCTATTATGTGTTTAACCTCTTTGTATTTTTTCAAATATTATAGTTTGCTGTTATTTTGGAAAATATCCTGCTCTGTTGCCAGTATACCTCCCTGTGTTTGTCATTCGTCATATGCTGCCAATGTTATCTCTTTCACAGCGAGGTTGGGAAAACCCTGGATTGAATTATTGAGCTGATAACCACCTTCATTCATCGTTCTGTTGATGTTACGGTAAGTGAAGCCAGAAGAAGAGAAGAGTGTGCTGAACTTGTTCTGCTACAGGCGACGGGTGAGAGTAACACCAGAGTCAGCGCAGGTATCGGCCTGTGGAGGAAACCTACCTTCTCCACATATTCGAAAACAAGGTACAGCTTCCCTCTTCGGCGGAAGGCTTCTTTCAGCTCAACAATATTCTCCTGCTTGAGCGTGCGGAGCATTTTGAGCTCCCGCAGGGTCGTTTCTTTGACCTCTTCATTTTCTGCGTGGAGGTGAGACAGACAGGAAATGAGGATCACACTGAGCTGCCATGTTGTGATAGATATGGGATGCAGCAGGCCAGTAGAAATAAAGGACGAGGACAGCCTGCATTACAATAGAAATCATAAGTGCTCTCTGATGAGGCCTGCCCATCGGGAGAGAAGAGCCCTCTTACCTTCGCTGTCCTTGAATTTCTTAATGGCCACAATTTCATTGGTGTCCTGCAGCAAAAACACAGAAATCAATCCTGTCATTGCATCACGACAGTGGAAAAACACAACAGTGAGGCTGACTCAAATCATGAATATTAGTGTTACTGCTGCTGCCTTTACTACTGCGTTCAGTAGTGAGAATAACACATTTTTGCATTCAGCTGTGGGGACTGTGGCTGAAAGTATATAAATTATTTAATCAGCAACACAAACAGATGTTCAAGTCCAAATCTACAAAAAGCATGCCTAATTAAATATCAGTAGCATTCACGTTAGCATGCAGGATGGGGATATTGCTTTGAACCTGAAACTGTGTGTTTCAAGCAGCAACTTTGAAGCTGGAAAAAAGTGAGAACGGACATCTGAACGTTTGCGAGGAAAGCTGCAAAATCGACATGACTTTTTACACATCCAAGGATGGAGCAGTCAAGACCAGCTTTGTTATTTCCCACAAAAATTATAAACCAAAGTAAGTGAGCCAATCTCTGCTGGGGAGTTTATTAGAGTGTTTGGTCAACTTTCCTGAGCTGATATGCCCTGAGAAAAAAAGAAGTGTTTGACAATGAGCCGATGGCTACTCGGCTCTGGATGAGAGTTGTGATATCTGCCCAGTTACTCATCTTTGTAAGCGGGATGAAGACAGAGTTGGAGATTTTGGAGGAGCTGGCAGCAATGCACTCAGTGAAAGGGACAGGGAATGATTTGTTCATGGAGGTAAGTGCTTGCTTGGAAAGGCTTGAGCTGAAATGGGGAAAAACTGGACTTTGTCCAAATCTGACACGGAAGAATGGTGGACTTTTGAAAAAGATACAAGATCAAGTGACTAAAAAGAACCCAGAAGTGAAATAAGCATTTATATTTTTATACACCGGGAGCTGTTTTGTATGCCAGTGCTAAAGATTAGAAGATGTTCTCTTTGGATCTACCATCATATGTGAACCAACATTCTCAGTGATGAAGTTTAAAAAATCCAGATACCCTGTCCTGTCTGACATTGACTCTGACTTTAAGCTAGATATCTCTCACTTGATAAAACTGAACTGTTGTGGACCAGGACTCCACAACAGTCCATTCCTCATGTGCCCCCTTGGGAAAATTAATTGCCCAAGTCTGCCATAGACCCTCATATTAAAAGACACACCTCAACCAATTAAATGAACATTGGTATAGCTTGATAGAGGCCAGTTTCTTTCTTTGTGATAACCTTTGCCTTCAATGTTCTTTAATGCATATTATCTGATAGTTATTTCTACAAACAGCCCATCTGAAAACTTATGAAGTTGCATGCAAGCTTTAAGACACCCTCATCTTTCTCAGACAGAAACAGGAACTGGTAATCAGCATCTTCAGAGATTTATACCGCTATCAGATCATGATGCCAGTATAAAGGTATAAAGAGTTTGTCAATCATTAATGGAAATTTGCTCCATTATCACCAACAATTCCTTAAATGCTCCCATTTGCCTTAATTTTTATCTTCATTTTGGTCTTTAATATCAGAATTGATAACAAAAACATTAAAAAACTAAATAATGTGTGAAGCATGTTTCAAAAACTGTGTCCAAACCCATCAATTCTCTTCATTACTCTAACAGTCCTGGTATAATCACAAAGATCTCCTTCACCGGTGCATGCGGTTTCCTGCATATGGGACATAAAAAAGGTCCTACACCTTCACAAATTGAGGTTAGTACACCTGCATCAGCGCAGACTCAAGGTAGGAGGGCTCTGTAACCTAATTTAAAGGGGAAGATTTGTTGGTTTGGAGCAGCACTTAGTGTAGCGGGTTGAGAGTGTGCAGGGAGATGTTGTAGAGGCCAGACTGGAAAATGGGCCATTCGGTCTATCGTTAGCTTCATAGCATAAGTGCCTAAGTCATTTTTTGATCAAATTGAAAATATCAATTAAAAATATGCATGTGATATTTAGAAAATTAGTTTTTTCTTGTTTTCCGAAAACACAAAAAAATGACTTAGGCACTTATGCTATGAAGCTAACGCTATGATAGTCTGCACCGTGCTAACTGAGCTTGTTAGCACCCAAAAACAGAAAAACAAGTTGCAAAAAGGCTCACATGGGGCTCAGGACATCCAGAAAGGGTCACGATGTGGATCTGAGAGGTTACAATGTTATTTAATCTGATTATATGTATGTAATCTCAAATTACACCAAGTTTCCTAGTTGAAATGTAAGCAAATGAAATCAATAAACAGGATTCATATACAAGAGTACTTACTTGAGTGATTAATAAGCGAGACATTTGTCTATTTTGAGATGACCATATCCTCATGAGAACCAGCCTATACATTTATGTCCTCTTAATGGACATTTGGTTTTGGTCTGTATCTTTTGACTTATTTGAGCTACCCTATTAACCACCGTTGAAGTCAAAAGAAGACATCCTGGCCAAGGACATCTCATGTGTTTGGGTGGCCTCTTTTAGCTGCAAATAGGCAAGACATCACAAAAAATTTAACTGAAAAATACTTGTTTCCTCAGTTCTCAGGAGGATATTGGGCATATCAACTTTCTGTGATGTCAGAAAAAGCATTTAGAGCTGCGCAAAATCTGAGCTTTTAGATCGCAGTGATTACTTGTACAGACACTGACCTAATTATTCAAACTCTGGCCATGCTTTATATGAACAGTCTCCATTTTAACAGCATATATATGACAGAAAATAAAGAAAAGCAGAGAAGGTCCATAGAAAAATTGTAAATGGATCATTATCTGCAGCTCTAGTGCGATGGGCAAATCAAACGCTCGATGACTAGGCTTTGCTTTGTAATAAGGGTTCATACCATAGAAAAAACTGGGAGAATGAGTCACTGTTGAAGTGCAGCACAAACAGAACCAGTGTACCTGCAAACCTTTAAAGCTCAATAATTCTAAAAAGCATCTGTGTTATTTGTTAAAAGGTATAAGGTGCAAAATTATCAACAATAAGTGGAGCAGAAGAAGAAATTCGGAACTCATCAACGGCAAGATACTTCCTGTCATCCCTTCAGGAAGTTCTCTGCGAGAGAGACACCCCGCCACTAGCCCCGTTTTTTGACATGTCCTAGTTAGGCCTGGTATTTCTGCCTATGGCTCAGAGCTGTGCTCCAGTTCCCCCCCACCCCTCCTTCAGAAAGCCAAAGGCAGCGTCGCACCACTACAGCATGGATCAGAGCGAACAGCCAGCACTCCTGCCAGCATCGAGAAATGCAAGATGACTCACAGCGGGGTCAGAGCACGCCAGCCTGAGTGAAGGAAGACGGCGAGCAGCAGAGACTAAACAACCTTTCTCATGTGTGAACCTTGATCACTAATGGAGGAAATTAGACCTGATCAGAAGCTACACATTCAGTTCAAAACATCAGGACGCAGAAAATCAGAAGCTTAAACTGCATGCAGGGATGGACAGATGGTGAAAGTCTGGACCGATGCCACTGTTTAAAACAATCTGCTGATTCTAATGTGGGACATTTTTTTGGGTTTGTTTTCCTTTAGATTTTGATTGTTGTATATTTCCCCTTTCATGACAGCGAAACGAAAAAGATCTTCTTCATCACTCAACTCTCATATAAATAAGGAACCTGGATTGAAGATAAAGTGAGCGATTACTTTAAAGGACACAGCAGATACACATCGTCAAAGTCTCACCAGCTTGCAGTTATTTTTAACCAGCACAAAAAAACTACATACATAAACCAGCAAATAACTCCAATAAGATGGTCATCACATGAATCATATAAAGTACATCCCCTAACTTTGAAATCATAAATATCGAAAAGTAGAAAAAAACTCTCTGAAGCTGCAAGTTTAAAGATCAGCTATCAAAGATGTGGACCAAGGCCAGAACCTGCCCACCAAATGGTCTAATTTGGTTTATTGGATGCCTTTGCAAAATACACTGCTACTCTTTTTCTGGTGATGTTGTCATTACACACAGGAAGTGTGAAAAATCGATGGAAAATTACAAGTATTTCTAGAGCTAAAGAAACTGTTTGGATCGCGAAAAATTTGTGAAGGTTTCTGGCCTTGCCTCTGTGAGCAGTACATCAAAAAGCAAGGTATGCAGTGACAACAAGCTCACTGAATGTGGAAAACTAAGACCACATCTACATGCCCAAGTGCACTGAGTTGCTTTCATGTGTATGGTTGATGAGATATTTGGATTAGTAAGAAGTTGAGCAGGTGGCCTGTGAGTGTATAAGTCAGAAAATAAGGGGGAAAAAAGCACCTTACGGCCACTTTAAAATGACGCGTGGCCTGTTTATTTGATCTGTAGGTGTTTCAGTTGATTTTACTTCTTGTCTCACCTCAGTTCCACCCAGAGACCACTGCCCATTTCCCCCCCAAAACAACCTTTGAAAACAGGATTGTTGACATCGC
This sequence comes from Haplochromis burtoni, assembly GCF_018398535.1. Classification (NCBI taxonomy): domain Eukaryota; kingdom Metazoa; phylum Chordata; class Actinopteri; order Cichliformes; family Cichlidae; genus Haplochromis; species Haplochromis burtoni. Next base: position 1,141,651 of record NW_024582422.1, read on the forward strand.
TGATAATATAAAATGTTTTTCGGCACTCTCTGACACGGACACAGCAGCGTGCCAGTAAACACACACTTGCCACAGCAGAGGGAAGAAGCGCTGTATCGCACCAGCCCGAGGTCTCAGAAGTGAGTCCTCAAAGAGAACACTCCCATCATCTCCACCTCCGCAGAAAAACACCTAAACCACCCGGCGAATGACTGCAAACTTTCCTCTTTCTTTGCTCCAGTTCACACTGCATCACATCAGTCATTTAAGTCGGTTCAAGTTATTTCTGCTTCAGGTACAAATTGCAGCCAGAGTGATGGCAAATCCGGCACACATACACAGCGCTCGCTCTCATCTCTCAGCTGATAACAGCCATCCAGGAGCAAATTATAACAGTCAAAAGAGTTTTGTAGTTCATTATGACAGCATGTTAATGTTGTAGGGATCAGCGCAGAACACCAGGCGCTCTGAACCTTTCTGAGTTGCCTTTTATTTTAAGCTTTGTAGGAATTCCCATGTGGCGATGGACTGTGAAGCTCATTCATGTGAGAGAGAAACCAAGCTGGGTAAATGATTATTTACTACGAGCACAGTCCCTCTCCCACCGCCCGGATGGCACAAACACCTGTTTGATGTTTCCTAAGGCCAGGTACCATAACATGATGATCATCACCAAAAACAGCAGCGTACAAAAGGTCGGCTTTGGATATAACAGGGGTAGGCAACCTTTTTGATGACGAGTGCCATCTAAAATTTCCTCAGAAGTCAATGTGCCATATAATTGCATTAGCAATAAATTTAATAACACTGTATATCAACAGTTGCTGCGCTGAGCGGAGAGCTCCTGAAGCATTTGAAGTGTTGGAATGTGGAAATTTCAACATCGCTTGAAAAAACTGACAGCTAGCAACGTCCGTCTCACCAGGAGGCTAAGTGATTTTTAGCCAATTACAAGTTGAATCTGATAATAGGGGTTGTTAGCTAAGATACCATCATTAAGAAGCGGCACAACTAATGTGTCTATGCGAGCTAATTTGTGATGTGCACCGCTGGCCCGGCCATTCATTTTTTAATGCACCCTCTCAGATTAGTTCACTGCGTGTCGTGCCCAGGGCTGGACTGGGACAAAAAAACGGCCTGGGCATTTTGACTAGAGACCGGCCCACCAGGTATTATAGGAAAAGCCATAAAGCCTTTGAATGAAAACAAACACTGTTGTGACAGTGATGTACACTGTCTTGTTGGTATATAGATAAAAACTTTGGTTGTAAGAATTATTTAATAAAAGCAAGACATTTTAAATGAGAATAAGAAAGAAAAGTATTTCTTTGTGCCCCCCTTTCCCTGTTAATGCCCTACCTGGTCCCCTGGCAACACTTTGCTAGACCCGCCCCTGCACAGTTACCAGCTGTCAGCTACATAAAAAAGGATCCTGGTGTTATTTGTCTCTCAGAAACAGTTCATAACTTCCCTTCAACTCATTCATGTCACCTAAAAGGTAAACCTGTTTCTCCATCACCTGTTCAGCTCTGATGATTCAGTAAGGACATCTCCTGGTTTCATCTTCATGTTTCCCTCTCACCAGATATACAAACCGATATCATGACCAGCAGCTTTTACAGCTGTGGCTCCAGCAAACATCAGCTGATACTAGAAATTAATATTAAATAAATTCTAACAACAGCTGACGTCTGCTGGTTTCCTCTTTCTGGCGCAAAGTCGGCGATAAACAAACAAGAGAGATCAGCTGATCAATGATCAGTTTCATGATTGAATGAGAGAAGAGGCAGCTGCAGCGTAAAGACAGAATAAACTCCAGCTTTGTGTCTTTTTCCATTGTAGCTGAAGTACGGGACAAACTGTGTTCCTTTTCAGCTCAATCGAAATGCGTAATATTTTCTCTGAATACGGGACGATTCCGTTTATGGACGGTTGGAAACTCTACTAACTAACCTTATGAATAAAATAAAGTTCACTATCAGTAACATCATAGCACCCACCCAGCTGTATAGAAACTCCGTCATGCTAGCTATTACGCAGTACGAGTTATTGTAACTGACTGTAAAAACTCAGCACAACGAAAATAAACTCCAACTAAACTTGGTTTACATCTGACCCAGACAGACTGCAGGTCATAACTTCTTACCTGAAGTTCAGTTCACCTGGCACTCGGACCGGCGGCCGCCTGGGGTCTCTCCTGCCTCCCCTTTCCCTCATCCACCTGGCCTCTTGTGGCAGCTCCGCCATATCCGCCACCAAACAACTGAGTTATTTTTACACATCTGCCAGCATCTGGCCAATCCACCATCTTTCATTGTTTATACGGTTACTAAAAAAAAAAAATCATCGGCCCATAAAAACGGAAGATCACCAGCTTTTGTTTACTTTTAATTTCTGGCCACACCCGAACCAGAAATGCAGCAGCTGTTTGTTTCGCCTTTAAAAACATCTGGAAATATACGGCGCCTGTGATGTCGCTTTGGTTGTGATTAAAGCTCCCACTGTGGGATTATTTTTCACTTCCAGACACTGATAAATCGGTTTTGTAACTATGCAAATCTCACCCACTGGAACTGATAAAAGACGTCAAATTAAATTAAGTTATTCATCGTTCATAATCTTGATTAAATCAGTCATCTCCTGTGTTTTCCACAATTAGTCAGTGGAGGATGCAGTCATAACTCTGCCGTGTTACTTTGTGCATCATTTTTCCATCTGGTTTGAAGTGTTTGCTGCCGATCTTCTGTGGCAAACTACAACACTGAACCCAGCATTAGGAGCATTGGTTTTGTGTCACAGGCTTGTAAAGCTTCATATTATTAGTGTCAAGATCCCATGCTCAACTGTCCAAACAAGGAGATCAAACGTGAACCGCCAGGCTGTGAGATTTGGTAATAACAGCTCTGTAGTTCTCCGTGATGATAAATGCTCCAAGTGCAAAGCCAATAAAATGTTCAATGGTAGCAGAAAAATTACCCCAAAGCAAAGCGAGAGGCTGGTGAAAAATGTTTAGGTTGCAGCTTTAATTTTGCCCCAACAGAAATATCGATACTGTACAAAGAGCCAGAGTTTTCCTTCTTTGGCCCAGTGAGCACCTCTGTACAGAAGGCTGCTGAGCCAGCACTTCAGACAATGCAGGGGACTCTAGGTGATGTTCAATGATAGCCCCTCACGTCCCTGGAGATAACTCCTATGGACTATCTAAAAGGCATAAAAAAGTAAGAAGGACCTACGCTAAAAGTGTCAATCAATCCTCTTTCTTCATTTTAAAATGCAACATCAGTCCCACAAATCCTTATACAGCCTTTAGCTGATCCAAAACACTGAAAGTGACTGAAATTAGATGTGATATTTCTCCCAAATTAGTTTCTCTTCATTTAGAAGTTCAATCTTTCTTCTCACATTAAAACTCCTGAAGGATAAGTCTCCATCAAGACCTCGCTGTATAGGTGCATTCACATGTCTCACTGTTGGAGATTTCACCAGCTCTGATTGGTCTGTTTGGTAATATATGGTGTAGGTAGAGTAACCCGAGGAGTCCTTGGACACTTTATGCTGTCTTCTTTTCCGTCACACCCCAAACACAGCAGATGTCTGACCCTCGCTGAACCTGGGTCTGTTAGTTTTCTTCTTGTTAAGGAAGTTTTTCCTTAAAAGTGGGGAGTTTTCCCTCCCCGCTGTCACCAAGTGCTGCTCAAAGGGGATTGGTAGATCATTGAGGTTTTCTTTCTAATATTCTGTTGTTTTTACTTTACAATAGAAAGCAATGAGGTGACTGTCGATGTGAATTGGTGCTGCATAAATTGAATTGGATTAAGGTTAGCTGCAGGATAATGATTCTGTGAAATAAAATGTAAGATTGTCCTTGGCATTATCATTGTGCCTTCTGCCAGTGAAGACATTTACTGTTTTTGTTTTGTTTTTGTTTTATTTTTACAGCTTTGAAATATGTGTTTAGACTCCGATAGCCCTAAAGCCTTGTCTCCTTTCTGAGTTTCAGTAAAATAACCAGCTGTTCAGTATTTATGAGCACGAAGTCCAGCATGCACACTTTCACCTGCGATCGGAGAGCAAAGCAGAGAAACCAGGTCAAAAGTGAAAAAATGGCCTCCACTTGAACAAGGAGTCAATGCAGTAGTGTAAATAAAGCTTTTGCAGAGCCTCAGTTGGATTAAACATGTCACCATGAAGTGAAAGAAGCAGCATAGAAAGGTTTCCTTTTAAAATTAAAACTTTCCTTTTCGACAGAGCTTATAGTGAGGGCTGAATCAGGTGACCCAGAACTATTACTCAATCATCCTGCTATTGTCTCAAATTGCTGGTGCACATCCTATGATCCACTGAGCATCTCTCTTCCTCTTTTCACTTCTGTATGTTCCTCTTCTCGCTTACCTCAGCTGTTTGAGGTTGATAGATGCTCCTACCTGCGCTGGGTTCTTCCAGAGGTATCTTCCTGTTAAAATGGAGTTCTTCCTCCCCACTGTCACCAAACGCTTGCTCACCGGGGTTCTCTCTGTGACATTAGCGGCTTTACGTGGGCCTTATTTGTGATATATTAGTACTTTTCATTTGCCCAAGACAATAACGTCACTGTTAGACAATCTGCTCGCTCTTAGTTTGAAGGTTCATTTGCTGCTAAATGAGTGCTTGCGAGTGCATATGCCCCCTCCGCTTTGATACTGCCACAATGCAATCCTGTGGGAAACTCTGAATATTGTAGGGTGTTCACCTAACATTATGCAGCACTTTAAAATGACAGCTGATCTGGCACTATTTAAATAAATAATAAGTGAATTTAATCCTAACATGCACTCTTGCAAAGTAAACTGGGTTGGCTTGCTTTATGGTACTAGTGAAAAGTGTTTGTGCAGGGCTGGGCAATGACTGAATAAATGGGGTCAAGGCAAAAGCTAAAACGAACTTTAGGTAAATGATTCACTAAAACTAAACTGCATGTTAAAGTCGACTGAAGCCAGGTAGTGCTTTCTGTGCACGTTGAACTCTGTAATGTATAAACACGTGACAAAAAGAAAAAGCCCATATCCAGGACGTGCGCACACAAAAGGCTGCACCAACAGGTGGGCCGAGCCTGGCGGTCTGCGCTTGACAAAGCTTCAGATTTATACTTTAAATAGCCTCCATCTATCAGGAGACAGTTACAACTTTAACATTCAGACAGGAAACATGTGCCCCCTCTACATCTCTCTCTGTCTTTCTCTCTCTCTCTGGCTTCTAATAGGACCACATAGGCAAGTGTTCCACTCAAGGTGACCCATTTAATGCTGTGAAAGTCCTGTTTTTCCTCTTCTGTCCCAGTTTCTGTTCACTGGGTGCAAAAATAACTGTTCGCTTCAAATGGGGCGGTAGACATTTTTTTCCCACTAAATAAATCTAGATGTTATTGACAGCTTATATGGGAGGGAAAAAAATTACTGCATCAGTTCAATTATTGGCGGAAAAAGCACCAGCAGTTATATAATCTCGAAAAAAAAAAGAAGAAGACTTGAAGCAGTACTAAAATAAAAGATAATATGAAAAAAATGATTAAGATAGGACAAACAACAGATGACTGCAGAGTGGTCGTGACTCACTTGATGCTACACGGCAGCTCCTAAAACACTGATGGGCCTGTTAGATCTAGTCAATACACTAATTGCTAATTTTTGAATTGCAGCATGGCAAGTTACAGGCAAAGGCAATGCAAACACGACTAATCTCCAGCAGATAATAGATTTCTGTCTCAGTAGGCAAAGTGACACAGCATTAAAGAGTAAATTATCCATGAATCACACAGCAAAAAAACGTCTTAAATGACTCTATAAGCTAAATATGTTTGAGCACCACGTATTACACTTGTGGCCACAACCTAATTAGACATCACACCTAGTGTTACTCCTTCACAGCCTACTTTCTAGCATGAAGCCACAGTGCAAAAATACAAGGGTGCCAGATTACGGTCAGATGTGGAGGATCAAAAGGCAAAAAAATAAATAAACGTGCTATTCTGAGAGTAACCTCACAGTTTAAAAGCATATGCTTTCAAAGCCAAAGCCGCCACTGCTAATTGCTTCTGTGCACTCAGAGGTAGGTATTAAACAATACCTACCTCTGTCATGGAAACAGCATGACATGAACTGGCATGAAAAAAGCTTAAGGTGAATTAACACAATAGACAAAATCCCCACTAAAAGTGCCGTGTTACGATCTAAAAGTCAGGCTTCAATCAACAGCCAGTAATGCAAAGATTTAAACCTGCAGCTCAGCAGCGTCAAACCTGGGTTCACTAAGGCTTATATAATTTATACCCTAATAAAATAAACAGATAAAAATCTCCTGGATTATACAGGGTGTATCCAAAAGAAATCATCGTCTGATTTGTGCTTTTATTCCACAGCCATTCACTGATAACAATCGAGACATGCACTGTTAGCAAGAGGTTTCACATGGTTGCTGGTAGGTAGCACAAGTCATGTTCGCAGAAGTATGGGACAAGTTTAACCATTGTATGGATATATGCCGGGCGTCCAGAGGTGGACAAATGGAGGACCTGTGGACATTGTAAGTTTTGTATGGAAAACTTTATATTCAGACATCTATTTTAAAATATACCAGAGGATTCTTTCTATTGTTTTAAAAAATATAGCCTTTATAGATGGGATGATGCCCCATATAGCCTTGGCCTTACATCATTTAGTCATGCATGACTGCTGGCAGTACATGTGGGGTGGCAAAGCACAATCTTTAGTTAGTTCAGTCAGACAATCTTGGCAAATCAACTAATATCCCAATGCTAAAGTTGATCTCTTTATCCTCTTATACACTACTAAAGCTGCTTTAGTCTGCCCATAGTTGCTGTGCACCTGCAAGCAACTTTGCAACCCATCTCTTCCTTTCACACGTGATGTCACTGATGCTTGGACTAGTGTGTGCTCGGTTCTCGCTGTTGTATGAAGGTAAGTATGTTGTTCTTTGCACCCGTGTAAATATAAATGAGCGTAGAGTGAAATAACAATGTTATTTGGTCCTACTGTGGCCCTGATTGAGCTGCTTTTCTATTGCAAACACATCAAAAAGCAGTTTAATGCGAATAACCCCCACACAGCCCGTGTTTAAGAACTTTTTTAAACATTTATTTAAAAATTCAGCGTCTGAGAGTGGGAGACATTTTAGTGAATAATTTACTCTTTACTAAAAAACAGAGAGCAGATAGATGTAAAACCTCACTGTGGTACAAATTTGATTAAAATTTTATATGTATGCTCTAGTCATCGACTTGATTGGTAGCAAAGGCACCCACAGTACCACGGTAGCTGGCACCCAAGTCTTGAGCCTGAGGCTGCAAACAATACACCAAACATTCATCTTAATACCAAATATTTTAAAACGGCAGTGAGGTGGCATTTGCTGCATTAACAGGCTGTGATATATGGTCTCACTCGGCTGCATCCTAGTGAAAAATGACTGACTGATCCTCCACCATTTCCTGAACATATTCGCTAAGGACGACTTCCTTTTGGCATCAATCTCCGGCCCTCGGGGGTTTTATGAACCTGAACCATGCCAGGAAAATACAACCCCACGCCACAGTGGAGCTGCCAGGAGCCTTCACCATAAGAAGCAAGCATTGTGCCCTGGCATGTGCCACATATGTTCGTGTTCACTTGCTATTAACAGGATGACTCATGTGATCATGTGATGCTTTCTGCTACTCAGTAGAACATTCGCTCTGTTCTTAACCCTCAGATCACAAAACCTGTTTCAACCCAATTCAATTCAACCCATGCAAAGCATTTATTATTGTCCGCAAAGTTTCCTCATACTAATTAATGAAAGTGCCAACTTACTGCAGGAGGGAAATTAATTTACTTGTTTACTTAGCTGTCAGATCCTTCTTGCATGTCAAGTAATGCATGGAGATACCTGTCAAAATCAACTTAAGCCTGTCTTTCCCTTTGATTTTCATGCCAACATATCATTAGCATCTCTTCTCATGGCTCAAAAACTGTTGGACAATTGACTGACAAGCAGTTTCAGGGCCAGGTGAAGCCTGCACCCTTGTTATTTCATGACAAATGAAGCAGACATAATATTTCAAGTTGATTCCAGACGTCAAATTTGTACTTAAGAGTTTTTCATTCTAATTTTAAATTCAAAGTCTAAAGAGATAAGGTGCAAGTGCAAATGTGCGGGGTCATCATTAGGACGACAACAAAATCAAAACAAAAACTTTACGAGTGGCCACACCAAGAATCTGGTACATTCTTAAAAAGAATGAATGGACTGGCTCAGCAACACTAAAAGGTCCGAAAGGCCACAGAAAACAATTAAAGTGCATGATAAGAGAATTACTTCCACAGTTCCAAAAAACAACATCCAATCAAGTCAAGAACACTCTCAGGGAAATGTCAAGGTTTCAAAATCTGCAATCGAAAGACACCTTCATGAATGGAGATACAGGTGTTTTAGAGGAAGGTGCTAACCACTGGACAGATGAAACTGAGATGAACTTGCAACAGAATTATGGGAAGAGGAAAGTTTGGAAAGGGAGAGAAACGACTCCTAATCCGAACATACCGCATCATAGTGGAGGAAGTGATATAATGCAGATATGTATGGCTGCCAGGGGAACCGGGTCACCGGCGTTTATTCTGACTGCTGATAAAGTAGCAGGATGGAGGGTACGGTGCTATACTCTCAGCTAGAGAACAGCAAGAGTGAGTTTTAGGACAGAAACTCTTGGGCTGCTTGAAATGGGATATTCTTCAAAGGCCAAGTCAGTCACCTGATCTCAAACCCAACAAAGCATGCTTTTCAGTTACTGAAGACAAGACTGAATGCAGAGAGACCCAACTGAAGGCAGTCGCAGTGAAGGCCTGCAGAGCATCTCAAGGGAAGAAACACAGTAAAGCTTAATATGTTCAATTTGCAATCAGTGACTACAGGGAGCAATCGGCTGACAATTTTCATCCATGTACTAAAAACGACCCTTTCAAATAAAATAATGATAGGTTTACCTTCTTTTTTTTTTTTGCCGTTCTTTATTCCATAATTTCACAGCTGCAAGTCTGAAAGTCAAAAATACACCTGATCTTACTACGGGAAAAGAGGCTTGCCAGGAAATAATGTCACAACTGTGGACTTCTATATCCTGCATAATTTACTCCACATTATATAACAGTATGAAAGCTAAATATTCTGTGCAACTCACACAGTCTCTGAACTCTTTTGAACTGAAATGCAAAAAAATGCAAAAAAAAAAAATGCAAAAGAAAAAATCATGAAGCATTTATGTCATGTGATCTTGAGCGCTGAAATGAATAATGAAGCAACTGTAAAATGTTACAAAATACAGTACGTGTTTTAAATTTAAATATGCCACTGCTTAAAAACTCAGCTCATTCTAAAACTAGCTGCCCCTCTTATTCACACTGTAGTTGGAAAAGTAAATCTTTACATTTTTATAGCTGTGCTTGTCTTATTTCATAAGGGTTAGGAGATTAAAATGTTGTTTTTAGTATATTGTACTAACTTTAGATTATGTTTCTGAACATGTGCAATTTACCTGTGCATCTGTCGCTAAAACGTTAGATGTTTTTTGAATGAAGGTTACAGGAAATGAGAAAAAAAAGAATTTAATGACATTATTTGGTAATAAACACCTCACACCTGCTGTTTCTGTCCTTGTTCATCATTTATTCTGTCAGCAGTAATGTGATTGTACTTCATACATGGCCTATGCAGGCATAACAGGCCAACGTAACATCCACAAAAACAAACCAGGTGGTTTTAAGTTATGTTTTGACGTGGAAAACAGCCGCCTGTTTGTTGATGTTTTTGTAGAAGAGGAAGATGACACCTCACGCACTCACACCTGTGCTGCTGTATCCTTTATGCTGCAATCATTGCAGACTCCTAAGACATACAGATCGTATTGATGCTCTGACAGGAACACTTTCCCTGAAAGGTTTATTGATATTTGACAAATAAGTCTGTAGTGATGATTTTTGCTTTCTATCTTTGTGGACACATCAAACCCGAGTAGCTCTGCATCTATTAGCCATAAAAATTATAATTTGTGTTATTAGTCTGAAAGCACACAGGGAGCTGAAACTAAAAAAGAGGCGTTCGAATACAGCAAAATGTTTCTTTGATCAAATGTTACAGCGAAGAAAAAGCAGCTGAGTCAGGAAATTTTAGTCACGCTGCAAAAATTTACATGTTGTTTTAATGTTAGCTTATAGCTACGGCTGTAAGGTAAGCTAAAAGCTAAACTAGACCATTATTTTACATTTTTGTGAGATTTGTAGAAATATCTGCAAGAATAAAACTGAGACTTTATTATTTTCTCTGAACATCCAGATGTATTTTCTGACGTTGAATACACTTTACTGCCAGTATCTGTCACATTCAAGCTTGTGAATAGATGGTAGATGTGAGTTGGCTGTGTGGTAAGCAGCTTGTTGTAATCATTATGTTGCTTCATGAGTTCTTTATGTGGACCAGACTGTACGTCACTGAATATTTTCAGTGAATTAAAGCATGTCAGTGTCTGACCTCCAGTGAAACTGAGTTAGACACGCGCTGGTCTAAGATGCAAACATGCTTTAATAATTATATATCATGTCTAACTTCACAACTTTATTAAAAAATAAAATGTTTTGCTTGTTCCCATGGTGTTAATTACATATGAAGCATCATGATTATCCGATCTGAATACATTTTTATGTGAAATTCTCAGTTTACATCGTTTTACACATGATGTGAATTTCTTAAAGACTGATGCTTTTGTGGCTTATTAGGCGGTTTAAATTCATTATTAGTAACTAGTAGTATGAGAGGGTGTGTTAATAGGAAACCTGTGTTTGTGACTCTTCCCAGTCATGTGATTAAAATATCTTTATGAGACATTTTAATTTGCGAAATATAAACCATTTCTTTCTGCACAGTTACAAAATGAAAGCAGCAAATGGCATGCTGGGTAATAGTAACTAACAGCCTGATGGGAGGGGGGGACAGAAGAGACCGGAGACGCCCCAGAGAGGAGCTGTGTCTGTTTCTGCCAGCTAATTTTTAAAAAGTCCCAAAAGGAGTTTGTCTTGTCATCAGTTATATATAGTTCCATATTTTGTGATGAGTTTTTGTTTCTATTTTGATTTGAATTCAGTTTCATTTCAGTTTCTACAGCAGATTCGTTTATTTAAGTTACATTTTTGTTTTAGTTCTGTTTTGTGAGTCTTTCTGAGTGATCAATGTTGTTTTTGTGTCCATGTGTTTCCTATGCAGTTCAGCCATGATGGAACCAAACATGATGGGACTTTTGTCATTCCCTCACATCCATCCTAGTAGTTTCAACAATTTAATGTCGGAATCTGCCGACATTTGTGAGTCCGTTGTGATTATTTTTCGTTATATTGAAAAGTTGATTGTTATTCTTTCACAGACAAATTGAAAAACTGCTGCAAAAAATAGCAGGAAGTGCAACAGTACCGAACAGGCCAATCACAGCAGTTGCGTCTGCGCCATGTAGCTATATTTCTACGACTAATGCCTGATTTAGACTTCTGCAGAAAATGAATGTCTTAACTTAACCCTACACTGTAACCTTCCACACCATTCAGTTGTTGCGGTCTTTGTTTTTAATTATTATAATGTGGAGGGTGTTTGCCAGGGTTAGGATTTAAGAAGTTTGTAATGAATGTTACAATATAAAAACAACCCTCAGTGAAGGCACGCATATTTCAATAAAGATGTGCTCCAAAGCCTCATCAGACTGGGTGTGTTGACAAATCTGGGCATATTTCATATAGACTAATGTAATTATTCGCTCACACTGCCCAGCTGTAGACACATTTTATTTTATAAATAAAGTTTTATTGTTTCAAGTTCCATCACAGAGAGGAGAAGCTTCAATATGGAGAGCGGACAAGCTGAGTTTCTTTAGTTTCTTCAACCCCTGCACAGACAGCATGAAATATTACTTAACTGAAAACAGCTTTGAATATCAATATTTGATTGATAGAAAGGTGCACAAGGTCCCAACATGACCCATGACATTTTTCTGAGTCATATATCGTTTGCATATGTCTTTGTTGTGAGAATGACTCATTTAAATTCACGTGAGTCTGACTGGAATCCAATTAAAGCATCGAGCTGACGCCGCTGCATTCAAGGGCCGTGACTTTTCATGTAGAAGGTCAATTTCTTTATAATTGACGAAAACAGATAATTCACTGCTTCTAACTGATTATTATTAAAGGAGACATGACCCTCCTGTCCATCTTTTACCTCTTTTTTGGTTTGATTGTCTTTAGAAATCAGTTCGTGGGTGTGTAGTATAAGAGATGTTCTCTGCTTAAACAAATATTCTGCACTGCTATGTTTAAATTCCTGCTTCCACAGTCCACACACTGTGGCGTGCTACAAAAACACCAGTGTACAAGGCCACGCAGAGGCCTTATCCAGGATTTAGATTAGCTTTCAGAGAGAAGCCTTTGTATTTGACTCAGATAAGTTTCAACAAAGAGTTTCATTTGTAAGTCACCCCGTCTCAGAGTTTAGTGGGAAGTCTTAAAACACAACACATGGCAAACAGAAAGTGTGTCACATGTTTATCCCCAGTTTTAACCATTTCTTCTTCCATTAAGGTTCTCAGTGATAGACTTCAATATAGTATGGGTATTTTATATATTAGAGGCCAGTATGCACTAGACTGGTCTGATGACGTTAAGGTTTGCGGTTAAATATAACACATCACTCATTTAGAGCAAAAACACAAGCTCACGTGCAGTAATCATATGAACACTCGTCCATTAAACATTGTTGTGTGTGCGTGTGTCAGATGAGAGCCGCATGTGTGGGAGTTCGCTCTGTGATCTCCGTTGAGCAAACATACCTTTTTAACATGTGAGGTCAAAGTTGTGCAAGTTTCACTGGCAGTTTCCACTCCCAGTCCTGATATTCCCAGTTTCGTCAACAGTGTGAATAAACCTTATCGCCAAGTTCGAAATGTGCTTTTGCAAATTTACAGATTTTTAATTTTGAAGAAAAGATACAAATGATATGCAACCAATCAAAGTCCAGTAATAACTTAATTTTACTGTAGGCATTAAAGAATACAATCTTCTTATTGTCATTTATACAGATTAGAAAGCAAAAAGAATTTATGATGTGATATTAATTAATATTGGACTTAGTTTGTTAATTTCACTTTTTAACTTATCGCTCAATCAGAGTAATTTGCTTACCCGAGCTTATCAACATTCTTTAATATCAGCTGAATATTACTAAAAGAATAATATCAAACTCATAGCGGTGGGGTTTTTGCACCCTGGAGTCACATCCAAACTTTTCTTTATGCACTTACTCTCACCATGAAACTGACCATGAATCAGAAACCTGACTTGTTAGTATTGAAGTATCATTATATAAATAAAATATTTAGTTACATTTTATTTATGTAATGCTAGTCATCTCAAGACATTTAAATATTGTCGGATTTTACCTCAGAACATATGGAGAAAACCCTACACTGCACTTGGAGATGGTGGGGAGGAAGAACTACTCTTCAACAGGAATAGACCTCAAACAAAACAATCCTTGCTGAGAAGCAGCAAACCATCATGACTAGTAGTGGTATATAAACACATCAGAGATGAAAAGAGGGGACCCTGATTCTATAGCAACAGGGTTTCTTCCTGTTAAAAGGGAGTTCTTCTTCCTCACCATTTCCAAGTGTTTATTCTTAGATGACTGTCTGATTGTTGGGCTTTTTCCTCTTATATTGTAGGGTTTTCACTTACTATAAAAAGCATATTGAGATTACTGTTGTTAAAGCACTATATAAATAAAACTGAAGTGAAGTTAAAATATTGACAGGTGTGTACGAGAGGGAGCAAAGGGAAGTTAATGATATGCAACAGAAGAAAAAATGAGTTTGAAGTGAAAAAAGAGGAGTGGAGAAAAAGTGCTACATCAAGCTGCTCAATATCCACCGACCGATAAAGAGACAGACATAACGTGACAACACAAACAGTTCATAGATCTTTTTCTTTTACTTTTAGTTCTAGATTTAACTTCTTCATAACTACCAAGAACTGACTCAAATCTATATACCAGGACTAAAGAGTGGCTCAATAGAGGAGCTCTGGAAACCTCCCACACCTTTCCCACATCAGTCATCAGATCAAGTTTTATTCATTATAACTATTTCTGTCACTTTTGGTCTGAACTGTCAACCTCAGTTAAATGACTATTGTTTCACACTAGCTTTTTACAGACACCTTGAAGAGTGGCCTTTCTGGACAGCTATAAAAGCCTATCCCTCGTGTAACCGTTGGATAAAACATCATAGAAATGCATTTTCAAACACACGTCTGTCTCAAGCCTCCGCAGCTCACATAGGTCACACCTCAAGGGCAGTCACAGAAATCATTGCGTGCAGAAAATGTGCATTTTGGTAAAAAAAAAACAATCTGTTTCAGCTTGAACCTTTAAAGCTTAAAAAAACAGCTGCACTGTGACATCTTTTAAGCGACATCAGCGTGATTAAGCCTCTTAATTAGCTTACAATAAATTAGCATAATTCATAGGGCTTTATCAAGCATCAGCAGGCAAGAGAAAAAGTCCTGAAGCATCCTCGTGGCTCACTTGGCAAAAGGTGGATCTGTAGCTGCGGCATCCATGAATCTGGTAGCCCCCTCATTTCCTCACACCATGATGATGGGCTGCATTCCCAAAAGAGTGGCCAAAAATGAATTAGTGAACCCAGGCGTGTTCTTACGGTTATCTATTTAAATCGACAAGAAAATAATAACAAAGGAGCCAGAAGTACAAGACAAAAGCTCCTCTGTGTCTCTGTGTGCTCAACCCTCTTGACACAGCAGCATGTTGCAGTTTTACTCTGAGCACTCTCTTTATCAAAAAGCTGTGGCAACATTTGGCAGAGCAGCAACAAGAGTGAGTGAAGCTGGAGAGTGCAAAAGCATTACTGAGAACAACTGGGTCCCTGTAAGGTATGAGGTGATTCTGTCGAGCCTATTTCAGTCGGGGCCACTATAGTCAAAAGAAGATTGTTATTTCCATCTGCAGTGATTTATATTTAGCTGTACGGCTCTGTTCTGAACCTTCCCGCCCTTCCACATGCATGCATGAAAAGCCTGCGGCGGAGAGCGGCAGCAAGAGCCCCACACAGAGCAGAGCAGGCATCAATGACAGCAGACATGACACTGATTAAATCAGACACAGCATGAAAAGGAGCAACTGTAGACAGGCTAAAGCAACTCAAAGATAC
Organism: Haplochromis burtoni; assembly: GCF_018398535.1. Classification (NCBI taxonomy): domain Eukaryota; kingdom Metazoa; phylum Chordata; class Actinopteri; order Cichliformes; family Cichlidae; genus Haplochromis; species Haplochromis burtoni. Next base: position 1,156,919 of record NW_024582422.1, read on the forward strand.
CCATTATGCTCATTTCCAGCTTCAGGTTTTACTAGACCTGGACTCTACTAGGGTAGCTTTGCATGAATCACAGTTAAAAATAACCATTGCTTATTTCACACTGGGCCTTTAAATAGCCCTGCACTTCGTCCTCTGTTTAAAAAAAAAAAAATTCTCCCCCTTTCTTCTCATTGGCCACCCCTCATAAGCATAAGGTTTAAGTAGCAGATGGGTGGAGCTGTGTGCCTGAGGTGACCATAAGGGAAATCACCTCTCTCTGTCCTTTCCTGTACATACGCCCACCTCTTTATTTGAAAGTGTAGCGGCATATGCAGAACAGGAAATACGGTAATACGGTAATACGATAATAGGTTAGTTTATATATCTTTTTTACTCGGTGGCGACTATGTAAACAGACTTCCTGCTCAGCATTTGCTGACATAGAAGTCAGCATTTGCTCACCGCTAATATCTGAAGAAAATTGCTCAAAGGTTGTTTATCTTAAACAAACAAGATCAGGTTAGGTTAAAAAAAAATCCCACTAGTGATGTTGAGGACGTCTCAAAAACCCATTTAATATGATACACTTGGTTTTAAGGAGTTAATAAAGGTTTTTCAAATGTCAGGATAACTGACACAATGTTTACTTCAGCACATGTGCGCTTGTAGGAGTGAACCGCAGAATCGATCATGTCTTTCGAATGTCCTACACAGTGTTTAGGATAATGTTCAAGACACATTAATGAAGTAAATGATCAACAATCTTTGAGACGCCAAAAGGATCATAAATCACGGTTATTAATATGATGAGGAAGCACGCATTTATCACAATCGTGTAACAATGCCAGGGAAGCAAACATTCAGCATTAAGATCAAATCTTTTATCCCGTTTGTGTCTGCATAAATATTTAAGGAGAATAACTCTGCAAGAATAATAAATCATCCGCATATATTTATCTACTGCGAAAAACCCCTTTGCTGCTGCTACTGCTGACAATAAAATGATTACACCTGAATAAAAAAAACAACAGTTATCTATGTCCTCCGCCTCCTCTCTGTACAACAACCAGCCCAGCTGACTCTTGAGGATCCTGTAATGTCGGGTGCACACACTGTAATCCGTCGCCTTTTCAAACACATTCTGATTATTGCGTAGAAACTGAATGCACGTTTCCCTATTTCCATCCCTCCTATATCTGGCCCCACGTCTTTCTCGGATCTAATTATTCCTGTTAAATACATGTACTGGGTAGTGCAAGTACAAAGGGGCGTGCCACTGGTGAAATAAATGTGTTTTGTGAGAATGAGCAGCTGCAGTGCCATATAAATGCAGCCATTTTCTCTGGTCAGTGCACTTCCCTGCCCATCCTCACAGCATCATCAAAGCCTTGCTAAGCTTATGTGTTTTTCCGCTTACACACACGTGTGTGTGTGCGAGTGCGTGAAGAGTGTGTTTGACACTGTGCCAGCCTCTGTGTGTATGCACACATAATTATGCAGCATAGATCTGTGAGTTAGCCCTTGAAAAAACATGCCAGTTCATTCACGCTAACAATACGATATTTTCCAGATGGCACAGGTCCACATTGATCTGCAGCCAGAGCATTTATCCTCCGGTGCTTTCACACATCAACCAATAAAGTCACCAGTAGAAATTCCATCAAAAATGCATATATTACTGAGTTTCTAACCAACAAAAGGCCCAGGCAATGTGTGACAAAATGTCAGGCTTCTGGGGGCTCGTTTGTTTCGAGAAATCATTTTTTACCAAATAATGATCTAATTAAAAATGCATTCCAAAAACGCTTTACCAACTAATGAAAATGCGTTTCGTGATGTAGCTCGTTAATATACACGTGTGTATTTTTACCCAAAGCACTATTATCGCATCACGAACAGAAAAACATGAGTCTCATTGAGGAACAATGCACTCGTATCTGAGAGTCACTAGAACGGCAAAATCTTCCGAGATCACGAGCATTCAGCCATTATTGGTTGATTAGGTCAACAGTTTCTACAGATCTGTGTCTTCAAAGCTAAACTGGAGGTAAGTAAGTATCATGTTGCAAGATGAATATTGCTACCTTACAAAGCTACATGTATTGCATCCAACAACTACACTTTCCTTTAGCTTAAGTTGAGCTCCACCATCTCCTTCGTGGATTAATCAGGCTTTAACCCCCAAATGTTCCTCTACCAGCTAAACAATCATCATCTCTGCTTGATGTTTGTGCCTTTAAATCCAAATTAAACCAATGTGTAAAATAAAATATAGAGTACAGAAGAATATCACGCTCAGGTATAATGTCTTCTGAGCAGAGCCGTACACGCAGACATCTGAGGACTATACCAAAATCAGCATTATCTTTTTTTTTAAAACAAAGCTCTGATGAGGTTTAGCATAGAGCTACCTAAACCTTGTCAAAACTTCCTCCGTCTCTGATTAGGCAACATATCAGCCTGGCAGATGTACGCTGACGCTGAGCTTTATTTCATCCTGTTCTGATAAACTTTTGTTGCTGAATTTTGACGCTGACGGGTTTTCGCACAAATGAAGACAATACCGAGAGCGTTGCAGACAGCAGCCGCCATCTGTGGTGCGAACCTAACGGCGGTTTATTGATGTGAGTTCTGTTGTTCGAAAACGGAGACATTGGCATTTGCAGACGCCTCGGCCTGTGATCAATCAGTTTGGATAATATTTATATCCTCGCTCCTATTTTTCCTCCCTCAACATCAACCCTTTGTGTTGTTGTCTTTTTATTTTTGTTATAACATTTAAGCTAACTGCCTGGCATTAGACACCAGGCCACTGGATAAACAGAGTAATATCACTTCTGTAATAAACATGATAAAATGAAGGCAGATGCATGGTAATTGTAGAGCAAGTAAAAAAAACCTGCTGAGGATTTTGATAGGAGAGGCTGAGAAAGTGTTTTTGTCTCCTTCTTGCAGATCTCTGTAAGTAGGAGGTAGTTAGCCTCTCTTATTCATACTGGATTGCTGTCAATTCCTGGCACAGCCTCTTCCTCACATGGACTGAGATGACAAGGCTATTACTGCAGTGTGGGTCGTCTGCTATTTTTTTTATTTTTTTTTGTGGTTGTTTGGATTTCCTTTTTCTTTTCCTAAAAATTAACTGCTTAAACAGAGTCTCCTTTATGTGAATAAAAAAATCTAAGTAGTGGAAGAAATGAATTTATCCTTCAAAGCAGATCTTGCTCTCCTGAGTGGAGACAAAAGGACTATAACCAGTTATCCAGCAGTCTGCAGGAGCATCTGTAACTGTAACCCAATGCGACAACAACACTAAACAAAAACGGTGCGACCAGGTTCGTGAGGAGTACTTGCTCCTTTGGAAAACAAACACGATCTAGATCAGAAGTTCTCTGGGCCTGATTCAGATAGCCTTTATCTCTTTATCAGGCGAACCAACATTACCCTCTGACCACCACACTCAAAGGACAAGGCTGGTGCTTCACAAACAAGAGCAAACATGTATGAATCAGGTCCCTGGATTAGCTATACCGCTCATTTCAGTATAACATATAGTTACAAAAATATGACCCAAAATGTCCACTGTTGCTCCATTTTATCATGTTATACCATGCTTTAAAAAAACAAGCTAAAACCATACAAAAAGATGGGTCGTGGATGGGTCTTTAAGCATGGCAATGACCCAAAACATACTGCCAAGGCAACTAAAGAAGAAGTACATTAAGGTCATGGAGTGGCCTAGCTGGTCTCCAGACATCAACACTACAGAAAATATGTGGAGGGAGCTGAAGCTTCATGTTTCCAAGCAGCAGCCAAGAAACTGAAAGGAGTTAGAGAGTTTCTGTAAAGAAGGAAGCTGGTGACCTACTACAAGAAACCTCTCACCGTTGTGCAACAACAACAGTTTCTCTACCAAAGTACTAAGTTGTGTCATGTTTTGCTTGAGGATCAAATACTAATTTCCCTCAGCAACATGCAAATCAATGTATAACTTTTATATAACATATTTTTTTCCTCAATTTTTGATTAATATTCCCTCTCTCCATTAAAATGAAACTAGCATAAATACAAGAGACTGTTGATTTCGTTCTAAGTGAGCAAAAATCAAATAATTATTTACCCCATTGCACTTCTAAAGCAGATCACGTATAATATTTAACTTCTTAAGAAAGAAATCATCACAGTACTGGTAGCTTTTTTGTAAATGTTACTTTAACAGAAGCAGCGCAACTGTTCGACCATAAATTATACACATTTGTGCTCTAGTGAGTATTTACAGCAGTGTATGTGAGATTAGCTTGAGCCATAAAACACTGCCCCGGTTCACCGTAAGGAACAATCGAGTCACCAAGTGCAACAGCGTGACTCATTTATGTGTTTTTTACAGAAAACAACAGAGCTCCACAACACAGAGGAATAAGCACATTCTGGCTTTACTGTTAGTTTTTCATGAGTTTTGCTGACAAACATAAATCTTTTGCCCTTTAAAACTTCGTTTTTTCATATTGACAGTGTATTACAAACATAAATAATGTGAACCTTACCTTGTGTCGGCACTTCAGAACAACACCATAGGCACCTGAAACAGAAGCAAAAAGCAAGATTACTTTAATTTCCTTTACTGTTTATTCATCCATTCAGAGTAACTTTTTCTTTCAAGTAGAATCAATAACAGTAAATAATAAAACACAAAATCAGCTTGAAACTCTGTAATTAACATGCCACCATGATCTACAGCCATAAACAAACAAGGAGCATTACTCCAACTGAGAAGAGAAAAAACGAATGCTTCCTATATGTTCGCATGAACTACACATGAACTAACCCCCCCCTATAAAAAGGACAGGTGGTCCAGAAAGTAGGACACAAGTGTTGGCAAGCTACTGTAGATCTGATGTTATCGACCCTGGCAGTCACACACATGCATCCCCCGAGGGTTCGAGAGGAATTCTTGGACCAAGCAGACATATGACGAATGGATCTGTGCTCCTTTACGAGAACATCAGTGCTGAGAAGTTATCTGCTCTACAGTCGAACACACTTTAAAGACTAAAGCTATGGGGTCTATGTATTATTTATACAACTGTAACAATTTTAACTTGTGTCTTTATTGTTATTAATATAATCCAAGACTCAATTTCACCTCTTGAACGTGTAATTATCTTGGGTACGCGCCACCCAGAAGACACTGGTGAGTAAGAAACGTGTAATAACACATCAAGCTATATGTTGGACTGAGGATGTGCTGTGCACATAGCATAACCACCATAACCATACACAACAGCATCCTTAAACTCTTGTTTATTTTCACTAAATCAGCCACCTTCAGCATCTTAGTTTGGCTTTAATCTTCACATGTACGTCCAGCGGTTCCAGCAAGCATGACCGCCACCAGTGAAAAATCCACTGACTAACAAGAAACCAAACTGGACAGGATTTTTTTGGTGTATGCAGCCTGGTTTCATGACAATTTAGGACATTTTGTATGTCATTAGTAAAGCAGGGACACATTAGCCACATCTCTTACCCCATTCCTACTAAATTAGTGCACAAAAAGCTGCAAAACGTGCCTGAAGTATTAAAAGATGGAAAATAATTTCTCCCGTTCATTTCCGTCCTTCAATGAAGAGCTGGAGATAACTGCACATAATTCAGTGTATTTTTAATTGCTGGGGTGAGCTGCATGCACTTAGCACTTAGTACTAAATCATTAACAAAACTGACTGACCTCAAGATCACTGAGGAAAAATCTATGATGCTGGGATCAAGCGGAGCATACAGTGCAATGAGTGCTACGGCAGGAAACGGGGAGATGAGCAGGAAAATTTCTACAACTTTTACAGTTTAATGTGACACTAAAAGTGCTGACTTCCTTCCCAACCGGCGCATCATCGGACAGGAACGCAGCTTTTAAAATCCAGCTCGAGATTTCCCCGCGTCTTTCTGCCACGCATTATAAAACTTCTAAGACGTGGGAGTAGAAGAGTAAGGGTGTAAAAACTAGGACGTGTGGGTGGCCTCCCTTCAGGGCTACTGCCACTTTCTATCAACCAAGTAGCTCAAGGCAAAACAAAAGCCAGGAGAAGCATTTCAGGGGAATTTAACTATCACACAGCCATGCCCTGCTGATATTTACTACAATAAAGCAAAAGAAATCCCCAAACCACCACTTCATTTATCCAATAAGAACATGAAAGTATGAATCACATTAAAGCATCTAGCTTCAGTTTGTCACATTTAAATTCTTTTGGATAAATAAATATAAAACAGACGCCCTTGACCTTAATAAGCTGTAAAGGTCAGGCTTTTAATGGGCTTGTTCTGCAGGCAAATTGGTTAAAAACAATCAACCGATGGCTCACTAAAAAGCCATGCAAGTGTGCATGAAAGGCTGGACTGGACTAGTTCTTACTATCTACTGCAGACTGAAAAACAATCGCACAAAACAGGCTTTTCAGCAAGTAAATGACCGCACTTACCTTCACCCACAATCCCAAGGACTTCAAATTTATTCATTACATCACCAAGGTCAGGGATCTTCATGAAGTCAAAAGGTATGCTGTGTGAGGTGGGTGGAGCTCAGGCTCGGGGGCCCCGGCTACAGGACTGCATGAGTCGGCCAGCTGTCGGCTCCTGAGAGGCGAACGCCTGCTGTAAGCCATAATATCCGTCACATGCCTCCGTCAGTGCCTCGTCTTCACCTGCAGGAAAACAATGCACCAAATCAAAATAGATAAAGAGCCCTCTTAGCTCAGAGTTAAAAGAAAATCTACCCATACTGAATTCACGAAAGCTTGAGAAAAAATGAATCTGTGTCACAAAACTAGCAATCCTTTAGTTAAAGGGTGATTCCTGCTTTGTATAGGTCCCTTTTATTAAGCTGAAGGAGTTTAGAAAGGGTGACTAGAAAGAACAATAATCAAAATGGGTGAAGCAGGGGCTGAAATGTCCCAACTTTTGGTCCCTATTAAAATAAAAAAGCAGGATCCAATTCCCAGAAAGCAGTTTAATACAATCTATCATTCGTCCTCCTTTGCCTGCACGCCCTCATTTCTCGATCTCCATGCCCACAGTTTTAAAACACAGGCTTTCTCCCAGCTAATTGATATCTTCAGCTTTACTAAAGATAACCCTGATCATATCACAAGGGTTATTTTCTCAAGACTCGACGAAGCTCCTCTAGAGCCACAGAAGACACTGCACAAGGGTATTAACAGGCTGTGCAGGCTCCACATACCGAGCGAATAGACGCGAATGTGTGAAATCAGTGGACTGTCTCGTCAGTATAAATTAAGTAAATAAAAAGGTTCCATATTATAGTTTACAGAACCTGATGAAAATGATGGTGAAAATAGTAAATTCCTACCTGTTTAGAGAGAGTGAAAGGGCACCGCACGCATTTTGAACGTGATCAAAGGATTTCCTCTGGTATCCACACACTCTTTATTGAATCAGATAAGACTCCAGATACCACTTTCTCCATTTCATCTTCTCCTAGCTGGAAAGCTCAAGGACTTGTGTAGCCTACACACACACTCACACACACACTTGCAATCTCCTACAGAGCTGTGGGCACAGGAGCTGCTCATCACTATGCAAAAACCTCGGCACCAAAATAAACTGAGTCTCCCTGAACACCAAATATCGCTGTGTGGTCTGTTACTCCCTTATCTTACTCAGCAGCAAACCCTCAACTGTAGGCTAAACTCAAACACTTTTCACCTCGCAGAAAATGCCTTTTATTTTTCACTCATGAGTGTGTTTCTGTGCTTCCTTTGGTCCATTTCAGCTTGCAGCCTACATGAGGTGGCATGCAAGCCTATTGTTTTTCCCAAGCAGATTTTTGCCAACTAACCCACCAGGCCCACTCCTGGAAGGATAATATGATCAGGAATGCACAGTGCATGGCTGTAGATCGTATATTTGGTCTCTATCAACAGCATGACTCATGCGTGGTGCGTGGAATTGAAAATGCAGAACCTCCAAAATCTCTTCATATGATCAGTGCACTAGTATTTATGCAGAATTGTGTCTTTCTGATGATTAAAATTTGACAAAGTGGTGGAAATTTGTAGAAAAAACAACAACAACAACAACAACAACAACAAAGGGATCCATCTAACAACGTCACTCAGGTTTAGAGTAACGTGATTCTTTTGGGTTAATTGCACACAATTACGCAAACAACAATAGACACAAGTTTAAATTTAAGATAAAATTATGGTTGAAAAAAGGAAAAGAAATTTACTGCTGTTTATGTAAAAATCTCACCTGCATTTGTGGTGTTGCTTCTTATAACAAGTCTCTCACATTCTTAACAGCTACAAAGGTGAAATGTAGCTGTCACAAATCATCATTTTTAACTGTAGCCTGTGTATCTAATTGTGTATATATGCACATATGTATGCGTGTGCGTGTGTGAGAGAGACAGGGAGCTATGACTGCCCACAGACTGACTGTAGCGCCCACATTTTTAATGCAGAGCAACAGCAAACCCAACAAGTCAAACATATGAAGCCAACTTAACAGAAATTAACAGTTTTTTTCCCTAGTTGTTGTTGAACCAGCTGATTCAGAAAACATGCATAACAAACCTCCCGCCTGCCTTAACACATAAGAGATCCGAGTCACCCTCGCAGGTTAAGTGTTACCCAAGTAAAGATAAAAAAAACTACTCACTCAGTCACTGTTTTTGGGGAAAAACGATGGAAACAGGCCCATATAAATATATCCACCCACCAACGACGTTATTTTCATTGCAGCAGGCAGCTACAGTAACTGGATCGTGCGGTTGACAAGCTCCGAGCCCATCGCCAGGCAACAGTTCGAGCGACGTGACAGCGGCCAATGAAAATGCTCGGAACTGTTGTTTATTCCAACTCCCCCTTAGTTTCAGCCAATTACAGCACAGATGGCTTCCGGAGAGAGGGGGGGGCGAGGGGAGGGTTGCTGAAAACTGTGTTGCGGTCTGAGGGTGTTTGGTATGAAGGTGGGATATTATTGTTCTAATTTCTCAATTACATAATTCTGGCAAATCACACCCCGCGTTCAAATATGACAACATAATTTAGCTAAAGGCCACTCCAAAGTACATAAAAAGAGGCAGAAAGATTGCCTTTTAAGGATGTTCTGATGTAAGGTGTATACACAAGCTACATTAGAGAGGAGTAAGTGCCTTGCTTAAGGGTAAGGGTAAAAACTGGACAAAACAAACTACAAGAGAGAGTAAGTACACGTTAATGGTGTGTAATAGTGGGATATAAATGCATCAGGGAGTGAATGAGCCATAAACTGAGACTCCCAGCTGCAGTCTCAAAACTTAGAGTGGAATGTGAAGAAACTGCTGTGACTTTATATCCAAATCGTGTGCATTGTTTTCAAGAGAAATCCACTGTAGCTAAACACAGGCTGGGCTGCACTTTTTGCAATGCCAATTTTCACCACTAGGTGGTGCAGTGAGCCAGTAGAACTTATTAATTTAATTACTTATTTAATCGGTAAAGTCATGAAGAACACATTCTTAGTTAAAATGATAGGATGTGGAAAGGAAAAGATTCACGATTCAAGATTCATTATAAAGCCTGTCAACAGAATCTGCAGCAAAGGTACTTTACAGGTATTGTATTTTTCGGACCATAAGGCGCACCGGATTATAAGGCGCATTAAGCGAAACAAAACAGTCAGATAAGTCAAACTTTACTCAACTCATTCTTCTTGCTTCCTCCACTTCCGTACCATTGATTCATTAATGTTAAATTCTCCAGCAGGTACTCTATTCCAATGTTGTTGCAATATATTAATGACCAACCTCTTATTGTGGATGGATTATCTCAGTTGTTCTCCTGACTGACGTTTGGTCCGTTTACAGCATCCTGCCATGCAATTGCATTTGTCCCTAACCATAGGGAACCCTCACGTTAACTTTTATCTAATTGAAAAAAGTTAGCATTCATCCTCCAGCTTTACTGTGTTTATGTTATGCTAACATAGCTATGTCGCTAGCGATCAGATAGCACATCATTATATACCAGCTAGTCCAACTTCAGTAACCCTACAAACGTCACTGCTGTTTAGTTTTCAGTCTTCATTTATGTTGGAAGTAAAAGCAGAGCTGTCTGTTTTAATTTTTTCAGAAATCTCTCAGTCAGAACATGCTATATCATGTTTAGGTGGAAACTAGCGAGCTAACTTCCTACTAACTTCTAACTCAGTTAAATTTAATAAATTCAGTTTTCATAGATGCCTGGATGTTAAACGTAATTGTTACACCTGGTAAAGCAGCAAAGCTGATGATTTTATTAAAGATAAAAGAATTTAGACAGTTTTTTACTCTCATTGATGCTGCAGTGCTCGTTTGACTTTGGGACCTGAAGCGGAGTTTGGACCCGGATAATGCTCCGACAATCCATCAAGCGGTGCAGCTTTGTAGCTTACCAAAGTCATACTAAAACATTTTTTCACAGATTTCTCATGTACCACGTAAAATCGGTTCGAGGTCAGTAAGCACAACCAGAATTCATACATAAGGCGCACCGGATTATAAGGTGCACTGTCGATTTTTGAGAAAATCTAAGAATTTTAAGTGCGCCTTATAGTCCGAAAAATATGGTACGCTATTATTTCCAAAGGTAGTCTGAAAGCCTTGATCCATCTTGCATTTCTTCATATTTCTTTAGGATAACTGGAAATAGGTGCAGCAATTTCTTGAAATATCTGCAAACATACGTGGAAATATAGAATATGAGGCCAATACAGAGTTTCTTGAAAGTTAAAATTTGGTACGACCACCTTTACTTCCCAGCCTAAACTCTCTTAGACAAGCTTTCTTGTAACTTCTTTAAGTAGTCTGCAGGCTTCTCAAAGGACATTTCATCACTCTTCTATGAATGTTCACTGTGTTAGGTTCTGTTCTCTGCTGAGATGATCACTCACTGCTTCAAAGATGTTGAGGCCCAGGCTAGATGCAGATAACTGCCAGGTGCATCTCTCAGGTCCTGTGTCAGGTCTTTGCTGGATTTATTTTGCTATTTCTTAACGACGTGACTTCCAGATAATGTTCATCTGCTGTAGATTGTTGTTTGTTTGTTTTTTCTAGATCTGCCACGTCTTCTTTTTGTCCTCCACCTTTCCAGTTTCATTAAACTTTTAAGGAGGCACTGCACACCCTACCAGGATATGCCAAGTTTTCAGCTAAGAGTTGTTTGGGAAAACTGCTATCGTATTCCTGTCAAAATGTGCTATTTTTGACATTTCTCATTGATTTAGCTAAAGAAATTAATATCTAACTTAAAATTGGTTCTTTGGTAAGTTTTCTGTTATGTATAGACACAAAACTGCTCCCTCCCTTAAGTTGGGGGGCTTTATGTGTGTGTGAATGATTCATAGATATGTATTAAGTGGCTTAACAAAAAGCAAACAAACAAACAAATCCTCTGAAAATGGTCAGGTAAAAGGACTGGATTGAAAACGAGTGAGAAAGCCAATGTCCAAAGACAAACTTTCAAAGACCTTTAGAAAGCTTGGCGAACTATTGCTTTAAAAATGACAAGAAAGTCTAGATAACTGAACAACATATGAAGAAATAAAGAGTGACTCAAGACTTTTGCGCAGTACTGTACATTAATCTGATAGGAGTATAAATGCCCAGAAATGCTGCTTTTCTTTCTGCTCTATCCCTCAATTCAGAGACCCGTCAACAGCTACAAGGGTCTGAATTTGAATTTGATCTATCCAAAGGAGGTCTCAGGGTCACCTGATCCAGCTCTGACTGTAAGCTTTATCACAATGGAAAGTTTAAACCCTGACCTTAAAAGTAGAGTTGGTGTTTGTCTCTTAAACCTGAGGAGCTGGAGCTAAAGGAGGGCAGATAGCTTCTGCCTTCCACTCTCATAAAGCAGCAGGTTGCTTGATGTGGGGTTTCTTGTCATTTACAAAGACTGTTTAAAACTCGCCCTTTGAGGACACAAAGACAGTTTGCACCCTCCCTGAGGAAAAACATATGCACAGAAACGTAAGGTGCCCCATTAAGACAAAGTTCACTCATACAGATACAGGCAAAACAACAACTGTACACACATTAATTTTATTGAGTAAATTATTTATTTTCCAGGTGATTGTAACACTCAGAGAGCATTCCTGTCTTATTAATGTCAGCTGAATACCCACGGGGCTGTAAAACCTTATCACTGTACATGTTAACAATGAGCAGCCGTCATGCTTTGTGTGCAACATTTCAGATACAGCTTACTAGATTAATTCCAAATTAATTTTTAGTGTGCAGAAAGCAACTTGTTTTTCCCCTTCCTGCCTATTTTCATTCAAAACCTGCTGCATAACTTTTTGAGTGTTTGTGCTGACCAATGCTGCCACCGACAGGATTGTCCTAAAACTGAATGAATCCAGGCTGTACTGTGGTCTTAAAGAAAGCATGTGTGTGTACTTTGAGACTTCACCTGCATTTAAACACATAGTCCGTTAATAAAAAGTCATTTTAATTAGTGATTAATTGATATCTAATGTCATTTATTTTGTTAAATTTGATTATTCATTGACTAACTTTCCATTTTTTTCACTTTAGATTTTCTTTTTTAAAGCACCTTGAGGGGACTGTTGTTGTGATTTGGTGCTATATAAATAAAACGGAACTGAATTGAAATGCAGTTTCCAAATATGTTAGCCGATCCCTCTAAACAATCCAGAAGTCAGTAATGACTGAGCTCATCAGGTTTTCTTCAGTTTGTCATGATGTGAGTTAACTGGGAGGCTTAGAGGTAAAGTTTGCCATCAGCATGGTCATCATCTCCTTCAAGGATGTCCTTGAAAGGAATCAGCCTCGAAATTATGATTTAGTGTATCAAGGTTTATTTTTCCAACTTCAAACCAACTGTGAATCAAGAGTGTAACCAGGGAAAGGACACAGAAAGATTTTTATCATTTCTCAAACTTGTGCCTATTCATCTCCTCTGTCCTCATCCTTCCCTTGACATAGAAATCACTCTCAGGACACCATGTTGAAGGATATCTGCGTTCCAAAATGCACCTTGAGAAAAGAAGTGGCTTGATAGAGGAACTCTAATCAAGGTTTCTCAGATTTAACCTTTGGAAAAGTGTTTTTTCCTTCAAATTATAAAAGAGGTGCAGCACACTGCTGGAGTATACAAACTGTGGAGGACTCTAAACAATTTGTCCTCACTTCAGAATGGAAAGTAAAAGAAAAACAAGCTTAGGCCTTCAGCCAGTTTTTCTTAAATTTACGGATAAATAAAGTTATTTTTTAAACTAACATACTCTCCAGTCAACAAAACTGCTGCCTATGTGAAGCAGAGTCTGTGAATGTAATATAGTGATCCAAAAGTGATCCCAAGGAACACAAGAGCCAAGGAAAAAATGAAGAAAGGAAGCAAGGTGGAAAAGTGAGAAATAAAAAGTGGGAAATAAAACATGAATCTGTCAGGAAGTCCAAATGAAAACTGTCACAACTACCAAATAAAACAGGAAACAACTCAAAAGACAGACAAGCAGACTGACCCTAAACATGATGCAGAGAGAGTGGAAAGTACATACCTAGTGGAGTAAAGTGATGTGGAATATGTTATGGTTTATTTAATTGGGTAAATCTTATTTGATGAGACCTAATTGTCTGTGTTATTAGCTATAATTTTACACTTGCTGAAATATTAATACAGTTACAGTCATTATTTAATCCATAATCACGACTGCCATCACCATCATAATCAATGCAGGAGGCACCACTTTCTAACTTGTATTTACAGGCATAATAAAACTATGCTCCTCGCAGCAGTTGCTGCAGCCATAAAATCCATTAATATGTCAGCCTGATGTTCATTACAAACCAGTTAACAAGACTCAGATCTATTTCCAAACTAGCCGGCTCATAGCTAGTAATACAGAGGAGAGACAATATTGGTAAAGAGCGAATAATAATAAACTTGAAATGTGTGAGGGCAGTGAAATTAGAAATATTAAGGGTGCCGGATGAGTGAAATACACAGCTGCAAAAAATTAGGAGAAAATTGAATTCACAGCCTGATGAATGAAATATTTCAGGTGAAAATCTAAAGTGGATTGTTGAGAAACATTTGAAAACCTAAATCATCAAGCTTTTCAGGCCTAGATTCAATAAAATGGAAAACACAGACTTATTTTTTAATGTGGCTCAGTAATGTGCTTATATGCACTCCTGTAATGTCTGTGCATGCTCCTTACAAGGCAGTCGATGGTTTCTTAGAGGATCTCTTCTCAGGCCGTGCACTGAAAAAAAAAATGAAATTGGGTGGTTGTTACATGCACAAGATCCAATCTAGTAAGAGTGGTTAGTTGCCTGGATCCAGCCACTCTTACTAGATTGTATGATGTCATCTCAACAAGAACAAATTAAGTTGCTGGATTTCATGCAGATGCTACATGATTTAATTACGTTCACCATAGAAACATGGAATTATTTAGTTCAAATTACAAGTTTGGATCTTGTGCATGTAACAACCACCCAATTTCATTTTTTGAGTCGACGCACGAAATTCACAAGATCACATTAGATGTCAAACCACAGGAAAATCACTGGGGTTATTGAATGTTAATGTTAATATTATGTTAAACCTACACACATATATCGTGTTGACACAACACAACCAATATGGATTAATATAACATGATTTGTTTAGATGGAATATAAGTGGCAAGATAAAATTACCTTCATCCAATTAATTATTTTTTTTGAGCGTAGCATCATGGCATCACCGAGATCCTGGACAGTCTGTGGTAGTTTTTGTATTCCAGATTTTCAGAGACAACGTTTGACATGAATATGCCAGAAACTACCAAAGATAAAAGCCGAGTGTGCCAGTTTAGCTCAGTGGGATGAGCGGGCGACCATATGCCATATGGCTGAGAGCGGCCAGCCCGGTTTGAGTCCGACCCGCAGCCCTTTGCTGCATGTCTTCCCCTCTCTCTCCCTCTGCTTTCCTGTCAGTCTTCACTGTACCTATCCAATAAAGCCAGAAAAATACTTCAAGATAAAAGCTTGAAATTTTCACAGCCCTCTCTATAAAAATGAATCCAGATCTGTAATTTGAGACAGATACACCAAAAACTCAGATTATTGGTTAGTTCAAATCCAAAAAAAGCTATCCTGTAAAGTCACATATTTGAGCACACAAACTGAAAAAAATCAAATAAATAATATCGCAAAAGACAACTAGTCACGATTACTGAATGGTGTACTCTAAATTCTATCTTCATTCAACTTTCATGCTGGATTGAACAAATATGACAAGTTGTACAACCAAAACAAAAACATCAGTAGATAGTCTCATCCAAAAAGAAAAAAGCTACTCTAATGATAACTGTTGAAAAAAAATTTCTTTAAAATTTTTGTTTAAAAAACATACTTCATTTTCAAGACAGTTATGATCTAGTCAGATCAAAAAACTTGTCAGGAGTTTATTTTGTATTTTTGATTTAATATATTATGGAAATATGTTAAGTTAATGTGTTGTCATTATTAGCTAGGATGTCATTATTAGCTAGGATTTAGTTGAGTTTTAGTCTAGTTTATGTTTCACCTATGTCTCCTTGTTTATGAGTCTTTTTCTATTCATCATGTTTTATCTCCTTGTCTATGTAGGTTCCCCTTGTGTCCCTCTCTCGCTCCCTCTCTGTCTCTTGTGTCAAGTTTGCGTGTCCCAGTTCATGTTTCTCCATGTTTCCCATTTTATTTTGAAAGGTCTGGTGTTTCCACGTTTGGTGTGTTTAGTTTTACTTTTCCTTGTGGCGTCATAATCATTTGCGTTAGCTGTGTCTCTCCGGTGTTTCCACTTCCCTCACTACTCTTCGGTGTATTTAAGTCCTCTGTTCAGTGTTGGGTCGTCTGTTGGTCTTGCGTCACGTTTCTCCAGGTTGTGCTCATGCTCATGTTTTTTTTTATTCACGTCATAGTTTGTACCATCCAGATTCATGTTCATATTTCTTGTCACAGTTTTCATAGTTATTCTTAGTTTATCCCAGTGTAGATTTTAGTTTTTTGTTTATAATAATTGCCACAATTAAGGCTCATTTTTTTGTTACACTTTGTTTTTCTTCTTTCTAATTTCTAATAGTTCTAACAGTGCTCCGGGCCAATGGTGTTGTAGAATAAACTTGACAGGGGGCACCTGGGGTGGGTGTGGTTATATTTCCCTCCACCCCTGGACATTCCCCTGCCAGTGTACAGTATTTTATTTAAACATATTCCATTAAGATCAAATTAGTGGTGGTGGGAACATATTCCTACCATGCCTACCATAAACTATGCCCATGTGTTGTTGGCTGTTTTGTAAACACAGTTTGGCTAAGCCCAAACTTCCTATTTCAAATCAAAGGTGTTACTAAAACTAAGACTAACTGTGAAAAAAAAAACAGTTTAGTCAGTGGAATAAAAGGAAAAACCTTAGAATGAATCAAAGAGTAAGGCTTTAAAATATGCTGTCATAACATCAAAATTAAGAAAAATGTAAAAAAAAAAAATGTGAAGAAAGCAGTAATGTACAAAAGAAAGGGTGCACAGAAGAAACATTCATAGATGACTCAGCAAGGAAACCGCAGTTATACACAAAGAAAACAAAACCATCAAAGTACCACAGGAAATAACTAAAGGAGGCAGGAATACCAACAATAAACCAGATATAAGAGACAAGGAAACACAAACAGCCCGAGGTGTAAAAACAGAAGAGGGCACAAACAGAAACACTGAGTACAGTTAGATGATGCAAACCAAAACTCATCCACAAAACTGTGTTAATCACTAGAAACCAGAAGAAAAAAAACACCAAGAAACTAGTGTCATAAAACTGAAGCTCATTGTGAAATTAAACAGGAAACAAAGTCTCACAAATCAAAGAAAACAGGAAATGAAAACTAAAACACTGGAACATTAACAAAACACCAAACATAAACCACGACTCAGATAGATAAACTTAGCATCTAAGATATGAAGTCAAGATCCTATCAGGAAATCCCAGAGGCATGACAATGACGACTGAGACCGGGAAAGGGTCGCAGTTATACTGCAATACCTCAGAACTTCCAAACCCTTTTATAAAAATCATTAAAAAGAAGCTAAACATTAAAAACTAAACACTATGAAGTTTAAAGTGTGAAGAGGTGAACAAGAAGTCCTTGACTATAATTTTGAAGAAGTGGCTGGGAAGCACCAGGTTTTGGAAAATTATATTACACAATGGAGTCTCGGTGATGTAATATACATTACACCACAGAATAAAGCCTCATCTCTTCTGCTAAAGGTGTAACACTGAAGTAGGAACACTGTCTGTATTGCATAGATTAGATCTGCGCCTGCCCATACCTGTATTCACACAGAACCTGCAAAAACAAGGTGGAGTTTAAAAACCTCACCTTTCTCTTTGCATCAGATCTTTTCAATCAGCAAACCACACCCTTTAAAATTCTTTTGTCATAAAAGGTGGTTTTCTCCCCCAGCCACCAGTGAGAACTAAGTCCATATTAACCATGGAAATTATTCATTATTGTTTGAGTAATTCCTGTATTTATTACGTCAAAGACAGTGCGCATGCCTGCATTGGGCAGTTATTTCCCCGTAGCAAATAAATCAGTTGAGCAGTTTTAAATGTGCACGCCACATCAGATCAACCAACACGATCGCTCCCAGTGCAGTTTTTTTTAATCCCGACTGAATCAAGTTTAACCCTCTTGGGTACAACATTGATTATAAAGGAGAATGAAAACCCACTAAAATGTATTAAATTGCAGAAAAAATGTGCAACCTTTCAATGGAAATATGAACACCCACCTACATCTGCTGGGATAATGAGCTAGAGAGAGATACAGCCTCAAGGCTACACCTTAAGTTGGTTTTTGTTTTTTTTTGAGATGGCAGATGTTTTTCTAACATTTTGGAAATGAAAGTGATCAGGTTCTTCTTTCTTTTTATGAAGGCATTTTAGAAGAAGTTTTAACCAGAGCCATCGGAAAACACCACCATTGTTATTATTATTTTATATTTTTTTATGGAAACATGGATTACTCTTATATAACACATGATTTTGTTAACCTACAGTATAAAAGAAAATAAAGATTTCAAATAAGGTAACATAGACTTAATTCTTGACTTGACTTACATGTGTTTGAACCCTTAAAGAACCCTTTCAAACCAGATAAATTATAGTTTAAACTTGAGTTTGTCTGCTTGGAGGAAAAGTGAAGGTAAATTTGAAAAACACACATAATTACCAATGTAGCGGTAAGATGTTCTTAAATGCAGGATCATCAAATTATGGAACCACAAATCATTGATAGAGTCTAACTTTTCCTTTTTTTTTCATTAACTGGACAAATACAGAGAGAGCTGCACCGTACTGGAAAATCAAAAATAAGGTAAAACTTTGCATGGGTGCATTATAAAAATCTTGTGATCTAATAGGGTCTGGTGAGAGCTTAAATGGAATGAATTATATGCAAAAGGAATATTTATGTTTTCACATTATGAGAGTAAATCTTGGGAGTTTCCATTTTCTATTTGGGTACTTCAATTTCCTCCCACAAAAACATCCTTACTGGGTTAAATGGTAATTCTAAATCGGTTGGTTTTGTGTCTCTCCATGTTAGTCTTGGGATGTAATGGTGACCTGTCCTGTCCTGGGTTTTAACCTTTCTCCACCCCCACCCCCCCCATTCCAGAGCTTTCAAGATAATGTTTGAATCAATTTATTATGAGCTCTAGTTATTATGTTGTTTGATACTTGGACACTGAGTGGCTGTTCTGCAAAGTTAAACAGCTGTGAGGCCACTGTTGGTGTAACTACTGTAACAGGTGCCCTCTGCACATCTGAGGCAAACAGCACCATTTCACCAGTGACAAATAAGGATGTGAAACTTCTATAATTTTCTGTGTCACAAACAACTTCTTTCCTACAAAGAACTGAGCCGAAAATGGAAAGATTCCTGGTATTAGAGACACTTTTTATTTTTATCAAATGACAAAACCCCCCCAGCGTTAATTTTTTTTATGTTATTAAAAAGGAACATGTACTCTATAATTCTTTCACAAATGATTGACACTTTTCAGTATTTGCTCTGTTTGGTCACTGCAAACAGGAATTTGCTTCGGTCTCCACAATTCTTTTTACAATACTTGACATTTATATTTATGGATAGAAACATTTTTTTAATACAACTTTATTTGAAAATGTTTTATTTCAGTAAACACTGAGAAAGTGGAGCGATATCGTACAACATTTTGCTCCACACTTCCTGTCTATATTGGAAAAGAAAATTTCAGCATAAAAAACAGTTAATTTGAATGTGTTTTGTCCCATAGCACCACTGTTTTCCACTGTGGTAATTCCTGCTGTAGTGAATCCAGATAAAGACAGGAAACCAAAGCATTTTGCCTGTTACGTGTGTAATATACATGTAATAACAGAAAATTCAATGAATTTGGGAATGATGAGGAATGATGTTGAAAACACTTCAGGCTGTTTTGTCGTCAGCTTTGTAACCGGATCTCTCATCTAATTAGAAAATTAATATGAAAAGAAATAAAACCCTTTGATGGGGTTAGCTGTTTTTAAGAAAGTCTTGGATGTGGCTTAGATGAAGTCTATCAGAACATACTTCTTTACACTTAAATGAAGGATTTTTTTTTCTTTTTTTAAAGATGAAGAAAAAAAATATCTTGACACTCCTGATCTGAAGTTAATGAGGAAAAAATAAAAAAATAAAAATGTGTGGGCGGGGGAAAAACAGTGAAGACGGGACAGTGACCGTAAGTCATACGCTATTTTTCTGTGATGACGCATTACTACCCACTATAAGTGAGAACAAACCACAACCACTTTACAGTTTCACTAACATAAACAGTTTTTATTTAGGACAGGGCTTTAGTTCTGCTCCAAATGTACTTACTGCTTTTCATGATATTATATTATATTATATTATATTATATTATATTATAT
>NW_024582422.1:1176902-1280889 GCF_018398535.1 Haplochromis burtoni
TATTATATTATATTATATTATATTATAATACGAATTTAGCATTTTGCATTAATTTTTTTTTTTTTACTATTTTCTGTTCTGTAGTTTTGGCCTTACGTATTTAAAGACCAGACCACTTATCTTACATTGTTTATTCGAGGCGTTTTCTTACATGTTTACAGTTTTTCAGTTTTGAAGCACAGCTGGGGGACACAGGAGAAAGACCCTGTAAAGAGGAAGGAACGCTGAAGTGGATCACTCATACAAGTTTTTTGAAGCTGAAACTACAGCCAATGCAGTCCGGATTCTTATTGGACAAATTATTTGAGTCTTTTCCTGATTGGCTACTACTGTGAGCAGCAAGCGAATTCATTGGCCAGTGAACTACTCCTCCTGCAGTCAGTCCCCGTGTCGTAGCTGTACTCTCCTCTCAGCACAATCTTTGGCATATATTACGTACGTGTAAGGATACACTACATTCGTGAAAAAATGGCAGCTGACGAATAGAAAAAAAGTGGATCTTCAGTCAAAAAAAGAAGGCACTTGTAAGTTAATACTTCAGAATGAATGAGTTGGAGTTTGGGGAAATTATCCGTGGAAGCTTCTCAATCCTGCCTACGTGCGATTCTCTCCGATACTGTGGAAGAAACTGTTCTCAGAGGGTTAACGCTAAGGTTAGCCAACCTAGTTATTAGCCAGCAGCGGTAGCTAACATACAAGCAGTTCCAGTTGTCAACATTGGGCCTAGACTATTACCTGAAACCGTTAATGTTACACAACAGAGAGCAGAGATGCATCATATATCATATATACATCATATATGGAACACTTTAAAACTCGGCGTTATGATAAATTAATTAAATTATACCTTCTTGCCTCGACATGTAGCCTCGCTAGCTGTTACAATCCAAGTTAACATTAAAAGGCTGGTGGGTGAGGCGACATAACCAGCTGATTTGAGAGTAAAAATTAGAAAATGTAGTTCTGGCTGTAGGTAATTATGAGGTTATAAATGTAGGTGTTGTGAATAATAACCTCTTGGGTCGATGTAACGTTAATTTAGCTCATAGGCGGGGCGTTATTAGCGTCATTATAATAGGCATTCAGCGTGGCTAATATTACCTCAATGACTGAGACCGTGTTTCTACTGTAAATTTGAGGGGAGGGCACGCAGCTTTTATTTGCTGACCTAGAACAGCTGTTGTGCTTTCTTTATACCAAACTCACTAACTTACGGGACTCCTGGTGGTGGAGTTAGTTACATTCTACAGATGTTTTGGGAATGAAACTGAGGGAATGTACACAAAGTTGCAGACTGTGTCGTATGGGCTGTCCCACCACAGGCCCGGTTGTAGCTGAACCTCATGAAAAAAACCCACCTTGTACGAGGCTTCCTGTCTCCGTGGGAGTGACCCATTACTGGAAAACCACAATACTGTACGCGAAAGAGGTTCTGATGGTTTTTTACTTTACGAAAAAAGGTTGATTTCCGTTTTGCTAACCACAGTATCCTTTGCCTATCTTCATACTTTTACTATGTGGGCTATTTTTAGGGACATCTCCACTATTCCTTTAAAACTATAAGCTCATGCCTGACCTCCTCAGAATCAACTGGTTTTTTAGCATATTAAATGCTAAATGTCAGTTGAGCTGATTAGTAACTTAAGGTCTGCTGATTTGAGTCCCTATTCAGATGCTGGCATCTCCTCTCTCTCTGAGATGACTGTAGATGTAAACAATTGTAAATGATCTCACATAAAAAGGAGCATAATGAACTAAACGCTAATATTTAGAAGTTTAATTTGTTCCAACCCATAAGCAGCAGCTGCTGTGATTATTTCAGCAGGCTGAGGAACAGCTGGAATTAACATCTGCACATTAGTTCTCTAAAAGAATAACACAGGGATGGTTAATATAGACAGAGACAGACTCTCGAAACCTCAGAACAAAAGCTGTTCAGCCTTTTATTGTGTCAGTTCACAAATACTGTTACAGTCAGTGCCCACAGAGTAGCTGCAGTAAAAAAAAGGTAAAGATAATTAAAGTTAATATGCACTGAAAGAAAAGGTCTCACCCTCCAGTCTGTCTCAGCCTTAAAGGTGCACAGGGATATTATTAATAACTGCTCAGTACTAATATACATATTGTACTTAACAGGTAACATTCCCTTTCAGTTCCCTACAGCCAGTTGGAAATTATGCAAATTAGGGGAAATCTCTGATGGATCAAGCAGAAGTAACAACCATTTATCAATATGCTAATCATGTAAGAGAGTGAGAGGGAACATCACGGCACCAAAAAAGGCTGCTGCAACAAACCTGAGGTGCACAGAAATTTAGATTGGATGGTAGAGATTTAAGAAGGCATTAGGTGAAATACGTGCCATGTGGGCTCTACCTGTTGCATTGCCCTGATTTCATGGCTGAATACCTTCACTCACTCCAACATGGATCTGTCACTTCATGTTGATAATGGTGGCGTTACCGCTTCGAGGATCAGGAGGATTCATGTTTGGGTTTTTTTGTTTTCTTTCATTCTGCTGTAACGGATGTACCAATCAAGATTTTCATTTTCTGATATCACTACCATAGATGTTGATATCTGCTGATACCAAATATCTGTCTGTGATCAATAAATAACCTGGTACTCTGACACTGAGGAAGACTGGGACCATTCCCAAACAGTAAAAACCTGACCCCCAAACCTGACCGTTCTTCCATGCTGTGTTAGCTTCTTCTCGATGAAGTTAACACAAAACAAAGATGTCATATTTGCCAGATATTCAGTCCAGATACTAGTTTGGTGTGTCGTTTTTTTTTCTCTATTCATTTTTTTAGAGGTCTGCTCTGCAGGCAGTCGTCTGCATTTCTTAAATACCCATAATACTTCACTCTCTGTAGCCAAATACCTGCGCAAATAGATGTAGAAGGAGTATAATAAGTCAGGTTTTAGTTGTCCATCCCAGTTTCTCATTTGCTAAATTGCACATCTTTTATTCCTCTCTTTGAGTCTTATGCTACGTAACATTTGAAGTGGGAAGCTGGAATTCCTAAATTCACAATTGGAATTTTCAGCTCGAACACTCCCTCGAGTTGGATGTTTTGCTTTGGACAAATTGCCTTGTTGTTATTTCAATATTTTTAAGGCATTTCTGTCTTGTTTCTGTCCCAAATGATCCATTTTTGTGTTTTCAGGACAAACTTTCAGAGAATACGGAAGCAAGTCGGTTGATCATCTGGCACCTTGTTCATCACCATAAAAGTGCCACATTGGTCATCTGTCACCATGGGGAAAACGCCGCTAAAAGGCAAGGACCTTTCATTTGTTTGAGGAAGCTGGTACTTGTGCTTATACAAAATGGAAAAAAATGGGGGTTTTTTCATAATGTAAAAAAAAAAAAACTGGTAGTAGTTTCCCTCAGATGTTTGTAAATGTTTGTTACACAGATTGTAGGGTATGTGGCGCCCACCCAAACAAGTTTTGGCTTGAGCCAAAAAGGAAAACCACCCATATTGTGACTAAATTCATATTCTAACCAGTTCTATTAATCGGGGCTTCACTTATCCTAGAAAAATTAACTTTTTTTGTTTATAAAATGGCTATAATTAACAGAGGGTGCCTATACTCTATTGCATTCCATAATTATGAATATGTTCTGTGTTCAGACTGTAATTTAAAGCTTGTAATATAAGTTAAATTTATAAGGAAAATGTATTGTAATGCCTACATTGCCTGAAGTAAGATATAAGGGTTTTCTTGTTGTCTTTGTAATTTTTAGATCAGAAAGAAGCCAAAAAAGAGAAATCAGGTATGACCCCTTCAAGTTGTTTTTTAAAATTGTGAAAGGATTCACTTCATTCTCGTGTTTAACTCTCAGACATGATGAAGTTGATGAAACACAAGATGCACTCTAATAGGTATTTATGTAATCAGAGCAGGATTATAGTTGTTTTATGTAACTTCCTCATGAGCTTTTAATGACAAGCCGTTGCAACAGAGAGAGGTTTGTTTGTATCACATACTGCTAAACATCCACAAGAGATGTTCTTCATTTCTTGTCATTATTGAGATTGTGTTCTCAGTGTTTTAAGAAATGAGAAGCTCAGTTGTGTGGCTTGTATAGATGGACTAAAATCATGGTATAATGTCACATTTCACACACTGATAAACAGTTTTATTTCAAGCTTTTGCACACGGATATTCATTTCTGTAATATTTCATAATTCATATATTTAATAGATGAAATACACTTTCACTTTCTCACATCGCTTTCTCGTTGTTTCTCTTTAGATGCTTTTAGCTGGGAAGAATATCTCAAGGAAACATCATCGATACCAGCACCAGCAACCTGTTTTCGTCAGGTATGTCCTCCTGAGTTTATAAATGCTACCAAAGCCATGGTCATGTGACTGGTTTGGTTTGTGTGTTAGCAGGATTACTGACAAATGTATTTATTTGAAATAACAAAAACTGTGATCATTCTGGAGTTGTTCTCAAGAAAACATTCCAGAGTAACCTGGACCTGCAGTTTTCAGCCTTGGAGGAAGTGAGCCCCAGCTAGTCTAGTGAAACATTTGCTGAGGTCCATTTGCATGAATATAGACCCAGTGTCTTAGAGGAAAATGTAAATGTAAGGGATATCGCCTCGTTGAGTGACACTGGAATCGGGAAATAAGATGAAGTTTATAAATGGCTTTGGCCGATGTTAATCAGCTGGGTCACATCAATGGTGCACTGACTAAATGTTTCAACGGTCTGATGAAGGGCTGAAAGACTGTTTTCATGCATGAACTCTGGACCGGTACGCGGCTGTCTGAGTGTGAGTGCAGCAGTCCCAGTTACATGCTGCTTAGACCTGCCAATCAGATCAATTGTTTCAGACAGGACAAACAGAGGGCCTGCACCAAGTGTAAGATAGGCTAGTGTAAGATAAATAAGGATTATTTTGAATTGTAAATCATTCAGAGCTACTTTAGTAGAATCTAAGAATCTAAGCAAATACAGGTCTAGACAAGCCCTCGATTGTGATTGTTTGTGTGGGTTTTGCACCCTTTTTATGTGGTTTTAACAAGGAAGTGTACTGTGAATCACAGCAGAGCTAGTAACAGTGATTCAGTAAATTCTCTTCATTTGGATACTTGTTTTTTATGCTCCCAACACCTCATACTGGGTGTACTGGGACAGCTTTTGTTAGACTGCATAGAGAGTTCAAAAACATCCTTGTTTGCTGTGATTACAGCAACCACACTCGTGACATTTTTCTGTTATCTTCAGGTTAGAGTCCCACCTACCAACGACTTCAAGGTGGGAATGAAGCTTGAAGCTCACGACCCACGCAACTCCACCTCAGTTTGCATTGCCACAGTGATGGGTATTACTGGGGTCCGTCTGCGCCTCCGTCTGGACGGCAGTGATAACAGCAATGACTTCTGGAGACTAGTCGACTCCTCTGATATCCAGCCTATCGGCACCTGTGAGAAGAATGGAGATATGCTGCAGCCACCGCTGGGTAAGGATTGGAAAGAAGCACATACAAGGTTTTGATTTTATCTTTAGTAACAATACACACAACATGAGCTGCAAATTATTCAATAAGGAAGACTTAACTCCCATGACATCATTATTTTGACTTTGTTACAACCTGAAGTCAAGACAATGTCAGACATGTGAAGAATTATGTTTGGAATATTTTTAAAATAGCAATACATGGTGACAGGATTGCTTTCATCATATTGTACATTTTTATTTAGCTCATATTGGGCCTCTGTGCAGACCCCCAGTTTATCTTTTGTCTGAAACAAGCTGTTTTAGTGCGTATTCTGTTTAGCTACCCATCACAAACAGAAGATTTTTTAGCAACAGAGCTGTGTGCCTAAATTGACTATTTTAGGAATATCCTGTCTCATTTACATCATCAGTATTAAAGAGTAGAAAAAACTGATGCTGAGCATTTAGAGCAGCCTGAAACCTAATAAACTAACTTCCCACAACGAGCGCCTTACGTCACAGTATTTTTAAAAAAGTCTATTTTATTAAACACTCGATACATAATCTATCTGTAGATCAAAGATACAAGTTAACATGATTCAAATGCGTGATTTAAAATGCAGACAAACTCTTTTGTTGCTGTGTTTAAAAGCCTGTCAGCCCACAAGCTGCTGACTCGACTGATGGCAACAAAGTGGAGAACAAGAGTTGCTTGATTCAATTTCGCTTTTAGACAGTAGAAAATGAGCGAGCTCGGAGAAAAGTGGGTGAAATCTTCGGACTTTCTGGTATGTTCTGGAAATATGTTATTTGTTCCAGCTATCATTGAAGTGCTTCCGTTGACTGTTCGGGGAAAATATTTAGGGGTTGCAGAAAGGTCTAAACATTTGTATGGACAAAGTGGAATTTTGATGTGAACATACCATAATGCTGCCTAACAAGCAGCACTGACAAGGTCTACTAATAACAGTAACTTCTGTCTTCTGCATTAGTTCAACTTGGTTTTAAGCCTAAATTCCTGTCTTTTCAGGATTTCGGATGAATGCCTCCTCTTGGCCCATGTTTCTGCTGAGAACCTTAAATGGAGCAGAGATGGCACCAGTAACAGCCTTTAAAAAGGTTTGTATTACCTCTGTAAACCTTTTAAAAAAGTATAAAGTATTTAAAAGCTGCTGCAATGACGAATGAGGACGTTGCCTTTATTTCCAGGAACCACCAAGACCCCCTCAGAATAGCTTTAAGCCAGGCATGAAGCTGGAGGCGGTGGACAAGAAGAACCCGTACCTCATCTGCCCCGCCACAATTGGAGAAGTGAAGGGCGATGAGGTCTTCATCATGTTTGACGGTTGGCGGGGCGCCTTTGACTACTGGTGCAAGTACGACTCCCGAGACATCTTCCCGGTAGGCTGGTGCTCCCTCACTAAGCACAGCCTTCAGCCACCCGGCAACAGTGGTAAGTCTTCGACTGTAGGGGGCAGCAGACATCTGCGCATTCCTCACTGCTGTAAATAATGCGGTTTGAGGCAGATGCTATTGTTTGCAATCAATCTTTCATTCATGCTCATTTAGTTGCAGCACACTCCTCCTCTCCCCCACACACCAGCCCGGAAATTACACCCACAGTTAGATAAATATAAACGCAATTAACATTAATCATGTTGTCTTGTTGCTTAGTCTGACAGAGGAAAATATACACAGGGTAATTTTTAACAGGTGCTGAGCACACAGTAGAAAAGACTTGAGGTTTGCCTCTGTATGTGTGATTACATTACATATAAATGCACATATTTTAGAAGAATAACAGATTTGGATATGTGCATGAATATAGATTTGAATATGGATTTCAGTGAGTGATATTATGGCTCTTAGAAGTTATATAAAGGTCTTTTACACTTCTTCCACCTCTCTCTGAGAGATGAGAGGAAAGAAAAAATATAAACCACCAAGTGACAGGGACCAACCAATCAGAGGACACAGTCACAGGTGTACTGCTTAAAAAGCACAGCTGCAAACATTCCCATTTTATTACTGGAAAATGTAATCTTCCAGTAACCCTCCATTTTACCATTTCTGTCTGGAAAATTGGATAATTTGTATTTCCCTCAAACTGGAATACATCCACCCATAGGTTTCATGTCTTCATGTGAAGTTCCTTAAGATTACTTTTTCAGTCTATATCTTCACAATGCATACTGTATCAAACTGTCTCCATACATGGCAACCTTACACTCAATTCAAGAGGAATGTCTGCAGCTGATCGCTGCATTGGCAGAAGAGCTGGATATTGAATGAACTTGCTATCTTTCTTAACTGTTGCCTCACCACAGCACAGTAAAAATAAAACTATGAAACATGTACAAATTGTTCAGAATGTGCTGCTTGCCGGATATATGTGAGATGAGCTTCCCAGATCAATGACTCATAAGTGAAGAAGCAGCTACTTTTGGCTGCTTGCTTATTCATAAGGCATTGCTCCACATGTTTGATTTGGTGACCTTCCTAATGCAATCCCAATCCTACTTTCTTCCAGGATTGAACCAGGGATCTTTTGCTTGTTAGGCAAATGCTTAAACCACTACACTCCCAAGCAGATTTTCCATCAAACTAGCTGAGCTAGACAAGCAGTTCTCACTGTGCTGTCCCCATAAACACTATAAAAGATGGATGTGAGCCACTGTGATCTCACCTGTTAATTAGTGCAGTCCCGTCATTAAACATAGAGATGAGCGTTTTCATCATTGCCATCTTGGTTTTTTGAAATGTGACAAGAAAAAAACTACATGCCGATTGGCTAATGATTTGTCAGACAAGATTGTTAACTGTTTTGCTTTTCTAACCATTAAAATAACTGTAATTTTACAAAATGAACCTAATGTTTTATTCAATGTGAAACAAAATAAATGAGCCCATGAACTCATCAGGAAAGTGTTTACAGAGCTCAGGGCTGATGATTTCTCTGTAGACTTCCACAGAACTCACCCACTCAGTCACCGCGCCTTGACCCAAAAACTACCTAACTAATGCTCAGATTTGGCGAGTGTGAAGAAAGGGTTTTATTTAACCCAAGAAAATAAAAAAATATATCAGAAGTACACAAGAATATGAAATAGGTATAGACCTAAAAATGTACAAAACAAGAACATAAATAAACAAACTATAAAGTAGCAGAGCAAACCATTCTAAACAAAAAGGGGTTAAACTATAGGAACACTCACTAAATTTCATGCAAAGAAAGTCCATTGGCCCCATGCTGTTGCAGAGGATGGTTTGGTCCTCTTATTAACAGCTCCACCCTCAACAAGGGAGCAGCAGATTGGTAACTGAAAAGAAAAAGTAAAGGGAATTAATGCAACAAATAATCAAACTGTAAGTGTGGCAACTATATGTGGCAGTAATGCTGAAAGGCTCAAACCTCAAAGCGGTATACTTGATTTATATGTTGGTTGAGGAGAGTGGATGAATATTACCATTTTACCGTTGTTATTTCAGTTGTGTGGTTGTGATTATGGCCATCTTAGGCTGGGCTGGTGGTTTTGGTGGTTATTCAGTTGTGTTGTTAAACAAAGGCGGTGGGTATTTCTTCACTAAACTCTCGGAAGGCTTTATAAATGAATCCATATGGCATTAAAGTGGAAAGTCAGAGTTTAGCTAGAGGACAAGCAGATAAAGCACAGAAATGTCCTTCTTTTTTTGTGGGTGGGTGTGTGTGGGTGGTGGGGGTGTATTGTGTGTGTCATAGGCGAATGTTATGAAATGGCCCAGAATTAATGGGATGCTGTGAAGTTGTAGCTAACCATAGCACCAACAGCTTTTGTTTGTGGATTTTTTTGGGTGGATTTTGATAGGTGTAAGATATGGCAAATGGCCTGCATTTGTATAGCGCTTTACTCAGTCCCTAAGGACCCCAAAGCGCTTTACACTACATTCAGTCATTCACCCATTCACACACACATTCACACATATCTTCACACTTCTTCAACCACCACAGTCCTTAACCGTCCTATCAGCATGCAGTGATGGTTAATGGATAAAATTGGCTTCAGTGTAAGAACAGTTAAAATGCTTTGAAATTGAGACTGTATTTACAAAAACTAAACTGACTTTTTGTCTACAAGCTGTTTTAAATAATTATTTAAATTTTTAAAGAACCATTGAACAATCTGCATGCTCCCATTTATTACGGAGCTTCTGGCCAATGCCTAAAACCTGCACTTTCTCCAATGGCCAGCAGGCTGTGACTCCTCTGGCTGTAGAAAGTGGTCAATCTGTGACTGCAGGGAACTTTCCTGATAACTTTCTGGTGTCAGCTGCTGGTTTTAGCTCATATTAAATAAAACGTGAAACATGAAGGTCGTTTTGTAAATTGTGGTAAATATTTAAGTTAGAAAGGAGGATTATCTGGGATGATTTGCCCGTCAACAAGTCCTCAGTTTCCCTCATTCCTGACTTCAACATGCAGAGCTGGTGACAGGAAATGCTCCACAGCCATTGTTTTTACAGTTGGATTAATAAGAAGTAGACCGGTAGTCCTGCACTGCCTCTGATTGTGAGTTTGTTGCTTCACACACACAACATGCTCGATCTGGATCGATTTCCTTTCTACGGCGCTTCTATATCATCTTAATGTCTACTTTTTGACGTGGTCCTCTTTGTAGACTGCGGCTAAGTTCAGAAATGAGAGCGTCAGAAGCCCCGAGCCAACAGTCGTAGGAGACGAGCGGTGTATTGTGTGTGAAGCTGCAGATCAGTATGGAGGCCTGTTACGTTTGTGTGCGTGTCTGTTAGGGAGGCTGGGATGAAATGGACAGAATTGCAAGTGGGAGGGGAGGAAAGCAGCAGCAGGAAAGAGGAGGAGGAATGGGATTTATATTCTTCACTACGTACCTGTTTACATGGAAGAATATATGTTTACATAAAAGCTGCTCAGTGTAGTCTCTACTGCACCAGCACTCCTTATATAGCGGATAAGATTATAAACCACAGAACAGATGAAAGACTTAAAGCCCTCTTTAGTTTTCTGTGTCATACATGAGCCCCGAGACTACTTTAAAAGCTGGAAAAAGTCTTTCCCTACCACTATTTGGTCTGTGTAGAACCTTGAAAAGCATTTTTATCACTTGTTTCTCTGCACGTTGCTATTGTTAGGTATTCTTTAGCACACACACAAACACAAGTATTTACTTGTTGGATACATGGGCTGTTGCTTTGTGTGGGTATGTGGTAGTTTTTTGTTTTTGTTTTGTTTTTTTCCAGTATGTTGAGAGTTTAGAAGAAGGGGAAACAGAAATCACTGCACATATAAACACCCACCAAAACCAGTGAACTGGTCATTCTGGCTTTGTAGCTTATTAGCTGTTGTGTCTGTGCTGTTGGTTAGAGAAACACAAAAACTGCAAAGATTACAGCATTTCATGAAACTTTCACTTGGTGAATTTTTTTGTATGGATCCAAAAACACTTTGTCTAAAACTGGCTTCTGTTCGAATGATACACAATATTATTTTGATTTGGGGCGCTCCCTGTATCATTTTCAGTAACATTATGCTATCCTAGGCTGGCACCCAGAATATTTTTTAAAAAAATTTATTTATTTTTTAAATTAAGAAAAAACAGGAACTCAGCATGAGTTCCTGTTTATTTGACTGGGAGCCAGTTCAGGGTCCAGAGGGTACTGGAGGCAGCAGTAAGGTATTTTTGTAGTGTTTGAGCACTGACCTGAGGGACACCCTTTGACAACCCTGTCCATATGCATGACCTGCATGTCATCTGTTTTGCTTTTGTTTTGTTTTTTTAATATCCTATTTTTACATTTTTATGCACGTTTTATTCCAAGGATATATTTTCATTGACTCCATTTGTTTTTCTTGCAGTTACTCTGCCGAAGCACCTGCAGATTCTTCCCTCGTCGCCCTCTAAACCGAGTCGGCGATCCATGCAGTCCCCCTACAGACTCCCCAATCCTCTGCCCCCTTTGCCAGTCAGGAAGGGGGTCAGAGGCCGTCGGCCCAAGAGCGAGACCATCGCTCTCCTCAAAGCGGTGGCCGAGGCAGCCGCGGCCCAAAATGGGTCTGTACCTGAAAACACACAGCTGGTACCCCGAGTTCACAAGAAGAGAGGACCCAAACCGGGAAGCAAGGTGAGGCCCAGCTTTGACTGTTTAATCTGTTATCAGCCACACATTTTTATTAAATTTTCCCTTGTACAGCACACCCAAATACAAAAGCCTATAAGAGAACAATTAGTGGGCAAAAACTCATGTATGACAATTCAATTTGAAAGGTATCATCTTCTAGTTTAGGAAAACATGCTTGATTAGCACAAAATTAATACACAAGCTACGTCAGTTCAACTATCACTGAATCCTTTTTGTTTTTGGACAATGATCCGAAATGTTCAAATTGTTGCTTTTTTCACTTTTCTGACCCTGAAGATTCTAAAACCGTTTATCACAGTCCAAAACATCTTCTGATTGAGGGACTTACCAGCGTTATATGCTCGACTGAAATCCAGTCAATGTATCCATGTTGGAATGAGAAAGCGATTGTCCACAATCATCAATGAACGCCAATAATGGCTTCATTTTCACAGGCACAAAATAGATGCAACAACTGGGAAAACTGCCGTGCAACCGCAGCAGTCCTGAAATGAAACCTACACCGAAAATGTGGCAAAAATTCCTTTTTTTCTAGGCAACAAGCTCAAGAAAACAGTACTACCCAACAACAGTATCGGGGAGTTTTGTTTCCTATTTTCCAAACAATGTGGTTAAACAGCAAGCAGTTGATGTTGGAGGGCATTATTTACATCTTTGAATAATTTCATGAAAAACCCCAATGTTCTTTTAAACTGCGTGTCCTGACAAAGTTACACATCAAAATTGCTTCAGTTTTTCAAGGTCTGTGTGCTGAGCTGGTAACTGTGGTGATTATGATTTCTGCAAAATGGACCAAATGCAACTGCAGTTGTGATTGGCTCCTTGATTGTTTGCAGATTACATTTTGATTTGTAGTGAGAGCCTGGAAAGGTGGAAGTATGCTTCCATAAAAAGAAAACAAAGCTCTTCAGAATCTGCCTGTAATGTGTCCACACTGTGAAACCTTTAAACACTGAGCATTGCTTTAACCGAGCTTAAAGCTTACAGCAGCATGTCATCACTTTAATGTTTTATTGTGTAATGCATCAGGTGCACCCCCTTTTCACTCACAGTGGTGCACTTTTCTACCCAGTTTATTTCAGTGAGAGCAGGATTTTCAAACGTGGCTCTGAAAGATGTAAACACTGCAAAGGAGGGCATGTATCTAAGACATTTAACCATTTTTATCAGACTTACAGCCATAATGCAGACACTACCCTCATAACTTTTTTTTTAAATTCTTTAATCAAGGTTATAATTACTGCCCTAGCACACATATACACCCAGAACTAAGAATTAGCTTTACTTTAACATTCCTTATTGTTAAATTGTTTATAAACATCTGTTTTTCAGAGAAAGCCCAAAATGATCCAAGGCTCCACACAGCTGCCGAGCATCCAGGTGCCACAGGAAAGTCCTGCCAACCTAAACTCAGTGGTTTCGACAGGTAAACGCTAACGGCTCTACTGGTGCACGGAATGAAAGCTTTCATTTGAATGTCTGATTAGTTCAGTGTGTCTGCGTTGTTTCAGTGTGTGTGTACGTTAATAAGCACGGAAACTGCGGACCCCACCTGGACAGGAAGCAGATGCAGCATCTACCTGACCACTTTGGACCAGGTCCAGTGAACTCTGTGCTCCAGCAGGTCGTCCAGTCATGTATAGACTGTGCATACCAGCCTAAAGTCCTGCTCAGCGCTCTGCAGAATGACTCGGGCGGAGGGGAGGTCGTCAAAGGTATAAAGTTGTTCTGTTATTGTCACCTTAGGCAGCCGTGCATGATGATTGATAGAATACTAAAACATGTTCTCATCACCACAGTGAGAACAGATGGTGGAGTCCATGTGGTCAGGCTACCGTCAGCTTCCAGTGCTTCCTTTGTACTGCGCTTCCTGGAGACCATGTGTCGTCATCTGCAGTGCGACAACCTGTTCAGCAGCCAGCCGTTCAGCCACTACTCGGCTTACGAGAGGAAGAAATCAGGTAAAGCCTGCAACTTTTTATTTTTAATAGCACTGTTTACAAATTGCTTTTACAGAATACTTTGACAAACCAGCAAAACAAGGATGGTAAATTCAAATAAAAACAGACACAAGGGCAAAAAAAAACCCCAGTTTAAAATGAAAAATTTAGAACAGAGGAAAAATATAAAGACAAAACTCCATCAGCTATAACAGAAAATATACCCAAGGAAATTTTCAGAAGTGAAACTTTCAAGGACATTACAAAATGATATGAAGTGATGGAGGATGATAAGAAGAAGATGTTACATAAAAGGAAGGCTAGTAAAAGAAGGGATGTCAGTGGCCACATCCCCCTCAGGCAGGTTGTTCAACAATCAAGGGCTTCTAATGCAAAAGGTTGATCATCTTCGTATGTAATCTGGACTTTGGAAGCAGCAGGAAGACCTAACCTGATGATCTAATGCTACGAACGGGCAACAATATGGGGTCAACGTTTCTGCTGTCTAGAGAAAGGTAGAGAAGCCAGGATCAGGGTGATGGAATACTAAAACCAGTAAGAAACCAGACTGCTGCATTTTAAACCAGCAGTAACGCAAGAGTAACGTCTCATTTGCACCACAAAGAAAAATGTTGCAATAATCTGGAAGAAGAAATTCCACACATCCATTAAAAAAGCGAGATTATCTTTAAACTTTCTCAGATATAAAATGAAATGTGGAATTTTGAATTCGCCATTGTTGAAAAAAGTGGAACATGACGGACAAACTCTTAGCACATCTAAATGAAGGTGGTGTAAGTTTCTCTTCCTGTCACAGAAAGGTGAGAGCATCTCAAAGAATCCTACAGCCACAGATGTAGTGCTCTGGGATTTATTTCACCTGTGTAAAGAACATGAAATATAGATTCTGTCCTGTGTGGTCCTGTAGTTTTTGCACATACAGTAGTTGAGGTCTAAGATTAAGTGGTATGCTGTGAGGAATGTCCATGTATACAGTCGTATATCACAACTTTGGACTCATTTCCACTGCTAAAAAATCCTTCTTAACCCTGTTTAGTTTGTGCAGCTGCTGGATGGTGGGAATAATGAGAGCATGACACATCAAAGATGCTGACTGACTGCAGTGAGATTAAAAAATTGGGGGAAAATCCTGATTGCTTTCTTGTGTGGCTCAAACCACAACTATCTACCAGTGCAGAGGACCTACCACCTAACGATTGACTAACAGTCAGTAGTAACCGGTTGTGTGGTTTCAGCTGGAGTGGGGATGCCAACAGCCGTTAGTTCGAGTGCGTCATCTGTTGGGAGGAGCTGGCTAACACTAACATGGTTCCAAGAAAGCTAAAGAGGCTCTTGGAACCCAAAGATCCCTCCTGAGAGAAATTTGGCCCTCTTCAAAAGATGGATCTCAAACAGATGGACTAAGAGTGTTTGTTAGGATTGTGTGAAAGTATCTGATCAGGCAATGAAGCATGTAGGCTAGTGGAGTGACGACACTCTTGGAATAAAAATGGCAGGTGTCTTTTTAGATCCAGATTGTGCAACTAGGCTGTAGATAAAATCTGACAGCGCAATCAAACTGAGAACTAAAGACATCTCAGAAGCCACACAGTCATCTTTTTACTGATATTTGAGCTTGTGTGGTGGTGTAATTTATACACAAACCACTGGTGTGAGTTAAAGTGAGTTTCTGTGTTTCAGTGAAAGAAGAGGTGATGGACGCGCCATCACTGGCAAGAGGGAGTAAACGAAGTCTCTCTGGAGTCTCTCCACCGTATGCAGCGCCGCTGTCTCCTAAACATTTACGTGCTGAAGCTCATCCTTCAGAAGGTACAGCTTTCCTTACGGATCTTATCCCGAAGAGCGGGATTATGTAATCTGTTACGTTTGTCTGTTTGTTAGCAGTCTACTGTTCAGTTTTCATGATATCAGATTTGTGTGATGGTGGGCAACGCCTCAAGCTGATTTCATTTTCAAGTTCACACCTAAATCAGTTTTTTCATTAAAATGCCCTTTGACACCAGAGTGACGTCATAACCAGCTGACATCAGGATGTAATGTAGTTATTTTTGAAAATGGCAGCAAATTAAAATTATTCAGAAACCTTAATTTGTGGAAAAACGCAACCTTGTATAAAATATTTTTTTATTTTTTTGTAATTGGTAAGAAGAACACATTTTTGACTCTGTATGCTTATTCTTGGTCTCTGCTAGGCTAGCTTTGCGTGATTCTGGTCCTGTCAAACAGAGCTGGTTGAGCTCACTTAGCTGTCCCAGTGTTCCCAGACTGGGAAGTCTTCAGTGCACAAACAATTAGAAATCATCCCAGTAAAGTGACGTTACTGAATCACTGTCCTCACTGCCTGAATCTGAATACATCAGCACTGTAGCTTCACTCTATTGTGACCCATAGCTCTGCTGTTGTTAGCTCTGCTGTGATTCACAGTACACTTCCTCATTAAAAGCAGATAAAGAGTGCAAAGCCCAGGAAAACAGTCATAATCTCTGTGTTTAATTAGAGCCTGCTAAGATATTAATGTGGTTAGGAGTGCCTGTTTGGGCTTGTTTCAGCTTACGGGAGGGGAGGGGGCTATTATCCTCATTTCCACTTCTTTATTTTTATTCTTGAACCCAGCTAGAATACTTTGCTGTCAGTGGGCCCATTTCACAAACACTTGTTAATTGATCGTTACTCAGTCACCGTTAAAGAGAAAAATATGATAAAGAGAAAATTCAAATGGTTTTGGAAAGAAGAGAAGACGAGCTTTACAGAAATAGAGTGTATTGTGGTAGTGCATAGCACTCGCAAGCTACTACTGTCTGAACGCAATCAGAAAAATCAGCTCCACCTCGATCTTACCCAGTGTTGCCAACTCCTCAGTAAGGAAAATCGCTATTGGCTGTCCTAAAAGTCGCTAGAAATCGCTAAATGATGTCATCGCCTAATTTGCATAATTGGTCATGTAATGTCACAATTCCAATCCTCCTCCTTTATCCGAGCTTGGACCAAGAAAAAAGTGACCCGAAATAGGCACTCTAGTGGAGTTACTGTGTGTGTTTGTGTGTTTATAAGTAGTTTTAAACCTTGTGATCCACAAAGCATCATAACAGTAAAAGAAGAACTGACTCCGTTACAGTCAGTGCGAGAGCAGCGGCTTCGCTCATGCGCGATTCATTTGCCGCTTGGACGCATAGGTGTGAAAATCTCCTGCCCTGATAGCAGCTGGGGGAGGACTATCCTCCGCCCGTAAGCGCTTTGGCACGGGCGAGGTTCCCACCGCAGCACCGCTGCTTGTTGAGAGTAAGAGCGATACGCACTTTCACGTCAAAAAGCCGTCATAAATAAGTCTCCAATAACACCAGAGAAAGTCGCCAGATTTGTCGCTAGTCTCTTTTTAGAAAAGAAGTCACTAAGGGGGTCTGAAAACTCGCTAAATATAGCGACAAAGTCACTAAGTTGGCAACACTGATCTTACAAACATCTGTGCTTCACATTACTTTAACTCGGCCATTTTGGGCTAGAAAGAAAATTCCATTAATTCCTGAAAAATTTGTTTTACAACCAAAATGACAAAATAGGTACAGGCAGCCGGTGATATGTGGGTGATAAAGGATTGAGGCAAACTTTCCTCTGATTGGCTGCCCCTCAACGGTCAAGGCTAACCCCCCTGATTAGGTTTTTGCTACGATTTGTGCGTTGAACTTTGAAGATTGTTTATTTGTCACATGCATAGTTATACAAGTACAACACGCAATGAAATGTGACCTGCGGAGCGGTCAGGAAGGCGTCTGGACGTGTCTGCGCCATCTTAAAACGTGTAGAGAAACAAAATTAAGCAAGCAGTGCGCGCAATGACTGTGCAGCCATATCTGTGCGCCTAAGATGACCATATAAAAGAGATCCACTGTATGACCTCATACTGAGCCAAAAGTAGAAAAAACTGTGGACGTTTAGACGTCTCTGAACCCTGAGCTTTTGACTCACAGGGATTACTTTTACAGACACTGATCTGCAAATTCACAATTCTGTGTGTGTTCTTTCTGTCTAAAATGACATTTTAAAGTTGTGCATGTTGTTTCTCTCTCCAGCAGAGACTCTGCCCCACGAAGAGAACGGCTTAATAAAGGAGCAGCGCTACATGGACTCCGCCTCCAACTCCATGACCCCGCGACCCCAGACTATGCGGAGTTTCTCGGAGTACCACTCCCAGGCCAGCAGCCTCTACCATCACAGCAGCAGCACACCGATGCGCCGCCTTTCGTCTAACCCTGCAGAAATGAGCTCCACACAACCCCTCAGAAGAGTCGAAGGTAGAGAGAGAGCTTGTGTGTGTCAGATACACCTGTGTTTTCAAAAGACTTTTAAATAACACAATATAAAAGGTGCTCTGCTGCAAATCTACATAATCATAAATGAATCATGTACTTATAGAGTTGTAATCAGCTGTTCTCCAATGGTTCAGACATGAACTTCACCATAGTGGCGAGCAGTGCGTGATGGGTAGTCCCCACTGATGAAGTTAAAGTCAGATCCTAAGTGATCCATGTGTTAATGAAGTTACTATACCAAATGAGTAAATAGGGAAACTATCACAGCCAAAACAGGCATGAAAATAAAACATGCTTCTTTTTGTTTCTCTCACTTTGACCTCCAAATAGTTTGTTTTGGGGGTTTTTTGTTGTTGTTTGTTTTTTTTTTTTTTGACATTAGCAGACTGTGAGCTGTTGTACGAGGTTGAAGCTCCAGCTGTGCATGACCCCAGCATGTTTTGGCCAACATGATAAACACAACTTGTTACCAACGGTTCATCAACTAGGAGGCTCAGAGGATTTGATTCTTATTATGGTCATTTGTGCATCACTAGCAATACCACATAAAAGGTTTTTCTTTTGATGAATGGAGCCTGATCAGCGGTTTGTGGATAGCTTATTTAATATTTGTGAGTTACAAATAAACAACAGTAGCTACAGATTAAAACTGCCGCTGTCTTGGATCGTTGTGTCAGTGGGGCAGCTCCAGCTTTCTGAGATGGAAATCAGACATGAGAGAGAGTTCCAGATGAACGTAACCTGCCAGTCACTCTGTAATTTGCTACTGGAGTTTGAACATGAGAAGAAATTAATTCCATTTCAATGTTTTGTGCAGCTGCCAGCTCCACCACAGGTCCCGAGGCTCTGGCGTCTGAGAGGGAGAGTCTGCAGTTCCCCAGCAAAAACCCCTCCTCCTGGTCCATTGAAGAGGTGATGCAGTTCGTCAGGGACGCCGACCCCACAGCTTTGGCACCTCACGCTGAGCTCTTCAGGAAACATGTAAGTTAATGAAAAATTAATCCGATTGTCATGGTTTGTATTCATTTTTACTCTGGAGCTCGTTTGTGGAGAACCATCTTGAAAGGAAGTCTGTAATTTCATTGCTTTTTCTCCTTCTTCTCCAGTTTCATTCAATCGCACATCTTCAACTACCCACAGATGGCGGCAATAAGCCCGTTTTCTATCGTCTGTGATATAAATCTGAAAGGAAACTTTGCAAACACTCTATTTAAGGCAGCTCAGGCTAAGATGATAAAGATGGCCTTAATTTAACAAGATCTAGAATAAGCCTCGAGGTCTCCATCGTTTCACCTGTGAAAAGATGGTCATGGTTATGTTCAGTTCTGAACCTCATTTTACTCCAGCTGTTACAGCAATCTGATAAAGTGAAAGGTTTGGGCACACTCTCCTATTCATTTATTAAAACCGTTGACAGATATTGTGTCTGATTGTGAAGGCAGTGTCACCTGGGTCTTTATCTAACACACTGTGCACCCAGCAGACTTTCTGGGTTGGAGGCAGAGCAGCGAGATGCACTTTCAGCATAAAAACCCCACAACTGGGGCCTAACTCACTGCTGAAGACCCCCAAAATATTTGTTTTCAATTGGAATTATATATATTTTTTTAAAAATTACTGCATGGTTATTTAAGCTAATGACAGTGTTTCTGTTTTTCTAATACAAGTCCCCGTGTCTGTTTCCACAGGAGATTGATGGCAAAGCTCTGATGCTCCTGCGGAGCGACATGATCATGAAGTATATGGGTCTGAAACTGGGGCCCGCACTGAAGCTCTGCCATCACATAGAGAGGCTGAAACAAGGCAAACTGTAACTACGAGATCTCGGCAGAACCCACGAGCAATAAGCCCCGAGAGAGCCGGCGTTTGCATACTGACTCATGGGGCACACAGGGGTTACATGTTACTCCAGACTCCACCTGGAGGGAGCGGATAGATGTTACAACGTCATCCCAACTTTGCGAGTGGAGAAAGTGTGCCGTGCATTGCTGACACATTACCTCATCCCCTCATCAGTGAACAAAAAGCTGTTCGGCTCTCATAGACATGCTGACTCTGAAATCCCAAAGGAAAATAATCCCCGTAGTGTTTACATTGCACATGTGCGCACATTTTCTTTCTTTCTTTTTTTTTTTTTAAATGGAGGAGAAATCTTTTGATCCTGGTTTTTGGATCCCCCAAAGATGGTGAATGTTTCTTCTTATATCAATTGTTATTGTTAAATCAATAAGGAAGGGTTGGTATACCGAGAAAAAGATCCATCAGATATTCCTCCACAGGGTTTGAATGCTATTTTTATTTTATTTTTTATCATGTATAGCGGTTTATCTGCCTGCCTGAAGAATATGAACCCATTCCACTTCTTTCACACGAGCTTTCTTTGCCTTGAACTTTGTCGGCGTCAAGGCGATTATGTTATATTCTGATGTCTCCCACGAGTGTCTGGCAGAATCAGCTCCTGCTGCAAGGCATTCTCGGTGGTCTCCAAACCGTCTGCATCCCAAGCACACGCCAGTTGAGGGTTTATCAATTTCAACGGATGGGAATGTTTAGGAAGTGCAAATCGGACATTTCTAAGGGCTTTCTTTGTTAAGTTTGACTTAATATTTTTATCAGTCGTGTCATTTAAGCTCATCGGTCCGACCTCAGTGTTGTCACTTTCGACCATTACAATCACTGTTAGCAATGAAAACAGATGTGTACAGTTTTATGGGTTTAACCATGAATATCAGCGACAGAATGTACATTTTGTAGAAACGTAATATTTTAAGGAAATAAGTTAGAAATGTGAAGATAAAGGGGGATGGGGGTTCTTCTTTTTAATAGTTAACGCAGTGCTTTTAGTTCAAATACTCCCAGTACTAAACTCTGCCTTGCTTTACCTACAATATTTCTCAGGTTTATGTGATCTTTGTTAGTACAAGATTTTGTAGCATACTGTTTATAATATACTTCCTGTTACCCTCTTCCCTTACTTAAAGACTTGTGCCATATAAATAGTCAACACATGATCCAAGTGCTGTTGATTTCTTTCCCTTCTTGCATCTTCTTTAAACTACTTGAAAAAAGTGTTGCAAAACATCACTTGTCCATTACAAGTCATCACACCAGATAAACAATGTGTTTATGATGTTGTGTATTTTCTCTTCTTTTCTATAAACCTGTCAAAAACAAAAAGATGTGTTGTTACTGACTTTTTCATCTGATTAACCAGGATCACATATAAAAGCTCGCTGTCAGTTTTGCTGATTTAGGAAAATGTTTTAAAAATTCAGGAAAGTGAGAATTTCTGTGTATTTAAAACAAAAATGTTATAGTCCGGTAATTTTATTGATAAACTCCTCAAACTTTGATTTGATAAATATCTGAGGCTGAGACCACAGGACTGTAAAACATGATTATTGGGCTTCATTTCTGTACTGAACAGTCATTTTAAGATTAGCTAGTAAATAACAATTACCTAATGTTGTTCATGAGACTAAAGTCATCTTACTTTGGTAATGTAAATATAATATGGCCAATATTAAAGTTATTATTTCAATCATTATTATTACAGCAGCGAATAAACTGTTTCAAATACTGAGCTTCAGTAAAGATTCAAGCTGCATTTATTTATATTTCCTGTCACCTTAAATCTTCACTCAAAGACAGGTTTCTTTGACACTGTTTATATAAATGTATTATATATAAGACATATTGTTCTTTTAATATGTTGCCATTACTAAATTTCTCTCAGTGCTTACTTTAAATATCCATGAAATCACCACATTCTCTGTAAGATTTAACAAGTAAAAAATATAACCTAAACTTTGTTCATAATTTTGAAATCTAAATGTTTTGCTAGCAGCTTTATTAGTTAAATGTATAAATCAACAGGTGGAAGTAATTAAAATACTATTTTAAATTATTTAATTCTTTAAACTGACACTGATCAAGGTTTGAAGTATCTAGTTCAAATTATGAATAAATACTTCAAACATATAAGCTAAAACTACTGCTAGTTGTAAAAACTATTAGCTAACAGTATGAAAGTCTGAAAAAATAAAGAAATGTAAAAAAAAAATAATACTATTAGCTAAGAGCAATAATTAACAGTTAAATAAATTACATTCTTCAAGCAAACTTCACTATTGGCTAAAAAAAAAAAAATTTAAATTAAAAAAAATTATTGTACTAAATATAATAAATATAGCCATAAAAGTAAAAGTTGTGACAGTTTATTAGCCGCTAACTTTAACTGGTGAACATAAATTTTAAAGTTCAAATGAAAACATTTGAATATGAGAGATTACGATGAAGGGGCTCTCAGATCCATCTGACAGGACTTTGGCAGTAGATCAGATAAAAATGGGGGATCCACAACTGTAGACCGTAACTGACATTTGATAGGATTAAAACCCAGTCTGAGACCAAATCATTTTGATTCAAACCACATGTACAAAGAGCAAGGATAAAGCAATGACAAACTCATTGAATTAAATATTTAAGCATCTTTGTTTGTACACTTACCAGTTACCTTCTCCGTCTGCATGACAGAGTGTGTTGTCCTCCGATATCAAACCATTTCCACCAAGAAACCACAAACCTTTTAGACTGTAACTTCTTTTAAAAAAAAAAAGAAAACTCAGGCAAACGATTCAGAATTGAAGATTTTAGTTCACTTCCATATAAAAAAGTACACATACTGTACAGTAAGCAAACATTTATCTCCCACCACATTTCAAATGATGACCTTTTAATAAATCTGCTGTCAGAAGCAAAAAGGTGCTTCGGCTGTATTACAATATCAATTCACTCTTTACCTCCTAACTGATCACTCATTATATAAACACGCTGTATAAATAAAAGCTGCACAAGTAATAAATTAGAGATGTTACTATATAACTAGAGTGATCAGGTCAAACTACTGAACCAAAGAGCTCTGTTTAAAGGACTGCAGGCATGAGTTAAGATGTGCTGAGACTGCTAAAGTACACAGATATAAATAAGAAACTGGTTTCCAAAAAAAAAAAGAAAAGAAAAAAAAGGAGAGCATCAAGATTTTTTCCATCTCTGTTCAACTAGACAGTCTGCATATGGCTGTTATTAATTCTTGGCCTGTAATTCACAGATTTACATAACTCTTGCAATCAAAAGAGGGGCAATGCAGTTTGGGGAGAATAATAGGTAGGACAGCCTCTAACTATGACAAAGTGCACTCAACATATGATCCACATTCACAACTCTGGGACAGAAAATTACCATGCTCAAAAAAACAATTAAAAAAAAACAACAACAACAAAAAAAGACACTTAAACCACTTGGAACAGATGTTTACACGATTAAAAATGGGTGGATTTTCATCAATACTGGTTCTAATAAACTAATCACACAGTTAACACATACACAAACAGAATTCTCTCTCACTGAAGCCAAGAAATTGGTCATTATTTCTTCTTAACGGCAGCTTTTCCCTACAGTTCCAGCTCTGCTTCACAGCCGATTTAATCAATAGCAAACCTCCCCTCAGATTCACTTAAAGGGGACCTATTCTCCTCATTTCCAGCTACATGATTTTAAAAGCAGCTTTGCATAATTCACAGCTCAAAATAATCCTGATGTATCTTATACTCTGCCTTGGTGGAGCTCCTGCAGTTTATCCACTGGCTGAAACAAGCAAGCTGTATCATCAAACACTGCAGTTCCTAAACTGGCCATTTGAGGCTCTCTCCATAACTGAGTCAGTCTCCACAGACTGTTAAAATGCCCAACTATACAGCAGAAATAAACACGTTTACATAGTCGTACACAAAGCAGTTTTGGTCTCTTTAGCCAGCTTCCACCTTCATAACAACTGTGCCTTTTCATAGCGATCTTGACGTCCCCCATTGGCTTCTAGGCTCCATATTTAGAAACGTTAACATTACCCACGT
Source organism: Haplochromis burtoni (assembly GCF_018398535.1). Classification (NCBI taxonomy): domain Eukaryota; kingdom Metazoa; phylum Chordata; class Actinopteri; order Cichliformes; family Cichlidae; genus Haplochromis; species Haplochromis burtoni. The sequence continues at coordinate 1,200,702 of NW_024582422.1, forward strand.
TTGGCCACAACCATGTTACATTTTTCAACCAGAAGAACAAGCTGTAAATTTAAGATTTAAGCCAAGGGAGATGATTGGAGACAGCTTCAAGTGAACAATAGAGGAACTGCACTGTCTTTACACTTTCAGCTAATTCCTGCTAATTAGCAGATATAGCTAACGTTACCTAATATTTTAGAGCTCCAGCCTCTCACCTGAAAATATTAAAATGTGGCTCCACAAAAATGAAAATGATTGTAGCCAAAATACTCAAGTGAAGGCATCAAAATGTAGATGTCGCTGTCATGGTGGCTAAGTCCATTTTTCATATACAAGCTGTGTCCCAAAACCTAGGCCACATCCTTCGGAGACCGCATTTGTAGACCAATTATGTCAAAGCCAGGTGACAAAGGCTGTCCCAATTCGAAGGCTGCTCCAAACGCAGTCCTTCATTCCCCCCGAATGTGAAGGATGGGTCGGGTGTATCCTTCGTGGCCCAACCTATCCCAGAATTCATAGCGCGGCCTAGCCAATTCCAGTTTCCAACAATGGCGGCAGCTGCTTAGTTTTAATATGACTCCTATTACTCTTTCTGGGTCACAAAATAAACTTTTAACATATTTACAGGTGAGAATGTAGCTGTGTAAACATCAAATATCTGCTCGGTTTATCAAAATATCACATATTTGCAAAAGTGCTCTGACGTTTTCACAGAAGTCTGTTACCCACCAGCTCGATAGCTAGCCGGGGATCAGCTAGGCTCGCTAGAGCCGGTGAGAACAGCAAACTCCCGGTACATCATTGTCGGACCTCCTGCGGTCTTTTGTTACTAAGATTATGATATGCAAGACACTTAGATAACATAAAAAATGTATTGTTTGGCTTTTTTCTGTTTTATTTGTTTGAGTAAATCGGTTTGGCTGAGATTAAAGTTATAGTTCTCACACAGCTGAATAAACATCAAACAGAAAACTGATTAAACAGAAGTGTTAGATGGTAGAGCCTCGCACTTCCGGCCTTCAAAGGACCCGGCACACGTAGACCACGAAGGCCGGGTCCCCCGAACACAGCTACATTCTACAGAAATGAGCAAGTTTAGCTCCGCTTCTCTTTACTTTCTTCTGATTGGCTGCTCCTTGGAGACGAAGTTTGAACAGTAAGTGTGCCTGAGATGAAACAAAACAAAAGCTGAAGTCGAGCTTTGAGTCTGAAGCATAAGTTTTTGGGTTTCAGGATTACTTGTACATACACTGACCTCATCAATGAACATCAGCCATTGTAACAATATTCATATGATAGGAAACAAGGAAAAGTAGACTAGGTCCCCTTTAATAAGTGGAAACAGCAGGGAGTTACAGTGCTTTATACACTTGCTGCTTTGGCTAATTTAGCCATCAACAATAATAGCTCTTTTAGTAGTTTCCTCATTTTTGGATAGAAAGGTCAGTTTAAACATGAAAGTAATTAAGAAGCTTCTTTTATTCCCTATTGTTGTTAAAATAAGAACATATTTTGCTGTGATCAGTGGCTGCTGCCAACATTCATTTAATGAAACTGTGGCTCAGGCTTCGCCAAGTCATTATGAGCCTGTCATGCTAAATCCCAACCAATCAGGAAAGAATGAATCGCTCCAGTGAGCTACTGATGACCATGTGAATTTCCACTGATGGGACATGTTTTAACAGCCTCAGTCACGTCCTGCAGTACACGCTCTTCAGTGCACCCAAATATAAAACATAATACATGTGGAAACAAACCATAAACCCAAACGGAGGAATCGAACTTGTGTCTTTGCTGTTACCATGAATCACAGACATCTCTGACTCACAGAGAGCATACTAAGCTGCCGTACACTGAAACATTTATGGTTTAGTAAAACACTGTAGAGACTAGTGCATCATAAAAGAAAAAACTCAGAAGAAACCGTTTGTGTAACTACTGTGTCACATTGTCAGAGCCCCGCTTTTAAAGCCAGACTCTGAGTTTTGGTTGGACACAAGCGTTTCAATTTGATTACAGAATGTCCCACATGTGTTTTATGTTATACTCTCTGGAGGGATTACCAGAAAACTAGTCCACAGATTAGTCTCCCTCCCCAGTGAGCGAGCTCACTTCCTGGGGAGCAGCGCTGCCAGTCTCTGCTTCTTAATGGGAAGGAAGTGGATCTCCTGTGAGCTGACCTTCTTCAGTTTGATAGCTCTGCTTTTAGAGACCTTCTTAAGAGGGTTGTTGGGGTCGTGCTGCTCCCCGTGGGATCCCGACGGCACACCGTAGAGCTGCTGCAGAGCTGCCCCCTGGCTGCCATCCCGTTTTATGGAGAAGTTTTTGGTTGAGACTCCTGAAAGGCCTTTTATCTTTCCGCAGAGGATGGCGGGGATTGCGTCTTTCACTGAGACAATGACCTTGGCTGTCTGCGAGGTGCTCACTATCTCGAGGTTTCCAGCGCCGCTAAGAGACGCCTCCTGACTCAAAGAACTAGACCCAGCAGCACTGCTGTCAACCAACCACTTATGCTGCCGGCTGAACTCCAGCGATGCCAGACTGCCGAGGAGTTTGGAATCGACGCCCAGAGACAAAGATGTGCCGCTGCCATCCGGGCCGGACTGTGAGGCTCCTTCTCTGTCTGACTGAGCACACTTTTTCCTCACACCAGGAACTGACAAATCCAGCACACTGTCCTGCTGTGGACTGGGATATTCCTGTTTTGGTTCAACTGGACATGGCCTGACAGAAAGGTCCAGAGCTTGTCCTTCCTCTAAAGGAAGTGAGGATGGGGATACATTTTGTGGCTGGAACGGAGGCATGCATTTCCTTGAAGACTGCGAGGGGGAGGTAGTATCTTTTGGCGAAGTCTGAGTGCTTTTACTCACAGTGCAAACTGGTTTTGGCATGTTACCCTTTGAGTCCTCGGTCTGAGGGACAGGGATGGGGAGAGGGACTGGCAGAGGCACAGGCAGAGGAATGATGACCGGGTATGGGACTAAGAGTGTCGCAGGAGGGACCAGAGGGGCCAGAGGGGAGGTGTAGGGAGGGGTGAGGGGAGGAAGGGGGAAGAAGGGAGAGCCTGGAGACTGACAGCTTGATGAACTCCCCTGGGAAGGGAAGAGGTCCTGCAAGATGGCAGCAAAAGCTGGATTCTGCAGGAGAGAGAGCAAGTTAGCCTCCTGCGTCTGTCCTGTGGACTTCTGATCAACAGCTGGAGGTAAACCAAACGTCAAAGGACTCTGTAACAGCACGTTGTTCTGGAGCTGTGCACAGTTGGTGGTCTGAGGGATTACAGAAGGACTCATGTGCTGAATCACCTGCTGATCCAAGACCAGGGGTAGTGAAACTGGGCTTTGGCTCGTTATCAAGTACGGTGCTGCCCCCATCTGTCCGAGCTGAGGCCCGGCTGCTCCGGCCATCTGGAGGTGAATGGGCAGCATGAGCGGGCTCTCACCCAGACAAACTGGGTGGAGTACAGTGGTAGCCACTTTAAGAGCCACACCTCCTGGAGGTTCAGCAGTGGGACTCACCACTGGGGGTGCAGGAGTGTCTGTCAGGTTCGAGAGGCCTCCTTTAGTCAGTCCTGTCATATTAGCATCACAGGAATCAGCAGGAGTGAGTGGATTTACTCCATCTTCCACTTTGCTGGAGACCTCTCCTCCTCCTCCCGCCTCAGAGTTGCACACTTCAGTCTGTGGCTGGGTCATGGTTACAGACTTGTCATCGTTACCCTCCATGATTCAACCTGAATATCAATCTTCATCAAGTCAGTGACAGGTTTCGTCCATTATTCTTGTAAGAAGCCCTGAAACACATAGAGCAGAAAGTTTGACGGTAAGCCCCACTTTAAAAATAAAAAGTGAAAAATCTTAAAACATATATACACAATGAGTAAAGCAGGGGCCCAATACTGTGCTAATATGAAGAACTAAGTTCAGATATGCTTAGGGATTGTTATTTCCATATACAACTACACAACAATAAAATGCTAATTCTATATATTAAAATCTTCTTTTTTTAAACTCTTCCATCTATTTATGGAGCTGCTAAATAGGGGGAATTTTTCCAATGTGATTCAGACTGTGACCGATAGCTGACAACATAACAAAGTGGAAAATTTTTCATTTTTTAAATTTGAGAAAACCACAACTAAGCAGCAGTGCAAACCAAAAGGGGAAGCCAAGAGTCTTCAGTTTGTGCGTGGCGTCTTCCACGCTTGCTAATGCTAGCAAACGAGCTACTGAGACACTCTGAAACCAAACAAGCCATTCCTGCAGTGTTTCCCACATTCAGACTTCAATTGGGTGAGCTGCTCAGATATATTAAGAGACCACATCTGTGGTAGGTCTGTTTTAACAGTGTTATTTTACTACCAAACACAGTATATTGATTAGCACAATGCTAATACCTCCAGGAAAGAAAAAAAACAAAAAAAACAATAGCATATTGTAACTATCTTGGTTATTGTGCTATAAAAGGCTAGTATTCTGGCAATGCAGTTTTGTATTTTCAAAGCTCTAACAATCCATGTACGGACTTCATCTCTCTTCATCTTCCTGTTTTTCGTAGAAGTAACTGCTGTTAAAGATTTATTAGCTCCAAGTCAAACACGGTGAGCTCAGTTTCACTGCTGATGACAGAGTAATGCAGACAAACCAGAATAAATGCAAACAATGAGGTCGCCCTTTACGACTGGGATTCAATACAGGACTACAAATATAAACACTATGAATATAAAAACGTAATTTTTATTTGTTTGAATATTGTTCTCGCAAGTCTTGGCAATTAGACTGTTTAGTTTTTGTCCCCTAGGTGATATCAACAGAGTCATTTTAGCCTTCAAAACAAGGTTAGAGTCAGAGTCCTCAAAGACTATGACACACAGCTCACAGTTAAAGGCAGCCAAAGTGTACGATTACCCATTGTAGCGTTTTTTTTTAATTTATTTATTTTGAAAATGATCCCAGATAGTCCTGATCTTAAGTTCAGGGATCACAAACTAACCTAGACATTCCTGTTCTCGGCTGTTAACAAATATCTAAGATTCAGTTATGTGAATATAATATTTATATTTTAAAAAAAATTGTAAAAAAAAATTGTAAATTATGGGAGAAAAAAATGTAATAATCAGCAATACCCTACCAGCTGACTACATTGCCAGACTGATATTTCGGCAGTCCTCGCCATTATTCAGCTGCTTCCTCAGAGAGAGGTGAAGATCGCCAACCACCACTGATTCGGATTAATAAAGTTTCATGAAATGAAATGAGATCAGACTCCATCTCCACCGTCTGGAGCTGTGAATCCTTGTTCTGCTCACCAAGACCACAGAGCAGAACAACGACTGCCGTCGCTAATGCTGATACAAGACAGAGAAAGCAGACTTCATCCACAAGATGGGAGACTCCGAGGAGAAGCAGCAGCTGGCTGTGTCCCCTCAATCATTTATTCCATGTGTAAAACTGTTTTTAACTATATATAGTTTTTACTTTCTATATATACTTTATTTATCCCCAAAGCTGGGAAATGCTTGTTACAGCAGCCAAAACAATGAAAACCACCTACAACAACATGGTTTAAATAAAGTAGAATAACTCAATATTATAATCATCTTCTTCTTTCAGTTGCTTCCTGTAGGAGTCGCCACAGCAGATCATCCGCCTCCATCTCACCCCATCCCGAGCATCCTCCGCCAGGCCTCTGCATGTTCTCCTTCGCTACATCCATGAAACTCCTCTGAGGTCTTTTCCTCCTGCCTGGGAGCTCCATTTTTAACATCCTTTGTTCAATATCCACTGTCCCTCCTCTGCACATCTCCAAATCATTTCAACCTTGCCTCTCCCTACCTTTTTAAACTTTGAACAGCTTAAAATAATGCATGACGAAAACAGCTCAACCTGGTAAATAATACACAAAAATAAAGGAGTATTCCTATTACAATCTTTAATGGCATAGGAAAATTATGTGATCTTTATTTGTTTTTGTTTTTTAAAAAAACCCTATATTAATCTTTAACCTCTTTTTGCATGAGAATGAGCCATTGATTATTGTCCAGTATTAACCCCCTAAGACCCGAACTCTTCCCCAGCATGCATTTTTAATTTCTCTTTGATATTTGGGCATGTTGGGGCCCAATGAATGTAAAAACAAAGAATTACCAGATTTTTTTTTCCTTATTTTTGTTTTTATGAAAAATCAAGAGCCACATATGAGGATATTCGTTTAAAATTTTGATAGAACAGTAGCAGTATAATGTCCTCGTACGTGGATATCAGGCCCTTGCAGAGCAAAATTGAGTATTTTGGTCTAAATAACCCAAAATGTGATGTCCACATATGTGGACGCCAGGTCCTAGGAGGTTAAATCAATGTGTGATACGGGAAGTCTTACAACATCTCATCTTATGTGGAGACGGGTTATTCATTGAATAACTTGGGAAATGTTTAACACTCCACACTGAAAATATCTTATTGTAACCCTGTGTACACACACATTCCTCTCTGCTGTGTGTTTGATTAAAGTCTGAGCCGTGAAGGATTTCCATTTTATATTTGCCCATCTATCCATCCCTCATCTCTGCAGAGGTCCAAGACCACCAAGATACAATATCGACGCAGAAAGATCAAACAGGAACTCAGCATGTTTGATCAACTACACATCTCAGTCTCTATCCATCATCCAACATCACACATGCTTTTGTGCTTTTATAACCGTACTGTGTCGGCTTTCCTATCACTACATGATACCTCTGCACAACACATGTCCTGCCTGCACTGGATGTCAACCCCCATCCGTCCACAGTGATAAAACGTCCCCTGGGTGCATCTCGTGTCAGTGAGGTCAATTATTCATACGGCTGGGAGCGAGCGGGATAATGTTCAGGTACTGGAGAAAAAGGGAAACATTAAATACCCTGAAAAAAAACTACAAAGTGTATGCTTTAACCTTTAAAGTTAAAAAACTCAATTAAATGCACGCATGCAGTTCTGATTTTCTGGCAGGAGCATGACACTTTTTCTTCCTCTCCGGGTGGCTTTTATGTGGTGTTGGGTTGCCACAATGAGCAGCGAGGAGAAGCTCTCTCTCTCTCTCCCTCCAGGCTGGTTTTATATTATTCTGCGAAGCATAGGCGGGATATTGTAATAAGGCTCTGATGGATTACATGGCCAGGCGGCTGGCTGATAATCTTGTCACTGGTTCGTGCACAGGAAAGGTCTGGGAAGTGTGTGCACCTTGGGAACTGTAAAACAGACCTAACCATACTCTAGAAGAACTGAGTAAAAGCCTTTGTAGACTCGCAGTTTTTCAGACAATGCACCCTTTAAAGACAAAGAAATTTCGAAGAGCTTCCTAAAGATCCTAACGCATGATTAACTGTGAGCTTTGTGTCATGTGTTTAAGTCCATATTTAATACTAGTGTTTTATAACTAGACAAAAATAGAAATTTAGGTTTTTTTTAAAATGATAAAAATTCAAATTTTCCCTCCTGTATAAAGCTGCAATCAACATACAAGATCAGCTGTGCAAATTTGTTGTAACTAATAACTTAATCTGCTTAATTTCACACATTGTAAAGCCATCCAGGTCAAACTCTACCATTTCATGGGCTGCGTGTTTGATACCATAGTACGATACTGTTATTGTCTTTTAGACATTATGCTTTTATGTTTTTTAAATAAACTTAAAACTATAAATAAACTTGAGAAGCAAAAAAAAATGTAACAATCACATAACTATGTTGGTGGAGGAGATGCTGATGAACCAGGAGATGACCTTTCTCATCCAAAGTCATGACTTTACAGACTAGGGAAAAAAATGGATTTGGACAAATGGAGTATTTATTTGCTGGAACAAAACACAGCATAAAAGAAAGTAAAGCCAACACCAAGTGCCTTCATTTTTTGGTCCTTTCACAAACCACCAGGGGGCGATACCTGTGTTTAATAAAGACTTCCAGTCCTAAAGCAATCTATGGGAAAACAGCCCTCTGTCTTGACCTCTGCAAATACTTTCCTGATGAGTTTACAGGATCAATCTCTAGGTCCTGTCAAACTGAATGACACATTAAGTTTATTTAGTAATTTCTGGTCACTAAAGTGTCCGAAATAAGAATTACCCAGCATACATTCAGTTTCAAAACACCAACACCGACGGCAAAAATGCTCGTCCTCCTTTTAGCGTCTACGGTTCGGAATCTGCGACCACATGAGCGTGACTGTTTGGTATGTGGTAAAAGTGAGTAGCTCTTTCTTACCTGCTATTTCCAGCTAGCATGTATATTATACATACCACAAGGTTTTCCTTTGAATTCTATCTGAATTACGCTGCTGCAGTAAATCTACGTCGAGCCTACAATGTAGCCTAAGCAACAACAGCATCATGTAGTTATATTCTAGGCAGTTGCACGTCAGGTTACAGGGTAACGTTTCAGAAAGATACATTGTAGCCACAACACGAACACTGATTTAACACTAAATTATAAATCTGCCCTAATCTGCTAAAAAGGGACAACCATAACCATAACTAAGACTAACCTTAGTCACTGAGAGTATGTCATTTTTATTACATTGTTCTGTTATGGTTATCAGACACATTTATGAATCAGAGCTCGGACTGAATAGTAAATTCAGATCTATTCTATTTTTCCACTATTTGGATGCTGCGGTCTCACTTGCATTCCAGGAAGCTCGGGGCAAGACATTTCCTGTGTGATAACGCGGTCATGAGGTCCGTGACACGATAATGCCTCCCTGACCATTATGAAAGGAGTCTTTCTTAGTTGAAGCGCCGCTGCTGTCAGAGACTCCAATGAGTTAGCCTGACTGTGCACAAAATGAGGAAATTCCCCCAAATAATAAGCTTAATTGTCTCTTTTTACTCGGCTGCCATCGGGATATGGACTCACTTTATTTTAAGGGAGGAAATCACCCCCCCCCAAAAAAATAAAATAAAAAATAAGCAGGATTTACTCTGAGCCATCGACATCAGCAGTAATCGCCACTTGGGTGACATACAGTCAGCCTGCAGTGGTGTTCACTCCAACTTCGCTTGAATCATGTGATAAAAAGTAAAACTCTGCAGATGAGCAGGAGGAGGAAGTTTAACCAGCAGAGTGAACCAAAGTACACACAGATCATGTTCACCATTGTTGTTTTTCCCAGCTACATTATCTGACTCAGTGACTCTGCTTTGTCTCTGTGTTATCACAGATAGGGAAGGTCAAAGTAAGATCCCGTAATAATAAGGCTCAATAAAAAACTGATCCCTGCTGACATGCAACAGAAGGGTTCCTCCACCATGAAAACAAAAGAAAAAGAGAAGTTTGAAGTATTGTGCATTGATGCAGTTCAGGGTTTTGGATTCAGTGCCTGAACGGTAACAGTAATGAACACAGAAAGAGCTACCTCATCAGGCTAGGACCCTATACCACCAAACGAGTATAACATACCCAGCGTATCTTTCCATTAGCCTAACACTGACAGTCAGGATAAACAGTCACATGAAGCTGGCTATCAATTCGTGAAGTTAACCCAGGGTTTCACTGAAGATGCACGTACAATATATGATGTCTGCATGTACAGTATAGGTGTCATATTTTACGATCATACAGTAATTGTGGAAAAATAACATTGTTTGCTGCCAAGAAAAAAAGAAAACGAGGAACAAATTTGCATCTAAGAATCTATATTTCTGTAAATACAAAGACATTAGATGCAACTGAAAAATTGAGACCCTCCTCCCCTCCCTGTAGCTCAGAGGAAAGGATGTTACTCCGTTTTCGAAGTATCAAATTGTTGGTCTGCATCAAACAAAGAAAACTACTAAGGACAGGTTGAGTTGAGAACTGTGCAATGCATTATTAAACCTGGAAGGACAGTGATGAATCATCATCTTCAAAAAGAAATGTGGTTGGGAAAATAATCCTGGATGATTGTGATCAGTGTTCACTTATACATCTGAAACTCACTTTGACTATTTAACATGCATAAGAGCACAACGTGAAGAGGAACTCGAGGATTTGGGACTAAACAGCTGTGTTGCCTCAAGAAAACCACTTATCAGTGAGGCTAATTAGAAGAAGAGGCTTAGATTTCTCATGGGTCTTAAAGATCAGACTGTGGAGCAACGGAAAAAGGTCATGTGGTCTGATGAGTCCAGATTAATCCTGTTCCAGAATGATGGATGCATCAGGGTAAGAAGATGAACTGATGCACCCATCACGCCTACTATAAAACCAGCGTTACGATCTAAAGATGCTTCAGTTGGTCAGGTCGAGGAGGCTCGAGACAGATGGAGGATGAAGAAAAGAAAGCAGAGAAGCTCCAAACTGACCGAAATTTAAGTCGTTTCTGCTGGTGAGAAACGCAAAACTTGTTTTCTGTTACACTGTGGGCGAGTCTCAGCTCAGGCTCCACCCACATGCAGCATCAAGGAAGCAGGTGAGGTTATTCAAGGTTAACGGGGGTTTACCTGGAGACAGAATCATTTGTGTGCCAGAGTTTGCAAGAATATGGCATTCGTTTTAAAACAAAAATACCAAGGAGCTATTTAAAAACAGCAATAATTAAATTACACTCCATCTAACCGAACATCCGAAGATTTAAGCACCGGCTCGACAGCCTCAAATATAACTTTGAAGTTGAGTTAAACAGAATCTAATAGTAGTTTCAGTTTTTGATTCTATGGTTAATTGAATTTGTTTTATTCCTTTTTTAGGATGACAGTAGAGTCATAAAAACAAACAAAGCCACCAACACAGAGACAGAAATGAGAGAAATGCTGGAGCTGGAGAAGAACAACAAAGGAAAAACACATTCTGAGGTAAGAATGGGACCGTATATGACCCATAGTTAAAGTCCCACAAAGTATAAATCCTCCCTGTGGGAAGCATTCAAGGGGGAATCCCCCCCCCACACACACAATTTTTAAATATAAATTTCAGGCCCTGGAACTATTCAGCAAACATTAAATCACTTTTAAACAGCTTTTGATGCTTTTCCCCCAAGCAAAGTGAATCTCTCCGGAGTTTAGACTCTGTGTTAGATAAATCGAGAAATTTGAAGATGTTATTTTGATCCAAGGCACACTCATTGAATTTATCGTTTAGTTTTGATTAGATAACGATACCTTGGCTGTTTGCTAAAATCAAGTCCCAGTCTGGTCCTCGTGTTAAGTTAATAAGGTGCATTTCTCACTGCGAGGAAAAGACTGGGAATCATTTTACGTGTAAGGAAACATCAGGCTCAACTTAAACTTCTCTCCTAACTTTGTACATTAAAATTTCACAAACGAATGCATCCGGCATATAAATGTATTTCATTTGTAATCTAATAAGATAACAAATGACAGCCGGATAAAAATAATGCAATTTACCTAAACTACTCTGATTTTGTCTGAATGCTAGCATCTTTACCGCCTACTGTTCTCAGTGCGAGTACACATCACACAGACAGTGGAACCGACGAGTTTATTAAATTTAACAGTAATCGATAAAAGCTTTCAAACAGATATTAGACTGAATATAACAGAAGGGAGAGCGAGTAACAGAAGAAGCATTGTTATCCCAGCGTTTTGGTCATATCAACTTATGAAATACCTCCAAACTGCTGCTTTTTTGCTGTTAGCTTCCCCCCAGCAATGCTATAAACCATATGCCATGAAAACAGTCTTTCTTGGACTGCTGTTGGTGACGCTAGTCCTCTTTCTGCTCTCCAGTGTAGCAGTACTGTACCAGCTGTCCACCAGCTACAGGTTCTTGCTAAAGTGACCCTCCAGCTCACTACTACTACAGCGCACTACTGTGGTTAGCTGCAGTCCAACACGGCAAAGTTGGACACTGGGCAGGATGAGATCCTCTCTGAAAGCATCTGAATAATGTCAAAGATATCCATGGACAGTATAAAAGTTGGATGTACCCTCTATGGCATCACCTGCCGGTTAGTGAAGTTAAGAAATGAGCTAAACATTTTAGCATCGCCACTTTGGTGTTCTGAGAATGGACACCAAATGCTAACTGAACACGCCTTTATGACTAAAATGATGACAATACAGGGAAATGATTGCAAAACCCCGAGTCACACAGGCCTACATACCAGTCAGTGAGCCAGTTGCTAGGAAAAAACATGTATTTCCCAACTCGCTGGTAAAGACCTCCTTCGAATACTTTGGTGGCCAGCACATTGCTGCACTCGCAGCTTAAATGGAAGTGGCGGACATTGTCCAGCAGCTCTCCAAGCTGAAGAGAAACTGTAAAAAGTGCACTGAACTGTAAACGGGATCCATTAGCCTTCAAAGTAAAGGGTGTACTTTTGGAAATGTGTTGGCTCCAGCATTGACGCAAAGCTTTTATTATGGAGGCAAAGCTTATCCATTTCCAGTATGTGTCACACTTTTTCGAGTTTTACTACTGCTTAGCTGGTAGTTGGTGAGTATTTGCTGACAAAGATGAAAAGCTATAGTTAACAATGGGAACCAGCAAGGAACCAAAGCAATCACCAATAGGTTTTTGGCATAGCAATTTTTTTTTGCAAATGATTTCACCCAACATGAGCCAGCGGCCTCCAGGAAACATTGCTAGCCAGTCAGGAAAGACACATTTTTCCCTTAAAAACCAGCGGTTGACTCATTGACAAATCTTAGGCATGTATGACGTCATGCAAGAAACCTCAATAAGACAGGAAGTCTTTTTTTAACAACTGCCACCCCTTGCTAGTCATTAAGAAGAATGCAGGTTAAGGCACATGGCACTTGTTTCACTTTTCAGACGTGGAAGCTACAGCCACCTTCTAGGTGGTGGGGCAAGTTGCTACTAAACTTTCAAAATAAGAGCCACAGGATATAAACTGATCACAACTGATACCATTGTCTCAGATGGATTTAAAATAAAAATAATAAAATGCTGAAACGAGACCTAAAATGTTTCTCAGCTGCCGACCCAAGTAAAATGTAAAATCCATAACACATTTTCTCTACTAAAGACATCTATATATCTATAAATTACTTCAACTTATTAACTAATTATTTAACTTTAACTAATTATAAGTTAAAGTAATTTCACAAAACCCGTGGACTTGTGGTGTAACAAGAGGAAAAACAAAAAAACAAAATACAACCAGCTCCTCTGGCTACATCCAACACCTCATAAACAGGACAGGACAAAGCTTATTTCCAATCTTAGCTTAATGTCCTAGCTCGCTAACAGAATCTGCAGTCCCACGTGATAACAGAGTTTGTAGCTTAAGCTATTAAAAACAGCTCCAGGATAATGAAATTTTCCTGATATATGAGCTAATGTAGGAAACATGCAGCACAAACAAACCTGTAACCATGTCTGAATGAGTGCAGAGTATGTTTTCTTCACACCGATAAGACCAGCGGCACATTTAAATCTCACACGTCATCTGGGAGAGGTCTGTGTTCACCAGCCAGTAACAGCTAATTGAGTAAATAGGAGACCCAACTGAGAGAGCCAAATAAGATCCCTCCCCTGTCCCTGTTACTGTAATGATTTCCACATTTCCTCTGTGTTTTCCCCTTGCTCATTGGTGGAACGTATACCGTAGTAAGTCAACAGCAGAGAGAAAAACAACAACGCCTCGCCTTCAAACTGCATTAAGCTGCACTGCAGTCGACATACATTACAGGGACTATTTTCTCTCTTTACCTCCTCGTTGTGGGCTTGATTTAGCTTTTAGACCAGAGGACACGAAAGCACCGGGGATGGATAGAGCACGGCTGATGATCTAAAAGGTCATCGCTCTCAACACCCCTCCGCTCCAGTGGCCAATTACATCTCATTAGAGAGACACACAGAAGCCTCATCACGATGCAGACTGCTTTCACATCAGTGCAGCTCATCTTTTATTCAGCGGGTGGTCCGCCAGCTGATCCCCTAAATGCCACAATCAGTCAAATTTCACAATAACAATAATTTAGCACTGGAATACTCATTGTGATGATCACTGTGTCACATTTTTAACCAGTGTGCCAGTGAGAAATCCAGGTTAGATGGCGATTATTTAGCGATTCAACAACATTAAAATACATTTACAGCGAGAATCTGCACCTCGGGTCAGTAATTATTATCCATGGGTGGGTCACAAATGACTTTTTTTTAAGTAATCACCGCCATTTGAACATGCAGATAAACATAAGGTTTGTCTGAAACGCAATGAATATGTAAAACTCTAAGCATGTAAAGTGTGACCTTCTTCAGTAATATCTTCATTCAGGCTAAAACAAGGTTTATGACTGTGTAAGAAGTGCACAGATTAATTAAGTACAGCTAACACGTACGCTTTAGTATTTGTTTATTTAGTACAACACTCATAAATGTTCTTGCAATTTAAAGGAAACCGTACAAAAAAAAAACCCCAACAGAACAGCTTCTATCTACTTAATGGACCAAAATTGGTGCAAAGTCTTCCACGTGTTCATTTGAGTCAAGGTCCGAAGACTGAAATGAGTCACATCATTTTCATGTTCATGAGTGAGGAGATTTTTACGTTCTAAAGGACTGTGACATGGGAACAGCTGGGTCAGTTCCCTTATGCCTCTTTTCTACTAGCACCTACTTGGGTCCGCTCTACTTGACTTCACTTGGGTCTCATTTGTTTTCCATTACAATTGAGTACCAACTCAATGTGGGCGGGGATGTTATAGCAAGGAGGTCTGAAAGTCCTGCGACACATTTTCAGCTCGACTCAGCTGGCTTGGAACAAGTAGGAACCGAGTAGGTCCTAAAAAAAAAAAAAAAACCTGATACCTAATGGAGTACCCTAAAAACAGAATAGAGTTGAGTCAGTGCTGATGGAAGAGAGGCTATAATGTTCTGTGTAACGTTTACACGGCACTAATTTGCATGTATGCATCTTTGTCTGTGTGATGCACCCAAGCAATTTATCAATGTGTCTTGCTAACTAAGTCCAAAAACTAAGTCCACAGGGAGGATTTCAGAAGTTATTATTTTGAAAACTAACTCAATTCTTTATATTGTTGTGTGACCGACTTCCAGCCCTCCACGCCTGCTCTCTGCAGCTTGATTCAGTGCTGTCAAAATATATAAATTGGGTACTTTTGAACAGTTTTGCCACCACAACATGGTTTTGAGTGGAGCCAGAACCAGGATTGGATACCTGGTGTACTCCCAGGGTAAGCCTACTCGCTTGAATCTTAGGTGATTTTGGCAGGTAGTCCCTCTCTAATTTAAGTGCTCAATGGACACAAAAACTTCACCATTTACAAATAATAATAATAATTATAATAATAATAAAAACGCTCAAAATACTCAGTATTGTTTTGTCCTGGAAAGCTTTTTTTTTCTGGCTGTGCCTGAGCACCCTGACCATGCCCCATGGGCAGAAAGCTGGGCAGCAGATGCTCTGATCCTGGGCCTGGCTGCAGGAGAGGGCTCAATTTTCCCACTACCTAGCAAGGTTACTGAGCTCCAGATCTTGGGGTTTTCTGAATGAAGGGGAAGATTCTAAACTCAATGTCAAAAAGAGCCACATGAGGTAGTTCGGGCATGTGGTTGGGAAGTCTCCTGGGCACCTCCCTCATACATCTCAGTAGAAGGAAATGGAAAGTGTGGCTGGGGAGAAGGATGAGAAACCACCTGCCACTGCGACTGGCCTTTGGATAAGCAGAGGACAATGGATGAATGGACCAACGATGGAGTGCGGGCATGGCTGATGCTTCTGCTCATCTCATGAAAGCACCAGACAAACGTCATGCTAATGTCACAGACACGTCAAATGTCTCAGCACAACCACATGATTGACTCAAATATCAATTTTGCTGATTTTATTCACGATGTGTTGGTCCCATCTTTACACAGTGTATAACTGAGAACTTCATCCTTTGGTATGAATCCAGAACAAAAACACATGATGCTCAAAATGGCAAATTTGGGGCTTCAAAGTGTCCATGAACCAATTAGTGATGTCACTGTGGCTGTATCCATCTTTTATACACAGACTGGACCCTCAGTCTTTATAACAGCAGGGGTCAAAGGTTCATATTTTTCCTTTAATTTGACACTTGTTTCCACATGAAATATACTGCATCTGCAAGTCTCGTTTTCCTTTCACACAAGCTGGACATTATAAACAAGAAATTACACAAGAAAGAGCAGAAATTGGAGACCGTGTTGAGTGTTTTCCTCCCGGGTGAGCTCATATCTGCAGGAGCTGTTTTCTTGTACCACTTCTAAGTAAATGCCCAGGGTATTGCAAAAGACCTTGGGTATGACACTGCCGGGTTCATCTGAGGATATTTTCCTGCCTTCCTTCCACGTTTCTGTGTCCCTGCACCCAGCGTCGCCGTGCTCCCACAAAGATATGCACGGTATTATGAGCCCAGTCCCTGGTGTGTCTGGTGCCCGCAGCCAGCCGCCGACGGCTCGCCTTGAAAAGCGAGGAGGCTGCGCGCACATCCCCGCACATCTCGCGCAACAACACGAAAGTCCCGCTGACATTAAAGCCGCAACCGGGGCAGGGACAGAGGGCTCCTGGAGCTCAGTAATAACCTGTTATCACCCTCAGCTGGCGTAAATTTAACGCGCTGTCAGACGCGATACAAGCTAGCTGCTGCGCAATCGCCTGGGAAATTAGGAAAAACGCCTTATTACGTTTTAAAACCGAGACCCCGACACTCCTGGAATAATTCACATTTACTCTACGTGATGAGGTTGAAACGAATTATACGCTTCAGCGACGTAAAGACCAGAAAACCGGTGGTTGACCCTGCTTCATCTCCGGTCCTTTAACGTATTTCGTGCAGAAAATAAAGCCGCTCTGCGACAAACGCCAGTGTTTCTTACCTTTGAAGTGTCCGCGGCTGTTTTATCGAGCCACTCTCTCCTAATTAACGATGACCGAGCTCCGTGAGACTTAGAAATAAATAGATAAGGGTGCCATTTATCTCTTCATTGCGGTCCCGTCGTAGCGACTCCAGACGGAGAGCTGCGCACGCAGCATCGTCAGCGGGTCTCTCCTCCCCCCTCCTCCCTCTCCTCCCCCAACACTAGCAGGGACAAAAAAGCGAATCAAGCAAACAAACAAACAAATCAATACTTAAAGTAAAAAACAACAACCCGTAAAATAATAATAAATAATTAACTTATAATTAACTCATTATTAATCATTCGTACTAATAAACATCCTAATCTTTTATGTTTGAGTATTAGACAATGGTAAAAATGAATGGAATAAATACTAAATATAACAAATAAATACATGAATTCATAAATTAATGTAATATTTATGTTTTATGCTTAAATATTGTGTTCCTGTAATTTTACAGATAAAACAAAGATAAAATAAATAATATTACTTTTTTTTTCATTATTAAAATTACAATTACGTGTCCTAACAGTTACAAAAAAATATAGAAAAATTCTTCCAGTTTTACACAGTATAAGTTTGTCTAGACATGTTTGTCTTGGTGAAAGTGTGAAATTTTCTGATAATTTCCTAACATTTTCTAATAAATCTTCTCTAATTTAATACTTATTTATAAGGATCAGTGCATAGGCTTATATTGTAACAGACAAGCCCAGATAGGCACCTTTTCATCTGTGCTAATGGTGCTCAAAACAAAGAACAACAACCAAAACAATATATTGAAAAATGATACTAGGTTAGTACACTCCCAATTAAATGAATCCACTTTAGTTTTTACTGGAAAATTCTGGGGACCTTGCAGGAAATTTAGGCGAGTACATGTCTGATAATATACAGAGAGCACTGTTTATAATAATCTAATTTTTTAATAACAAGGCAAGAAAAACAGCAAATACAGACATGACTGAATGTGTGGTACCTTGATCATAAACGTACAATGTACCATGGCTTGTTCATGAACCCACACAATCTTCCCATAGATACAATTTAGGAGCCAAATAGGAACAGCAGCATGTTTTCTGAGTGCTGACAGGCTTGTGTTTTATCCTTTCTTTTAGCTCCAGACAGTATTCGCCTGCTGACTGGCTGATGACAGAATCAGAGGAGAATGGAGTTTGGCAGCTGTAGATGAGTCTGGTAGTGACAGGCCTGGATGAACAGGATCCCCTGGGTCTCCATATCAGTCCCAGCCAGCCTCGGGCTCTGCCTTAGGGCCCTAGGGCCTCTCATTGTTCCGCAGGGATGTTGTTTAATGCACTTTAATGAGCCTCACAATGTACCCTGGTGGCATGATGGTGACTTTGGTGTGGTTACCTCCTCGATGTGCCCTCTCCCCCCTTCTGTCTGCAGTCAGTGTTACTCACATGAGATGAATGTGTTGTTCACATGCTGTAGCTCTCCTATCAGTACCAAAGCTGGAACAATGAATATAAGAGAGTTCGCCATCTGAAGGAAACATCTTTGGGGTATTTTTCTTCAAGTTTCTGTGTAGATCATACTAGAAAAATATGCCTCAACATACCTCATTACAAGTATACACTATTATAAACCCAAACAAAGGCTGGATATGTTTTTAAAAATTATCTGCCTACATTGGTTGCAGTTATATACATACTATATAACTACAAGTCGTGTGCTGTCCAAGCGCTGATTGCGAACAAGGCATTTTCTCCATTATGACAGTTTTCACATATTTGGAAGAGCAACAAAAGGACTTAAAATAAAGACTGTGAAGGGATGTGACATGCTAATAACTGCAGCTAAGGTCTGAGTCAAAGCAGCAAAGCCAAGCCAGGCTATTGGTGCCCCATCTAGAGTTAAAATGAATTTATGATACTCCGTTTGTGTCTGTTTGTGTAGGTATTTGGCTATGCAGACCGAAGGATAATGGGTCTGCAACAAATACAGACGTGCAACCCTAAAAATATAGGGTGTAGCTAGATGCTGAGGATGTTATGCATAGGCAGAACACTGATTGGTTGAAAGGTTGGTTTGGAGAAGAAAGCGTCAGTGAAAAACAACAATTGTTACAGATCAAGAAAAAAGCACAGCTGGTGAGATTAGATGATTTTATTTGACTTCAAAAAAGTTCTCCAGGGCAGAGTCTAAAGGAAAGCACTGACAGCAGCACAAACACAGACAGGAGTACTCAGCATTGCTGGGTACTGCATATATTTTGACTGCAAAGTAGGTTTTGAAGTCTTGTCATAGAACCAAAGCACAGTCATGCCACTCCCTTTAGGGTTAGGATTAGCATAGATTTTGAGTTCCGGATTAGCTAAAATATGCTTTTCTCGAGCTATTGAGGCAGTGCAGTATACAGCACTTCCAAGTTACCATAAAATTGAAGATTGATCATATGTAGAATAAACAATGGATGTAGCTTCCAGGTACAAATAGACAACGTCATGTCCAGTTTCCAGACACAAAGGTTGTAAAACCCCTCGACTCGAGATTTCATAACAAGACTTCACTAACCACTGGGTGACATCATGGCAGCTATGTTCATCTTTGACAGTGTCTATGCACTAGATGCATTCAGATGTAATGCACAAAGAGGCTGCATGAAAATAATCATCTATATAACATGTAAATGCTTCTGTGGAAATGTTATGCAAACCTGACTGCTTTATGAACCAGGTTTATGAGGAAGATAAAATTTAAAACTACTGGCAGCTGCTTACAGCATACATTTGCACAGTTGGTGCTTCAGTTCCTATCTGACGACACCTTTACAGAGACAGATATCTTTTTTACAGCAGGGTATTTACACAAATACTGCTGCACGATAAAACTACAAATATCTATTATGTAAATCTCAAAAAGTCAGTTTAAAATAATATATTTGTGTTAAATGAATAAAAAAAATGCCTTCCTTTTACAATAAACTATTAGGCCAGGGGCTTCCTTATTTGTCTATTAATGTATGAATCTTCACACAGTCTCTTACATTTGCAGTGAGCTGTAAATGTGTGTATGTTCTTTTGGAGGTCTTTGCTTGCCTTTGTCCTCTCTCTTCATAATTAAACAAAGATTAAAAAAAAAAAAAGCATTCTGGGCTGGCATTTTCTTTTTGAGCTGTGTACAGTGTCTACTGTACTGTCTGTAGAACCAGAGGGCAAATAATGACACAAAGCCTGATGTTCAGCATAAAGACAGTGAGAGATCTCAGACTTTAGTCAGACATAAAAGCTCGAAGGCCAGTTCCTCATGGAGAGATGCTGTCTAACCAAAAAAATTGTCTTATTCTGCTCACGCTATTCAGTGACATTGTGACACATCCCACACATTTCCCTTGAGAACAAAAATACTTGATTTCTCCCCACACCAGTCACGCCAAGCCATCATGTCTCCAGCGTTAATCGAGGTCTTGGTCAGCATGCCCTTTGATGGGCACCCAAACAGTCCAAGGCTTTGTTTACCTTTTTAAAAAAAAAAAAAATCCTTCACTCACAATCTCAGCTCAGCTGACGCGCAGTGACCGAGAACAAGTCGTTTTTGTCCGTCACGGGCCCGTCTGACATTAGCCAGAGCAACAAAGGAACTTAAAGCTCTGAGTGTGGAGCTGGCTCATGACCATGGAAGTGACAAAACATATGGAGATATGGCCTGTTAGGAACTGCAGCTAAGAGCTGAATCTGTCATACATAGGGAAACATGTGCAGACCCATTCAGATGTTTAAAATAATCACAGATGGGACACAAAGAGGCCTACGTGAAATTTACACTCAATTTGCATTGAATTACCCAGAGAACATCCTGCTGTGGACTCAGATGAAGAACTCCCTCTAGTGTTCATCTCAAATAAACCCCTAGAATGCACTATTCACACAGTCCAGACCACACCTGACACAGGTCATGATGAGAGTAGAAATGGAGATAAAGACACATGCAGGCTAGGCACTTGGTTATTCATCTTGAAAGGCCTATGGTCACTTATCTGGGTATTTCTTTTAAGAATTACATAAATTAACTTTGATTTAATTCTGTCTATAGAATCAAAAGTCAAATCTGATTAGAATAAATCAGATTAGACTTGACACATGAATGAACTTAACATAGTGGAGCTGACACAAGAGGATAAGACAGGGAACACTGAGGGAACAAATTAGACTCCAAAATAAGATTAAATTATAACATCCATCTATCAGTCTGACAGCTGGGATAGAGCCTATCCCAGCTGTCAGAGGCCAACACCCACGACAGGTCACCAGTCTATCACAGGGCTAACACAGAAGGACAACCAACAGGGAAAGCAAACAACCCAAAAGGTTCAAAAATCAAAATCAGAATTAGGATCACGACAAATCTGTGCTGCTTTATTATTTAGTATGCAATGAAATAAAGCCACTATTCCATTCTTGTCATCAGTTTCACTTTCCCACGCCATAATACTCAGTCTCGTCATCGACATCCAATTCAATTCAATTTTATTTATATAGCACCAAATCACAACAACAGTCGACTCAAGGCGCTTTATATTGTAAGGTAGACCCTACAATAATACATACAGAGAAAATCCCAACAATCATATGGCCGCCTATGAGCAAGCACTTCGGGGACAGTGGGAAGGAAAAACTCCCTTTTAACAGGAAGAAACCTCCGGCAGAACCAGGCTCAGGGAGGAGTGGCCATCTGGTGCGACCGGTTGGGGTGAGAGAAGGAAGACAGGATGAAAGACATGCTGTGGAAATGCTCTGGTCCAATAAGATTCTTTCCCACCTTCTAGAAACCAATCAGCTTCAGTTTTATGTATATTAAATGTATGTTGTTGTTATTCTGCTTTTCAGACTCCCATTCCTGCTCCACCTCCAGGTCTTCAGGTCTCTGCCTGCTTTACCACCTCTACAGCCAGCTTCTAGACGCCAGGGATTCAGTCCGATTCCTATTTTGAAAAGGACAGTAGTGCATTATTTCTTGATATATCACAACAACACTGATATCAGTTTATTTTTTAATGTTTTAACTGTCCGTATCATCTGAAACTATTTTTTTCTCATTCTTCAAATTGTGTAAGAAGCTCTGATCAGATCCTTTTTACTGGCAATTCAAAGGAAGCTGGAAAAAGCTCCCTCTTACTGAAATAAGCTGCTTTTAAATATGATCTCCCTGTCATCACTTTTCTTTTTCAAGCATGCTTTATCATTTTGCTTCCTTTATTTCTTATTCATTAATTCATTTAATAGATTTGTAAAATTTATTGCTATGTCAAGGGCTGATTTTTTCCCTTTATCTTGTTTTGAGATGTTTTGCATTGTTCTTTAAAAAACGATGATATGCTTAAAGAGGTTTATCCTGAGATATACAGTAGTGTGCAAAACCCTTGAGCCAACCTTCATTTCTTTATATTTTGCTTCTAAGGATAGAGACTTTCTTTTATTTATTTATTTTTAAAGAGGTCTACTTCTCTGGGATTGCTGAAAGTCTTTACAGGTCATTCTTTGAACATTGGCTCCATTCTCCACTCATTTTCAGTACACTTCTTGCACTTGACCAGTTTCAGACTCTATGAATAATTTAAGCATAAAAATGACATCAAGTAGTATGTTTTTAAACAATTTTGAGGAAATTGGACAAGTGATGCTCCAAAGAAGTGTCCGACCTAAAAAGCTATATACAGCACATGAACAGTATCTGAAAGTTGTGTCTGTAAGATTTTTTTTTTTTAGACAAGACGTGAGAGATGCATCTGGCCCTTCAGTGAATCCATCTGCTCACTGAAGACTCATCAGAAATGGTTTCAGCAAAAGAACTGAACTGAAACTTTGTGGCACTATGTCCTATGGAGTGATGAACCCAGATTTCAGCAATCTGGTTCAAAGATATCAGGAAAGAGGCTGGAGCCTATCCCTACAACCTGGACAGGTCACCAGTCTGTCACAGGGCAAACACATAGACACAGACAACCATTTGCATGTCTTTGGACTGTGGGAGGAAGCCAGAGTACCCAGAGAGAACCCACGCAAACATGGGGAGAACATGTAAACTCCACATAGAAAGACCTTGGCCTGATGGTGGAATTGAACTCAGGACCTTCTTGCTGTGAGGCAACAATGCTAACAGTGCCCTGTGCACCGTTCTATATGTAAGACCTGGAGGCAAATATGTAAAATATAGCCTTGTCATTCTTTTAGACCTCATGAAGTCTAGAAGTTGGCACATTTACTGGACATGCAAAAAAATGTCCTGAGGGTAGATGAGAAAGTGGGGAGAAAGTAATGATGGGTGACAGAAAATGGTCTGAGGAGAACTTCAGCCCTGGATCTAAAACCTTCAGAACATGGCTTACCTGCTGAAACAGGTGAGCTCATATTGGTGCCCAACATTGCAGTTAAGAAGCAAAGGCAAACGTAGCAAAAAACATAAAGTATAGAAGCTTAAAGTCATCTAAAATATGCATTTGGTTTTAAAAGCCAAACATGTGTTTTGGATATGAAGACAGTTAGACACTGTTATAGTCAAACTCTGCAGTGCTTTTTTACTTTTATAACAAAATGTATTTGTCTTCACTTCAACTAGATAAAAAGCCATTTGTCCTACATAGGTGTTATGAACTGTCAGATACACTGAAGGCATTTCAAAAACACTTTGAGTGGGTCTGATGGCAGATGGCAACTAATCTCAGAGCTGTGAAAGAAAATCCCATGGCAGCTTGTCTAACATGCTAGTCTCCCAACAGTTTCCCTGAAAGACCAGAGATTTGTCCACAATTACCATAAAAGTGTAAATGTAACCGGGTCATAAATTATATTTTGTTATAATTACACAAAATGTGTTCTAAACCCTACACTGTTCCTGGTATAACTGACTTTTAGGACCTCCAAGCCTGTAGTTATCTTCATTATCAGTTAGAACCCCTCCTCATCCTGTTCTTCTTCTATGGTGGAACCCTATAAATTTGGGGTACCTGTTTGGCCTCTCCCTTTTTCTACAATTCCCCTGTGAAAGAGGTAGGCATAATGTTTTTCCAACATTAATTATACCTTTATCTACCCTGATGTTTCTGCGTGTGTTTTAAGTTCATTTTTGTCATAATTATGCCTGTCTTTACTGCATGCTGTGAATATGCGGTATGTGTGTGCTGCGTATGTGTATAGGCACTGTTAATGCTAGCATGAACAGATACGTCTTGTTAGCTTGGAAGTTGTGGCTTGAGCTAACTTTCATCCCAACTGTTTATATTTGGCTACAGAAGCACGCAAGTTATTTACTAGGAGGTCTTTCTTTTTACCTTTCATTGTCAGGCACCACGTAGATTTACATAAACAACCAGCTGCAGGTCTCATAGCTCACCCACCTTAAGGCTTTACTGATGGCACATGGGCATAACCATCATAGACTGGTGGTTCCAGTAGAATCAGAAGCAAGCTTGGGGCTACAGATGGCAGTAATTTTAAAAGACGGATGTAAGCAGGGGAACTGCTTTATGACAAAAGTGTTTGAAATGCAAGAAGAGGCTTTCACTTTGGGAGGTTTTTACATTACATTTAGATAATACTGATAATATAGAAATAGATGCCTTGCTTGCCCTGACAGAAAGTATGACTAGCAGTTGAAAGCTAACAGTTCCCTAAAAACAAGCTAAAACTGTGAATAAACTAGACAAAAATAATTTTTAAAAATGCTAGCTTGGCTTAATGGATAAAAAGTTGAACTATTTAGCTATAAATAGTGATAAAATATTAAAATGTATTAGGTTTAAATGGCTAGCAGCTGATATTTTTGGCTAACAGTGAAGAGAAGCTAATTAAGTATTTAGCTAAACACAAGGGACAAACAGCTAAAATATATACCTATATTATAAATAAAAATATATATATTTTAGGTGTATGTGTGACTTCTATAGGTGTGTATGGCAGAAATTGCTGACAGTATAGATTAATGTTTGACATAAATAGCAAGATAAACATTTGATTAAAAATAAAAGATTTCAAAAATACCAGCAAACCTTTTGTGCGTCACGGACCGGTTTATGTCCGACAATATTTTCACGGGCAGACCTTTACAGTGTCATGGATAAATAGAACAAAATAAAACCAGTACTGGTACAAAAAAAAAGAAAATTTATTCATAACACACGGGAAAAGACCCAGGGAAACAGAGTTAACGATAAAAACTATAAAAAATAACAATAAAAACCCTGAAAAACATAAATTTCACACCTGAGCCTCAACTCTTGCGGCCCGGTACCAAACGACTCACGGACTGGTGTACTCACTTTTATGAAATACTGTAAATAACTAATGGTATGGATAAACAGGCATTAAACATACAAAGTGTAGGTAACTATATCTAACCCTAACCCTAATGCAAAGTCGAATAGAAATGTGTTATAAAAATATCTCAACATGATGTATTAATGACGACGGGGCTCGTGAGTCTATCAGACAGGCTGTGTTGTAAGAGTGCAACACGTGAAGAAAGGTTGGTATTTTGATCTGAAGTAGCCAGAAATTAAAGATACATGAGACATTTTCAAAGCAGTCACATTTATTCATCTTTTTATACACATTTGCTAAGCAGCCTGTTGTGCTAGCAGTTGGCTTTGATAGGATTTACTATAGGATTTCAAGAACGCTTACTAAAAAATAAATACAAGACAACGTGTTCCACAGCTCAAAAATATACAAAGGTCTGAAATTAATGTAAACTTTAAAAACATGTTTTTTTTATTTTACATAAGAAGCAATTCAACAACCTTTGTAACAATTCTAAAACGTTATTTAATTTACAAGTTTGTACAAAAAACCCCACTAAAACCTACAAGTACTGTATACAGAGGTTGGTCTGTATCTAGATGAAATGCATCTAGTACCGTAAGTTTAGTTCTTTATTATTGGTTTGTGTTTTCAAGAACATTTCAGTCAAGTAAACGACAACAGTTCAATGCCACCACGTGTTTTTAGCCTTTGGTAGAAGCATTTCTGTACTTCACTCCTAAAGCATCCTCGGGGTGTGAATATTATTAAACAGCTGCATGTACACATCTATAAATATCTCCAGGTACAGCAAGAGACAAAAAACTTCACAAACATCATTTTGTCAGTGCAGGAAAAAAACAAAAAAGTTGGAATGAAGGTTCACAGACTTAACTCATTGTGTACCCTGTTATATAGTGTTATTAATATGAAAATTAAAAGGGTATTGACAGCATACCTACAGGGAAGAACAAGGCTTCTGCCAGTTTTGCATAAGGTTTGAGTACCATCACTCCAATAAGCTCCATGTACTTATAAAATTATGGTGAATACATGGGACTAAAATATACCAGGGTTACAACCAAAACCTTACATTTATATTTTTGGCGTTTAATTACATTTTTAATGAAATTTTATAATTAAGTTTCCAATTTGTCTCTGCAACCAGTGTCTCGTATAAGATCTAAAACACATCTCTTATGAACAAAATAAGTATGTGAATAAAAAATAAAAATTCCAGCACTTCATTGCATATTTTTGATCAAAGGTTTTTTGTGTATGTTATAAAAATAAATATATTTAGATTGGTTTGAGACAGAAAATATAGAAGTTATATTTTTTTGAATATTGAGGGGCAGAAAATGCCAAATCCAGACATTTCTCTTTTCAAGAGACTTAATAACCCGGCTCCATATTTAACCATACAATCAAAAATCTCACAAAAACACTCAACTTGCTGTGACCTCAGCTGCTTCACCACATATTTTCTCCTGTTGGATAAAATAAGGCATATTTGATCCTCTGAGTACTTTCCACTTGCCTCTTTCGACAATGCATAAACACATCATGTCAGCAAACCAGAAATGACCATTGGTAAGTTTTTCTTTATGACTTCAGCATTCTCTTCCAGCTCTCCGAGTTCCCTGCCTCGAACTTTTTGATCACTTTTTCATGTCCCATGTTAACACCTGCTCCTTTCTTGTCTCACGAGATTGTCAAGTTAGTGCTCGGCTTTGACACTTCCTGTCTCACCAATAATTACGTCTTCCATTTCTTGCTATATGTACAGTATGTTAAAATATTCTAATAATAAGCTTTGATATAATTTAGTATATGACAAACTGAGTAAAATATACATAGTATCAATTCTGTTTACAGGAAATATGAATAGGGACTGAATGTTGACATTTGTCAATTCTGATGTTCATTTTGAGGGTATTAAAATCATTCGATGTAACTGGTTAGAGGAAATGTCCGTCTAATTGTATTCACAGAATACATACGGTTAATTATAACAGATCAACTTCTCTTGCTTATTTCTAAAAACGTTACGTTGTTGGGTTGGGTCTACAAGACTTTGGGAAATGTGCCTTAAACTAACAGAACAGCTATTAAACTCATTTCCAGCTCCATACTTTTATTTGCAGACTCTAGAGTAGCTTAGAGTGATTCACAGTTCATAATAATGCTTATTTATTTTATATGGGATGGTACCGCCTCTGACCATACTGGGGATCTCCATTAATTCTGACAGAGTTTTAGGTCAAAAAAGATTACTTTTAGGTGCACTGACCTCATTATTATACCTTGAACTCTGGCCATGTGTTGCTATGAGCATCACATATATATGGAAGCCTGTTTCCGCCACAAAAAAAAAGTATTCATAACTCCAAATTTCGAGTTATCTTTCTCAAAAAGCAACTTAACATTTTGACTTACTTTTCTTCAAAATTTTGAGTTAGTAACTCGCCATATCCTTCTGGTTAACAAGAAAATGACGTCATTCACGTAGATTACTGATTGGCAAAGCTAACTCTAAATTTGGAGTTACTTTTCTCAAAACTTTGAGTTAATAAGTCGAGATTCCATACATATATGATAGAAAATAAAGAAAAGAAAAATAGGTCCCCGTTTAAATTTAGAACTGAGAAGATTTTCCGGTTTGTAAATCATATTTTTCCATATAATGCAGACGCAAAACAAGAGCCAGCTGTTCATTTCATAAAGATGTTTTCTTAGAAATGCAGTCTGTATAAAACACCATCAATTACTAAATTTATGATTTTCTTTAAAAAATGTTCACGTTTGTCTAATTTTCTCTCCTTCTCTCCTCATTCTGGTCCATCTTTTTTTGTTTGTCTGTTTGCTGTAAACTAATAAAATTACTTAATTATTGCTTTTTTTTTATGTGGAGCCCTGCGATGAGTGGTCGTCATGAGGGCTCCCATCCGAGTTCTCTGTCTCACCCTCAGAGATGGCCTGCATGGGCGTTGAGTACAGCCTGCTGCGCATGCTGTAGCGGCTGCTGTTGGCAGGTGGTGGGATCCTGGAGCGTCCCTGCCTTGAGGCCGCAGATGTATGGAAGGATTTAGGTGAAAAGCCCTCTGCGTTGGTTTTCAAGTAGGGGCTGGAAAGGTGGTCTTCTCCTGATTGGGACTGCTGCTGAGGGAAGGTGTTGTCGTCGGGGTGTCTGGGTGACTCCATTAGAGTGTCTCCAAGTGATTTAGGGGTGATGGGACTCTTGAGGATCTCTGTAGCTGACATGCGGTAACTAGTGTCGGAGCGGCTTCCTTTCTTAAGCAGCAGTAGTTTGAACTCCTCGTTGGAGGTACTGGACTTTTTTGCATTCCTGTAGATGGGACCGGGGACTCTGTGCAGGCCAGGTGGGGTCACAGCGGAGGAAGGTGATGCCACAGAGATAGGGGAGCTTGCAGTGCTGTTAGGTGGCGTGTTCCCCGAAGCGCCACTGAGGCGATTCCTCACACCCAACTCGGCAGAGTCTTTTCTCCCCAACACTTTCCTTTTAGACCTGAAGAAGACCACATTGGTTAAAGAATTTCTGTACATTTTGAGTATACACAAACAAAATCCTATCTATCTAAGATACTAACCTGTGTATCATAGCGAATAAATCCTCAGTGGTGCGAGATTTAGTGGGGGACAGAAACACGGTGTCATCCTCTGGCCTTGACTCATCATGCACTGAGGACAGAGTGCTGTCACTGAGAGTGGAGTCTGTTAACAGGAACATTTCACACATATGAATATACTGCATCCTGTATATTCCACACTAACCATCCATTTAGCAATTTTTCATAATTTGTTTTGTTCAAAAAGCTCATTCAATTATTAGATATATCAAGTTTCAGCAGCTTTTGTATAAGTAAAATTACAGAAGAGATTCAGTTTACATACATAAAAAAAGATCGTTTCCGCACCCTTAAAATTTATCTTGCACCTCCATCCTAGAACTTTTATTCACAATTAACAAGCTCTATGATCCTTTACAGGGGTCAGCAATTTTTTGAGCCATAAATCCTATTTCAGAGAATATTCCCACAATTGGAAGAACTTAGGGACAAAAACAGGCAGAATTGACCTCCATCCACCCATTTTATTAAATGTTTATCCAGCTCACAGTCTCAGAGGGGCTGCAGTCTACCCCAGCAGTCACAGAGCAAAATGAAGGGTACATCATATCAGCCTGAGCAGGTTGCCAGTCCCTCACAGGAGCAGAGAGAGGCAGATAACCACACAGTCTCACATCCAAACCTACAGGTAATTCAGAATCACCAGTTACCCAAACACACACACAGCTTTGTGTCACAGGAGGAAGTCCAGACAGGCACACAGAAATCATGCAAACTCCACACAGAGATGACAGACCTTATTGCTGTGGCAGCGCTAATGACTGCAACAGACATTACAGAGGCAAAAAGCAGGAGAAAAAGGTGCAGAGCAGAGAGTTGCATTGAGTACAAACTGGGGTTGAGGAGGGGATCACAAGGACATTAAGTCATTACCTTTACTAAAATAGTCCTCCATGTCTGGCATGGACTCCTTGCTTTCCTGTGAGATACATTCGGATGACTCGCCCAATGAATCCATTTCTTTGCTGTCTTCATTGCTGATTGGACTGCTTTGCAGCGTCTCCGACTGACTGTCAGTAGCAGGCACTTTATCCTGACTGCTGGGTCTATTGGGGGAACTGTGTAGGACAGGAGGAGGAGGAGGAGGATACGCCTCTTCTTCTTCTTCTTCAGAGTGCTGTTGCTGTAAAGTCTCAGACTGTGAGCTGAAGTCTCCGAGGCAGGCAGGTGTTTCTGGCAGCTCTCTACAGGTCTCTCTTTCTTGACTTCTGGTTTGTTCGGGGACTTCTGGACCTTTCTGGTTCAAACATGAGTCTGACTGGAGCCTGGCTGTTGTCACACACTTTGCAGGAGCCTCTTGCTCCGGCTCGTTCCTCGTCTCAGTCTCACATGCTGACCTTCCACTTGTAAGCTCTTCATTTGAGGTAAACACACCTGACTCCTTTGAGGATAGGTGAAGATGATGGTGGTGTGAGTTGTACAGTGCGGGACTCTTAAGCTCTAAAGATTTACTAGTGGAAAGTTTGCTAGGTGAGTTCACAGTGGGATATTGGAATTTGGAAGTGGTGTGATTTTCATGCTGCGCCTTACTGATCGATCGGAGGTGTACTGAGTTCAGCACCGTGGGCGTAATGGACAGGCAATGGGCGTTGAATACCTCTGGGTTGTGAGGTACTATAGGCTTGGCTGACACTGCTGTTTTTTGTTTGTTTTGGTGAAGGATTTGCATCTGGGTCTTGTAAGCTGTCGCCTTGTTGTTGACGCTATGAAGGACACTTAAGTCGAGATGAGAGGGAGGGATAATTGGCAGCTCCAGATCTCTCTTTGAGGTTGCACCATCCCTAGAGGACAGTGACTGAAGTGAAAGTGATGAGAGAGAGGACTTCCTCTCTGGGACTTTGGGCTTCCTTTTACCACTTGATGGAGACAGTGGCCCAGGGAAAAAGGTAGAGGGAAATGAGGAGGTGGGTGTTTCTGATTGACTGGAGTAGCCACTGGATGGGCTTGCCAGGCCTGCCAACTTCTCTGGGGATATGAGCTTGAAATCTTCCTCGACTGATGGAAGTGAAGGGGTGGTAGCTCTGGAGCCAGACTGGGACGTCTGCGACTCAGAGCTATCCTGTGACTTGATGCATTCAATAACCGTCGTACCTGTAGCTGTGCTGGAGTTTGACAACGATCGGTAAGGATCTGTGGATTTCAAATCATTCAGGAGCCACAGATCTGCATAGTCTGACTGCAAAACCCCCTCATCCTTAAATGAATGTGTATCTGTGGAGACTAAGTCGGGTAGATCAGCTGAGCCCTCAACCCCCCAGCCTACCCGGGTTTCTCTGACCAGTGAGGAGTTTTCAGTGTGAGCCAGAGAGCCAGACAAAGCCAGCTGCAGTTTCCTCTCCTTTGCAGACAGATGAAGTTGCTGCCCACATGTAATCTTTGGTTCTTTCTTAATAGGGATGTTTCCCTCACTGCATATTTTCCTTAAGGAGGAGCTCCTCTTAGGTGGCGATGGCTTCACCTTTGGTTTTTTTAAGGAGAGGCAGCGTCTTCCCAGTGTCATGTGACCACTTGAGTCTGACAGGCCACAGTCAGTGCCTGAGGGTGCATAGTTATTATAAGTGAAGCTTTGGCTACCTTTCAAGCCGCAGTCAAAGTGCATGGAGGTGTAGTAACCTTCGTTGTCCACAGAGTAGTGCGAGACGGTGTCTGCTTTCTCTGACGGTGGTTTGTCGGAGAAGCTGCTCTCACAGGTAGCCATACTGGTGAAACTGGGGCAGCCCAGACTGCTCTCAGCCTCTCTGCTTGGCTCGGGGCTGAAGCCCTGTGACCCCGGAGGCTCTGGATTGGGGTAACTCCACTCCCCCTCGATGGGATTGCTGACACCAACTTCTTCTAATATGTCCATAGCTGTGGAGGAGAAGGAGCCTGCTCTTTGGGTCCTGAGGCCCTGATAGTGGTCCAGCAAGAAGCCTGTCTGGTCATCGTTAGTATGAGTGGCAGCGTTTAAAGAGAGCTCAGAGTCACAGTGGGAGGAGCCGGTCAGAGGTGGAGATGCGGCAGGAGGGATTGTTTCTGATGTCTGGGAGGGGCATGTGGAACTGCTCCCGCTCCAGTTCCCGCTGGAGGACTGGTGGTCCTCCTTATGGTCTATCTGGCCGCCCAGCACTGCTGCAGCAGAGATGGAGTGCATAGGGCTGCTGAAGGTGTCCGAGCTAGATGAGATCTCACAGCTGCCCATGTCAGCTTTTCTAGGCAGGTGAGATCTGGTCCGTTCCATCCAGCTGCGCTCCGGACTCTGTGAGAGCTGCTTGTACTTAAGGCTTCCTAGCTGGTGTTCAGACATGGCCTGGTCATCAGTACTCTCCTCTTCATCCTTCAGAGTCAACTTCCTAGATCCAGTCAGAAACCCCTCAGTGTCGAAGGGGGAAAGGTCCTCCTCATCGTCGCTGTCGTTATGTCCGTTGTCCAACATTCGGCTGGTGTCTCGGGGCAGACTCCGAGAACGCAGGTGTGCTCCAACGGAGGCACTGAACATGGCGTCCGAGGTCTCAGGGAGGGAGGAGATGTTTCCTGCAGAATGTGAGAGGGAGAGGGAGACTCCCGGGCCTCTCTGGAGCCTGATCCTCCTTCGAGATGGTGCTCCTGAGATCAAAAAGTCTTCTGTCTGACAACCCGAGTCTCTGGTGTTGAGATGGCTGGCAAACTCTTGCATGGAAGGGGTGATATCTGCACTGGCGTGAACTATCACTGTCCGCTCTCTGGAGCCAGGAGAGTCATCAGAATCTGTGAGAAGCAAGACGCACACAAAATACAAGAATAAGAAATTCAAATGTCTTTCTTCATGTATTTAAAGGTAACCTGTTATAAAAAAAATACTTTCAGGTGCTCCACTTGTCACAAAGTGTCACCACAGGAGGTGGTTGCACGTTTGATTTGGCAGATCTTTACACTTTTGCCCTTCCTGAGAGAAACTGCAAGGGATTTGTGTCTGGTGTAATGCTTGTCTTTATGTTCTGTCATATATAAACTGCTACAATTGTGGATGCTCAAATCAAACATGGCCAAAGTTTCAAATAAGAAAATCAAGTATATATGTAGAAGTAATCCTTGTGAGTCAAACATGCTTGAAATACTCTTTCAGGCAGTTTTTCTATTCTTGGTTTGTGACGACGTCACTGAGAGGGATATGCCAAATATGATAATTTCAGCCATACAGTGGAAGGACCTGTACAGCTTGTTTTGGACAGGACGACCTGCATTAAGGCCCAGAAAAACATAAACAAGCATTATTTTGAACTGTGAATCACGCAAAGCTACTCTAAGCATGGTCCAAGAAAACTAATATGGAGCTGGAAATGAGCAGTATGAGTGGGGTGGAGGAGTTCCAACCGGCACTTTGCATCTTCCCATCTTATTTTCCATCAACTCTGCTGTTGATGGTCCAATGAAAATATTATAGGGATAGTTAACCACTAAATACAGTTTGCAACACTGATAGATGCACACTTCTTAATACACAGTTAAATTTGGTAGCTGTAGTTTGGTAGAAAGAAAACAGTACCCATATGAAGTTCTTTAAATGTATTTTTTGGAGAACCACTGTATTCAATAGAATACATACATCTACAAGTCTGAATTGGGTACTAACTCAGTCCAAAACAACAGTGATGAATAAATGTGTAGTAGGTAGGTATCGTGCTGTCTAAAAAAATCTTAAAATAAACATTTTCCCTCTTATTATAAGCTTCTGGTATTTTTTAAGTCAGGGGAAGCTGTTTGTCAGCCACAAGTAAATGCAAAAATGCAAAAAAAAACCCCCATCCTACTTAATACCAGATACTAGGCCAATTGTGTGGTGGAATTAAACGGCATTCAGCAAACATGAGAAACATTTAAACCCCACAACTATGAAAAGGTTGTGAAAAATAAATGCTAACAAGGTCCACTAGGTAAAATCAAGCAAAGCAAGCATGTGACAAGATTACCACAACTATGCACAGTAATTGAGGAGCAGTTTGGATTTGTTTCAGGATAATTCAAACAATAGTCAAAGTAGTCCAGATAGTATTTTAGTAATTATCTGAGTTAAAAAAAATTATACTATTTAACTATGCATTTAGTTCAGAAAGCAGTACTGGCCAATGTGAATTTGGTATTCAAAAATACCTTATAATTGTAACATATGCTCTTGTGCATGACACTCACTATTAGTTCTAGTAACTACATAAAACAATAGAGGAAAAACGAAACTGAATCAAGTTTGTGTTCGCATGTGTCAGTTTAAGGAACATACCTAAGTCTCGCTGCACCTGTCTCGGAACGCCGGCAACAGTCCTCCGTCTCCTCAGCTTCCGTCTCCTCTGAAGCAAAGACTGCGAGTGAACGAGCGAGCAACGCACACTAGCATCTCTGTCAAAGCCAACCCCTGCAATGGAGACAGCACATCTGAGGAATCTTTGTTTGGTGGCGACTGCAGAGATTCCTTCTTTAACTCTCACGCTGTCACATAAAGAAACATTTAAGGTGACGCTCGGCTGTACCAAATTTAGGTGTTGCACAAAAATAGCAGTGAGGAGTGGAGCAAAGAGATCTGACAGAACTCAAAGTAGTAAGTTATTTACTGCTTAACGTAATGACAAGGCAGTAATTGTAAGAAACTTTGGAAAAGGACAGAAAACAAATGGTACTGAACTGATGATGGGTTTTGTACAAATAAGAGAACTCCTGATGTGCAGGGTTCTGCTTTCCCTCTCTATATGATTTACTGTCATGTGATTGCAGGTCAGAGCTTTCAGCTCCATAGCGATTGCTGTGCTTTGCTTACAATGTGCATTTTTTACCCTCCACTGTCTCTGACTCGGCCGGTGTTGTTGTACAGCTCTCCTTTTGAGTGAAAATGAGCGAGAGTAAATAACGTCAGGCTGCCCTTTTCAACAATCTGGACAGAACTAATCAGCATTCATGTCACTGCATCTCGCCTCTTTGCAACAGCAGGCACAAAGCGTCAAAGGATGAGAAACAAAGTTAACTGGGCACAAAGCATGACTTGCACATTGAGAGTGACTGGAGCAACATTAATTGTGGCTTGTTTAGTAGCGATTGAACTGCAACACTTCCTTATATCTTCCAGGTTCTTCATTGTTTCAAGAAAATTAGACAGTGAACACAAATTTTAGTATCATGAGGAAGAGCCAAAACCAAACATTGTTCATTTGAGCACATATAGTTAACTTCATCTCCCTTTTAGTTTTCAATTTATGTTTTTTTTAACAGTTTAATATACTTTTAGTAAATAATTTTCAAATGTTTAATCACAGCTTTTAGCAAAATACTGTCCTATTTATCCATTAACCTAGCTTACAATGTTGTTAGTAGCATTAGTTAACAGTTTTAACTGTTAATCCATAAATTTAGCTTATACTTTACCATCTAGGAAAACCTTGAGTAAATAATTCACAAGTGTTTGTTACTAATGTTAACATGCTAGTCTGTTTCAACAGTTTAGTTTCAATTTTTGTTTGTAGTGTTAGCTAGCAATTCTGTACTTTAATATTTACTACTGTTTTCATATACATGTAGATAACACCTTTTAAATAAAAACTTTAAGTTAAAAAAAAATGGCCAACATATTAAACTAATATTTCTTCTTCTTTTTTTTTGGATAGCATTATCTAATATTTTCAGCTGTTAATCCATTTAGCTAAAAATGATTATAGCTATTTGCTAACAGATTGACTGTTAGGACTTACTACTTGTAATTTACTAGAATTTAACAATTTTTATAAATTATGCTGAAAAATTAATCTTTTTTTTGTTGCTAATTTATAACAGTGTTATCTAAAAATATAACAGCTACCCATATGTTTACATTATTTACTACTGCTTTTCAGCTCCATTACTTTCAGCCAGGTTAATAGTTTTGCTAACTTTTAACTAGATTAGCTAATTAGTAATTAGTAAATCCCTAACTTATGGTAGAAGTAAAAAATATTAAAATACCTTTTTTTTTACTGAGTGTTAGCAAGTTGTGTCGCTACTCTAAAAATATAGCTATGGGAAAGTGATAGCTTAGCTTGCCAGCTCTAGCAATCAGAAGAAACAGAGGGAAAGAGCTAGCTTAGCACTATGTACAAATCAACCACCCCCATGACCTATAATGAATATGGGTACATAGGAAGGCCAGCGTGTAGAACTACTGCTATAACGGCTAATTAGCCTGAAAAAGGGGGTGATTTGCTTATTTTAGCATGACTGAAAACAAAGATTAAACAATAAGCTTGGCTTTGCTAAAATGTATATCAATCCAACTACCAGCAACTCTTTCTATTTCTAATGAAATCTTTATATCACTTTTTTTTTTATTTTGAGCAAAGGTAAAATGTAAATTTACACTTTTATGGCAAGACTGGTGCCTTAAATTTCATTCTGCCAAAAATCACAAAATGATTTTTAAACACTTCAGATTTGGAAAGATTTGAAAATACATTATATGAGCTGTAATTACAATGTTTCAGAGCTGCCTCTACGCTGTGCGTCTTTGCTTTTTCACCTTCCAAAGTCAAGCAAACTGGCTCCTTGTTTCCAGTCTTTATTCTAAACTTAATATAAGCTGGTTGTTGCTTTGTTGTCTGAGTGGTATCAATATTCCTATTTAACACTAAAGGAAAAAAAGTTTATATGCAGGGGAAAAAAAACCCAGAAAGGTGGCTGCAACTGCTGACAACTGCACACCACACCTTAGTTCAGTCACAACAATCAGATTCAGTGATTTCAATTTACCGGTCACATTAATGGGGATGACACATGAGGTGATGACTTGGGAATTGCTTTTCATTCTCTCTTCTGGAGTGGGCAGCGGCAGAGCTTTACACCAGTTAGTCTGCTTGTCCAGGGTGGAGGGGATGTTAGGGATGGGAAACTTAGACCGGTGACCTAGAGCCACCCCGTCAGAGTCGGGGTCAGAGGGCGCAGCCTGCAACAGATGGATATTTGCATGGTTAGATTGTTAAGGTTAGGCCAGCATTACATGAAATATGGTTTGGTGGAGTTAGAAAGTGACCAAACTCAGCTTCAGGAAGGGGAATGTGCTGATTAAAGTAAGGGATTAGACTGGTATTGTCCAAGTGTTTATCTGGGAAAGAACTGAAGAGTAGATGAAGAGATTAGTGTCTTATTAATAATCTGCAGCAGTCAGTGCTCCCGAACAGAGGTAAATCAATACGCATGCCCTTCCAGCTGCTGAGTTTAATGTTGGAGTGCAAAGAAACCATTAAGTCATGGAAATGAACAGCATGCTTCGGAAAAAAGGGAGAATGGAAAGCACAAGAAGCATTCAAAGAATCTCTACGTCATGCAAAAATTAAGGTTCAGAAACCCGACTGTGTCCGAGCCTCAGGCTAATAAAAAGTTTGACACACACACACACTACAGAACACGTCTTGACAGATACTTTACAAATAAATAAAATGATGCCTCCTTCACTCACAGGATATGACAAACTATAACTTCAATTCTTAGCTCATGCTCCAACATTCCAAAATTTTTCCGAGTGTCTCCTGCATCATAACAAGTGTCCAGAAATCTCTGAGAGGAAATACTTCACAGCAGCGTTCCTCAACCATGGGCCTCCTCAGACTCTGCAGAGCCACTTGTCTTTATATCTGCATGCTAAATGAATTTCTTACCTTGAGATTCCAACACAGAGACACATGTGAAACTGGGAGTGATTCTCAGTTTCAACTGGTTCCCACCTCCACAACCCGACAACCTCCCACCCCCATTTAAAGGCAACCCTCGAGCCTTTGTGCTCCCTGTTCCCAGCAGACCAATGAGACCCTGACAAAACCCCGACCACAAAAGAAACTGGTTTCCTTGGAAACTTCTCGCAACTAGGAGGGAAAAAAAAAAAAATCAAAGGAAGACCATTTACAGCTGATTTGTTTTGAGAACGGTTTCAGGAGTGCCTGAGAGGAGGGATGAGCCGGCTGAGAGAAAGAGACGAGGGTTTTGAGAAAAAGGAGGAAGAGTGGGCACGTACGGGATGAGGGGAAATAAAAAAGGAGCGGCAGAGTTTGAAGCTCATTCCTGTCTCACGACGGGCATCAAGCACGATACTTGTTTAAAAAAAGAAAAGAGAATCAAGAGAGAAACACGAGGCTGTCAGCTGTGCAGTGGGGAAACCACAGCACAGAGGGATCATGGGTAATCACAGGCGCAAGTTTCGAGAAGCCGACCCTATCATTAGAGAAACCCGGGCGGCTGTGATTGTGGCCCACATACACATTCCTCACATACTCCAAGCCCTTCATATGAACTCAAACAACAACAACAACAACAACAACAACAGTATGTAAACATGTGATGTGTGGGTGAAACTTTAAAGAGGTGCTCGCCTTCAGTATCACCCCACCCTCTCAACCGGGTGGAGCAGGATGGCTACTACTGCCAGAAAGAGAGAGGGCATGCATTTAAAAAGAGATAAGTAGAGGTCAGTCGGGGCGGACATGTGAAATAAGGTGTTAGGAATAGGAGGACGGCGAGGGAGGGAAGGGACCAATACCTTTCTGCTCCAGGGAGAGAAGTGGCAACATTCGGTAGGGGAGGAGGAGCGGGTGGATTCGAACTGAATTACAGGGTGAAAAACAAACAAACAAAAAAGGACAAAAACACATGGCAGGAATGAACATGGAGATCTTCAACACACAAATATAAGAGACAACATTAGGGAGGAATATGAACACTGAAATATTTGGGTCAAGGCAGGCTGGTGAGCTGATGCTGAACCAGTTATGGTGATGAAAAAATGAATAAAACATGAATGAAGCAGCACACACGTGACAAACACAGTCCCCTTTACCTGTGCTAACTGTGTCGTTGCATCTCTAAAATGCCTCTCTGGCTCCTTTGATCAAAGGAAATAAAAACCATACAAATATTATTTAAAGGGAAATCATTATGCACATTTCCAACTACATTTTTAAAAAGATTCTTGAAAACTCTGAGTTGTCTTATACTGTTTTAACTCCCTTTCCCTCCCTTCATCAAGCCAACTTTCTTCTGATTGGCTCCCCTTCTCGGACAGAAGGCTTGGACAGGTGTAATGGTCATTTTTTCAGATGCTGCTTGCTGCTCTTCATTGCGCACAAGATGTCTTTTAGCATCAAGGCATTGAGAGATAACCGTCCCGTTTTAGAGGCCATAAAGTCTGTGTCAGTGATGGCGGTGGCAACGGTATCCTGCGAGGCCATAAGTTGCTGGTTTCCATGTGTTTTTTTGTTTGTTTGTTTGGTTTTTAGTTGCCGTTTAGTTTTTTGCATTTTTCCTTTTGGTTTGACTTGTCAAGCACGAAGATTCTTGGCAGGGTTTATGAATAAATTGACCATAATAGAAAATGTAAGTCAGGGGTCTCGAACTCCAGGACTCGGGGGCCGGTGTCCTGCAGGTTTTAGATGTGTCCTTGATCCAACACAGCAGATTTAAATGGCTAAGTGACTTCCTCAACATGTCTTTGACATGACATGTTGACACATGTCATGAGATCACCCTGGATGAGATCTAATACCTGCAGGACACCGGCGCTCGAGTCCTGGAGTTCGAGATCCCTGATGTAAGTGAAACTTAGTGGTTTGTAGCACAATAAGTGGACAGTTAAACAAATACAGTAGGAGAAAATATAAGGCACATCTGAATGATTTATGACTGGGAATGCAGTTGGAGGCTAACTACACAAGCAGAGCCTCAGTTATGGTCACAGCACAGTGTGTGCTGTAATGTCATCGCAACCCTCAAACCATTCATATTGGTGCTTGACGTGTCTCAGTTCAGAAAGAAAGCTCTGCATCAGTGCTGGTACGGACAGATTTGTTTCACAGTTTTTCCAGAATGGATTTTCCATCTGATCATTTTCTGTGATCTGGGACAGGCTATTATAGCATTTAGCTGTACCATAATATACTGGTACTGAAGATAACCTTGACATTTAAAAATAAAACTACAATATTTATATAAAAATGCATATTAGAATATTATAAATAACAGCGTCATTACTAAAACACAACCGGGTGTAAACTAGTGACAACATTTCATTAGTTTACAGTCTGGGAAAGGGAGGAGACTGACCTGAGATCATATAAGGAATATCTGCTCTTACTGACGTCAGCAAGAGCCAAGATTGGAAAAAAAAAACTGTCTTAAACTCAGTGTTTGTCTGAGCTGTTGGCTCACAGGGATTACTTGTATACGCACTGACCTCTTTATTGGAAACTATGGCCATGGGTAGTAAAAGCACTGACCACTGGTGTGGTATATGTAAGAAAATAAATAAAAGC
The DNA here is from genome assembly GCF_018398535.1 of Haplochromis burtoni. Lineage (NCBI taxonomy): Eukaryota > Metazoa > Chordata > Actinopteri > Cichliformes > Cichlidae > Haplochromis > Haplochromis burtoni. The sequence continues at coordinate 1,240,683 of NW_024582422.1, forward strand.
AGATTAAGTTCCCCTTAAAATGCAATAGAAGCAACATTTGAATATCAAAAGATGATTATTTTTCACTTATTGACAGGGATTCATCTGTGTCTATCAATATGAATTATAGCGATGTTGTCACTGGACTTGGTGATTTTCATACTGAAATCAAGAAGATCTTTTAAAGCAGTTTGGATCACAGTCGAGGACAATCGTCTCACCGTTGTTAAATTTGTTCCCCTCTGAGGGGGGGGACACATGGGCATTGGGGGCACCGGCGAGATTGCGATGGTAACTCTCCGCTCCCTGCTGCCCGATCGTCTCCTCTGGTGATCTGCAGCAAAAAAGATGTAAAACACTGAAGATCGATTGTATTTGTTCACTGAGATAATAAAATATAAGTGTCGAGAGGTGTCACATGCAGACCGACATGCGGGGTCAGATTAATCTGGTTAGATATGACTCCTTGGTCAGCCATTTTTTCTGCATTGAATTTACCCAGGAATTATTGTGTAGTGTTGTGCTTAAGAGTGCATGACTAAAGTGATTTTGATGAATTCATAAGTGCACTTCTTTGATGCTTGACTATTTATGTTTTTTTTTAAGTTGTAGATAGACTGTCTGTGTGAAAATGGCCTCTGAACATGCTTGTTATTTACGTTGTAGTTGCACAACATGTCCACTAGAGGGCACGATGCCTCCAAACACAGGCTGCAGACCTGCCTGGAAGGATGCATGTTATAGCTGAAATGTTTTTAAATGGCACGTAAGGGAAAAGTGAAGCAGTTTATTAACTAGGCATGACAGAGAGCAGCTTTCCCTCCTGTGTTGCAATCTGAGGAGCTGAGTGCTCCTGAGGGCCTCACCTCGGTGCAGGGCCCACAGGCTGGTTTTGGCTTGCCTGTGGAGCTCTTCCACACATTCTGGCCGCGTAGAGGGATGGAAAACGTTCCTCTGCTGATGCCAGGGAGCTTGGTAGTGTGCTGTCAGCTTACTCTCCACATCCAGGTTAGATACCGCTGTCAGGGAGAGAGAGATAGGTAAAAATGACAAACCTTTTCTAGTGAAATTCAACAGTGTGGTCACAGACAATCCAGAGTCATAATTTATAAGGCACAAGGGCATCTATATGATCCTAAAACATCTCACTGAAGCACAAATTAAGCCACACCTGTGTGACTAGGTAATAGTTTGAAACATGTTGCTTTACATTGGAAGTTTAGTGAGGAGAAATGGTCACAAAAACATCTCAATTGAATGAGCCTTCCATTAATAGAGAAAGCTCCAACAATCAGACGAACCTCTATGAGTAATCACTTGGTTTTGCTATTCTGTGGGAAGCAACGTTTTTCCAATCGTCTGGAAAAAGCCACTTTAAATCTTAGCATCAGTTTCAAGTTCCTAACTGACTGTAGAGGCACCAGGTGTGAACTTTTGCTGCTGTAGCTCATCGCCTTCAAGCTTTGAGATGCTCTTCTGCATATCTTGTTTTTAACAACTGGTTATTTGAGTTACTATTGCCTTCAGCTTGAAGCAGTCTGGCCATTAATAAGCCACTGTCACCCAGAGAACTAACCAAATTGTTTGCGGAGGATTTAAGAGACACTTCAAAGTCACCGTCCTTCCCCATTCTGATGCTCTGTTTGAATTTCAGCAGGCTGTCTTGACAATGTTTACATGCCTGAATGCATTCATTTGGTGCCACGTGATTGGGTGATTAGATACTTGTATTAACAAGCAGGTAAACCTAATGAATTGGCTGGTGGGTCATTAATTAGTTAATTTATTCTGTCACTTTATCGAGACCAGCTTTTCATCATAATTAGCTGATATTTCACTAGTTTATCCAACCTGTTATCTGATAACTTTAACAGTCAGATTTTTATCGTTCATGGATTTCCTTTAAAGGACAATGGCTACTATCAGTCCATTATTTCCTCATGCTTCTTGTAACCCTTATTGAGACATGATGGCTGCATCACGGAAAGGCAGCTTTCATCACGACTGTACTGGACGTTCATTCAGGCATTTTTGTGGTTGAAATGTGTGACGTCCACATTTTCAGAAACAAATGCAACTGATGAGCTTTGCTTTGTGGTGGCTTTGAATGTTATCTCCTTCTACATATGAACACTGAAGGGTTTTTTATTAGTTGGGAGAACAACAGAGTCAGCTTAAAGCCTGAGACTAAAAATCCAGATAATCACATCCAATGTTAGCAGCACAATAGCCTGTTTACTAATGCAATGCTATCACCTGCAGCCAAACAATAGGTATTAATGCAACCTGATAGTGTGACTTTCATCCTCTAAACACTGACCAATACATGGAATAACCCCACTGCTCCCCCTTACATCTCCTCGAGTTACTGCACCGCTTCAAATTACACATAATGCATGGAGGGGCTGCATGAATGGGGAAAGTTTGAGTTCAAAAGGATGAAGTCTGGTCTTTGTGCTGGGACTTATTTGGATGTTGACTGCTTGAAGTATGCACAGGAGTTATTCATACAAGAACAAGATGTCAGAGAGAAACCAGCATGAGTAGATTAAAATAACAGCATAGTTTGGTTGCATGAAATAAGACTCCTTCATTGAAGCCACTGGCGTGAGATAGTATCTCAGACATCTGCAGCGAAATCCAAGTAAAATCCTGAGGATTAACTGCTGAGCTTTTGCTTTGATAGCACACAAAGACAGATCTGTCAGTCTTCTCTTACCTGCCTGACATTTCTGGGCCTGTCCTTGACCGGGCAGCTTTGCCGAATCGCACTCTATCTGACCTCTGTGTCTGATGAGAGGCAGCTCTGGCTCGCAGTTTGCTTTGTGTTGCAGCCAGAAGTTAACTTTAGCCTCGTTCACACAGAAAAGGACACGGTCCAACTCCTGACTGGAGCTACTAAAGGTCAGGAAGACCCAGCGCAGCAGCCCGACACTAAACCTCAGCCTGTGTATCCAACTGCTGCGTATGCTAAGTGCTTTTCTAACATCACTATCACTGCTATGAATCCTCTGGCAGGTCCTTTCTAAGAAACACTGCGAAATCCCCAGGAGACGCGACGTGTTTATCAGCTACGCCGACACAACCTGACGTTTTCCAGGGTGATCTAAAAGCCCTCTGCTGTGTGACCTCGCTGAACTAAAAACACGCTCTGTGTTGCATCTCCTGCACAGCTGGAGAAGCTGGAGGTGAACTCAGCAAAGATTTACACCGGTGTGGAAGCACCGCTTCACTCGAATCTTAATGAAATTGTTTTACGCCCGCCAGATGTTTCCTACCTGCTGCCATATATGACTTTGCATGCGTGTTGTAAATAAACAGCCAGGTTTAAAATATACAACATGAAACAGTCACCTTTGTTAGCTGCCAATTTTTTTTTTAATGCAGGAAAACCCCTGTAGGACCTGGATGGATATATCTGCATTTATTATATTTATTTATTGGACTTGCCACAGATTTAATATCGGTGCAGTAATATATAACCGAGCAAACGCCCACAATATTTCAGACGTGCAGCAGATGATGCGTTTGCCGTGTAAATTATGGTGAAATGAGGAGCCCTCTGACACTGCTTGTCAGCCTCTCCCCTCAGTGCTTCCCCACTGAGCTGTGAACTGTTGGCCTTGCTGTGACACCCTCAGTGTCTCACAACACACTAAAAACCCATTTGACAACAATAGCAGCCACAACTAGGACAAACACTGTGCTCTCATCATCTGACTCCATTCAACCTTCCCCGTTTTTATCGTCCTCCAGCTAAAAAACACATCAGTACTTCCTTTGACCTTGCTCGCTGAAATCTTGGTTAAGTGAGGCTGTGTTTGTGCGCCAGAGCACGAGTTCATTAGAGGCCTTTAAGAGAGGTTTTCATGGACACAGAAGTCCATATGGGCAAAGCTTTTAGTGCTAATTTAGTGGTCAGCTGTTGCCCCCAGTGAGGCCTAAGAAAACACATCAGGCTGCAGCCATCTCATTGACCTCTTGGCAGCTTTCTCTTTGTTTCACATCGGGCTGATTGATTTGCAGCATGGCTATATTGAGCCAAATGAGCCACATGGCCTCCGGTGAGAAGAAGAAGAAGAGAAAAAAATTTTTTTTGAGGAGCATTTCTGTATATTTGCGTCGTTGCTTGTGGCATCTTTCTGTTAACTTTCCTGGCGAGGTGAAATCACACTCTATTATATGCACTGTGACACTGCCTATCAATCTCATCTCCACCTCTTCATTTGCTGCAGGATCATCCCCCACTGCACTCAGCCCTGCAGGCCAGGAGAAGAGGGGCAATGAAAGCCTGCATGCATCCCCAGACTGCCTCTGCCTTGTAATTTTCTCGGTTTTGGCTCAGACAGGAGCCAAGTCAAAACAGCCTCACACCTACGCTCACACACCTACAATTTGCCAGCGGCCTGGGAGGACAGAGCCGCAGATGTCAGCCATTAGGTCACACGTAGAACTTTAGAAAAACTCTAAATCTGAACTTCTGTACATGCAACAGGCAGACAGATGAGCTTGCACATTGCTGTTTCAGCTGTGTGTAATTTACGCGAGTGAATCTTTGATTCCTTTTTTTCTTTGGGGTTACTCACGCTGCAGGACAAGTGTAGTGTGTGGGGAGCGTTTGGGTTTTTAACACGGTTCAAACTAACCGTGAAAAACAAACTCTTCATCATCGCGTCTTACATCTTGTGACAAAGTGTGAAACCGCTGTGGTTGACATGCAGAGCAGGAGCGAAGTGGGAGGTGCATGCAGCTCAATTAAAGCCTCAGTAAATTATACAGTACCTTGGGGTGTGAGGGCGATGCAGCATCCCAGAGCCATGACAATGCACGGTGGTTTAAACTCACTTTAAATCCGTCACCTGAACAGGAACTCCGCGTCCTTCGTGACTGACGGTCCCTCGGCCCTACTGACCTACAGCCCCTCTGGAACATCTGCTCACACTCCACCCCCATGTCCCCATCCCCACCCAGTGCAGGGTACAGATGGCCCAGCCGTGCCCTGACTTGGAGACCACTAATCTGTTTATGGTGTGCTATAGGAGGAGAGGAGTGTTAATCCAAACCGCTGAAACAACACTGACCGCTTAACCTACAATGAAGGATCGCGGAGGGTACGGAGGAATGCCGAAGGATGCACGGGACAGTGCATGTCCTGAACTTTTGTGTTAAATATTGCAGTTCATTCTTTAAATAAATAGTTTAGATGCTTTGAACTACTCAAGCACAATACTTTCTAATCAAATTTGTTAGTGAAAGCAAATGCAAAGCATCTAAAACTAGATGCATGGCACTCACCTGAAGAAAAAGTAAACAGACCAAACTGCTGGGAGACTTATCCTTTCATATTTTTTCTGTAATCAAAAATGAAAATGCTCCAATGTAACATCTGCGATTATTAAAGAAAACAACGCTGCTCTCCTGCTGAGTGTCCAGTCAGCTGCTGAAGAAAGTCTCCACTGAGGTCTGATTAGGAAAGCACAAAGAGTAGAGTCCCAGTGCCAGTAGGAAAAAAAACAATAATACCCCTCTCCCCAGTAATCCGCTCTGAGCCCAAATCCACCCAGCTGATGGTGATGTCGCTGCCGCCGCTGCTGACCAGCTGCATCAGGTGGGGCACAAGATTGTTGACATTCAATAAGAAACCAACAGGCTAGCTGAGGGAAGCTTAAGAGTTGCTGAAACGTTGAAATGTTGCTGATTATAAGAGTGATGAACAGGAGGATTAATGGCAGAAATATAGCATAATATTAACCAATTAAAGAGCCAGCTACATCTGGCTGCTCTTATTCACAAGAAGTAGCCAACGCAGGCAACTCCACATGTTTGCTTTTGCAGGTTTTTCACACTGCTTGCCCTTCCTGATGCAAACATAAAGGGATTTGTGCCTCCTCTAGACATGCTCCCAACTGCATAACAGATCTAACGTAATAGCAACGGCATATACCTAATTGCTTGTGAGAGCCAGCCAATCAGAAGAAAGCTGGCTTATACTGTGGCGAGCTAAAACTGTTTTTTCAGGGTGGGGATAAAATATTTAAGATGCATAAGGTTTATTTTTGAAATGTGAATCGGGTGAAGCTACTTTGGAGTTCAAGAATGGAAAAAAATAGAGTTGTCCTTCTAAATGATCCTCCATCATTTGGTGTTTTGATGATGGTGCTCGGTTTGGGTTGAGCTATGGGAACAGCAAAGGCTTAAATATATGATTTGTGTCAGTGTAACAACGAAGCCACCCAGTGAAGCCTCATGCTCTAATGATGGAGACTTTTTTATGCTGAACAACAAAAGATAAAGGTGAACACTCAATACTGTTTAATTGGTCCAATAGCTTCACATATTTGCAAGCGAGAGAGCATCTGGACTTGAACCAGAGACCTCTTGATTTGCAGTCAAATGCTCTACCACTGAGCTATACCCCCACACCAGGGCTATGTTCTCACTGTAAATGTGACCCAAGCCTTGCCAAATGCCCTGCACAGTATAACAGCCCCATGGTACTGGTGACTCCCCACAGACCCTGGATCCTACATTTCCCATAACTGCACCATGATTGCATCTCTGAAGCACTTTTTTTTTAAAGAGAAAGCTATTATGCTTTTACTTACTTTCTCTTTACCAAAGGTCCAAATAATGAGGCTCACAGGGAATACATACCACGACCTCATTATCTGGAGGTTTGGCTGAGTTTAATATGAGCATCCAACACTGGGACAGTTTATATATGACAGAAAACTTTAAAAAGCATAATAGGTCCACTTTAATATTAAACTCCAAAGACATAAAAGCACTTTGAGGAAATCTATCATGTTTAATCAGTCATAACTGTCCAGAAAAGAAATGGGTATGTGGTTATATTAAACATAGCAAAAATTAGCCAAGGGAACCTTATAAATGAAGTTGCACTTACTTTGCAGCTTAACTGAGCACTTTTCAATACAAGCCTCATTTAAACCACGCACAGCACTTTGTACACATACTCTAAATTGCCTTGGGAGCATCCTTTCAACTAGAAGTCATCACACCAAATATACCCATAAGAAAAGAGCCCTTTGTGCTTTCATGCCCCTGCTTATCCACCTGTTTCACAGTCTTTGTTGTCACTGCTGTAGAAGGTGTCACTTGCTTTTAAAGCAAGGGTAATGTGGTAACTGTCCAACTTAATTGGTGTATTTAGCGTGTAACATTTAAGTGGCCCTTGGGATCGTTTCCACTCTGACACTGGACTTGCACAGACTGGTCATAGTTGAGACTAATTCTAGTACAAGTAACTGAAGGTGTTCCCATCTGTCTCTCTTCCTACCACACCTATTCAAACAGGCACTCCCTCAGCTCACCTGGAGCTTTGATGTGGGCTCTGCTTGGAATGCAATGCTGGGAACCAGGAGGTCCACAGGGGGGGTAATGAGCCTTTTTTGCAGCCCGATGCTGCTCTCAGGTGCCTGCAGGTACCACAGCAAACAGCTGCTGAGCAGTAATCAAACTGCTGGTTGACTTCCTAAAGTGCTTTACTGTCCCTCAATATGAGTCAGCTAATTATCCGGCTGAGAAACGAGGAATACGCCCATCAGGATCACGATTCTATTTATAGTCCCATAAAAGTGACATTTTAATCTACCTAATCTGTTCTTTAATGACATCACCACGGCGGGAAAAGCACGGCAGGAGTGTGAAATTATTCCTGATGAATTAAAACGCACGAAAGTCTGCTTGTGTTTCTTGACTTGAGGTCAGCACGCAGGGGTTGGCAGCGCTGCAAGCCCACACACGAAAACTCGTCTGGTGGTGAAATGAAATCACACGTGTACTTTCAGGAGACGCTGCTTTAGATTTTGGACCAGCGCCTGGAGCGCCAAACTGTCTGTCTGCTTGTGTGCCAGGAGGTACAGTGAAGGGTGAAAATGAAGAAAGGGAGGGGGAATCCCATCAGATATCACAGTTTTCCATTGTAAAACGTTAAAACACATGACCTCATGATAAACCTAATGTTCTACTGAAGGCAAATAACAAGGAAAATGCAAGAGCGAAGTGCATAAACACACAGACGACCATACAAGCTTGGAAAGCCCAAAAATATATTCATCAACAGGAAAGAAATTTCAAAACCACAACCCCAAAGCTTCCCTCCTGCGATACAATCCTCAGCAAAGCTATAAAGTTTCTGAAGTTTATCCATACCCTAAACGTACACACGCAGTTTTTAAACCATGCTGGTTAAGAATTATTTGGAATAATATCTGAAACTCTGTTGCTGCTGAGCCGAAATCCTCCCGAAGATCGACGAAGGCTCAGAGTTGTAGAAGAGGAGCGGTGCGCGATTGTTTCCTCAGCTGCTTTAAATTACCACTACAAAGTCTGTCGGCAGGCTGCGGTGACTTTGAAATACTTTCCATTTTGAACCCTCCACAGCGCTGTACATCGCAGGGTAGGCGTGACGCCAACAAAAAGATCTCCCTCTCTTTCGAGGGAGACGTTTCTGGTGGGGAAAGGAGGAGGATGTGTTGAACGTCTGACGTCCTCAGAAACATTTCCTTTGTAAACTTTTCCAGCTTGTGTAATGTTCACGAGAGTGTGCGGCGTGTTTTACAGCACAGTAATGAGCAGGCAGTTTTGCGAGAGCGTCACTGCACATTTATGCGACGCTGAATCCAGACAAATGAATAAATAGAAAGGGTGACCTGGGCTTTCATATCAACAGCAGATCAAATGGCTAAATGAAATGCGAAGGCAGTTGCTTTTGGGGAGTTGTAGCAACTTGTCGCAACATTTAGCTCATTACTTTGGTTTTACAGTAACGCTTTGCTCTCTTTATGGTGTTTTTGCCAGTGTATAACAAACCCAACAGCCCACCGGGTGTGAGTTGACCTCCTGTCAATCCTACTGTTCAATGGATGTAGGCTAAATCATGCATTGTTCAATCATACTGGAGTCCGAGATCCTTGACGTAGCCTCTGGGTTTGAAAAGTAAAGCCATTGCATTCTACTTAGTGGCCAGCAGGGGGTGAGTACAACAAAAACTTCAAATTACATGAAAGTCTATGGAAAAATGACCCTTTGGTTCACTTGATTTATCACCTCATTAAACACTTTCGTGATTAATTTATGTGATCAACTGTTAGTTTCAAATCTTATTGAATACTACACGATGCTCAGTTTGTAAACAGTGACAGTGATATATATATATAATAAAGATGGGCTACGCTTGGTGCGAGCATCAATTCCTTTCTTTTAACTTCTTATTTTCTCACTCTGACACAGTATATATAGATACTATATTTCTTTTAATTAACAAAAGAAAGCCTTAGAAGACTTAACTAGAAGAAAATGTTTGCAAATCTACTTATATAAGATTCTAAGCAGAGATTTAAAAGTGTATTAAGAAAAGATTTCGGATAAATGCAATTCTGAAAGCTAAACCTGCAGTTTTAAACCTCCCTCTTATTCCACTGATCCACCAAAGAGCAAAATAAGTACATCTATCAAAGTGCTACTAAAGAATGACAACATCCAGGGAGAATCCAGCTCTTGCAGCGATGCGGTGCAATCAACCCTTAGTCATGCTGAACAGCTCAAACAGCATGAGTGGGAGTTTCCACTGCACTTCTCAGCTCACTGTAATTAAATCCTGATTTACACTTATCAGGAGCAAAAACAATGATGAAATCATCTGGAAGTTACCGTCCGCAGATGTTCTCTCATTAAAATCTTGTAAAAAGCCCAAACCAACTCATTCATATTAGCTTCACTTCGAATCGACTCTCACTCTGGGTTGTGAATATTTCATTACCCTGCCCTCGCCATACAACCTGACCCCCTTGTTTACAGGCGTCCGCTCTTTGACTCACAGCTTCTAAGCGATGAAAAGAAAAACCTCAGTATAACAAAAACTGAATGAGAGCAACTCCCAGCCAGCAGAGATGGGGCGATTCATTTTTCTCTCCTCTACATGCGCACTCAGCGGGGTCGGGAGAGGTCAGAGCCGATGCATTCAGCAGCCTTTTACCTCTTGACCTCTAGACACCTCATTATTATGTCTGCATACAGACTGTGGGGTCAGCTCACATCAGCAAACACTCAAGTAAATCACCAATTTATTGGCCACTTGTTCACAGCCTCGTTGCTGACTATAGATATTCAGTTTTCAGATGCTTAGTGATAAAAACTACCCATTTCTACATTTTTAAACTTAATAGAAAAGCAAAAAAACACTGAAAAGTTACAAATATAAACTATAAAAAAAAGTAATCGAGCAGTTCCTTAATGCACAACATAGGGGAAAATGTGAAAAACACATGTAAGAGAAAAGTAACAGCCTATATTTTTAAGTACACGTAAAATTCCTTCAACCTTTAAATCAGCAAGGAGCTCATTTTACAGCTCTGCCCTCCTGATTCGCTACAGAGGCCTTCGGGAGGCTGCAGCACGCCCTCTCATATCACATCATTTAACGGTCTTTGAGGTCACAGCTGACTCCTATTGGGCTGTAATGGCCCTCCCGCTGAGCTTGGCACGGGTTCCTGCTTTCCCTGCACCTTTGAAGTACTCACACACTCAGACTCAGCAGAGGAGGAAGGGGCGTTCCTGGGCTGGTCCCAGCTGAAAAGGCTCTCTGGGTTTCCGTAGCCTCCAGGTCCACCTGGCCTATTAGTCTCACAAATTAAAACATTCGCCCTTTGACCTCCTGCTTTTGTTCCGTCTTAGGAGCACCCAGAGAAAGGCGAACTTTTTTGGAAGAGATTTAAAGAACAAAAAGAAAAACTCGTTCCCATCTTTACTGGAAGTAAAGGTAGTGTTAACCACAAGGAAGAGGATAATGAAAGCCCCTGAAGTCAGAACAAGCAGAAGAAGTAACCTGAGCAGCCTCGGCACGATCAGCTCTGTCAACATGAACCAGAAGGCTTACGGGAAAACGGTTGCATTCAAAAAGGTGAAACAAAAGTGTTTTTTCCTCTGTGGTCGGACAGGACGAGCGAGGAAGGAGCGAATTTACCTTTCCACATGCACAAAGCCAAGAAAAACAAGACGGGAACGAGAGATTAACCTGTCAACAGGCTGCATTTATGCTACGCACATTATGTAATTTCAATACAACTCCACATGCATGACAAAGCAACATTAGACATGGGAGGATGTGTTTAATTGAATCGTTCCTTTGAATATTTAAACGTGCGTTACAAAATGTGTCCTGGCAGGGCCCGCTTAGGAAGGAGGCAGCTCACACCTTACAAATGGCTTGGACCAGACCACTACGCCAAGTTTATCACAAGGTTGACACTCCACCAGAAATTCAGATTCAGAAGACTTTATTCATCCTCGAGGGGAAATTGAGAGACTGACCTTGCCGACCATACATACAATACACAAACATCACATTGGGGAGACAGGTCAGGCTAGGTAGCACTGGCCGGTCGACCACACAAGCAGCGACCCGGAACCGAACAATGGAAAATACACAACATTAGGAAAGACAAGGAGAAAAAAGAACTCCCCCCCAGACAGAGCTCCAACAGGGAGATCACTTTGAGAACAGAAAAAAAACGAGGTAACCGCGCTAATGCGTTGACGCCGTGCTGCCCCGCACAAGGGCGATCCGCAGTAACTTGCTAACGGAGATTTGCCGCATTAATGCAGTTATGGCGTTAACGTCCTTTCAATGAGATTGACGCTGACAGCACTAATATTAAGTAAACTTGTTGAAGTACCCAACCCTCCAACTCCGTCCCTCAGCAGTGGATAGAGTATGAGAGGAACTAGCATGCCCACAATCTTTGCATCGTCCTGTCTTATAGGTACCAACCAGGTCTGCCAGCCCCAGAATCCACAGTCAGTCCCCAATGAGACCATCATCAGGCCTAACTTGCTGTTTCACGATCAATAAAAGTTGTTTAATCACATTTGGAGATGTGGTTCCTGCTAGTAAATGAGGAAAAAACAGTAAATTGAAACATTTTCTTTTGCTTTTTTTTAGGACTTTTTATCAATTTTCATTTCTTGAGGGATTGATGGCCTGCCGTGCAAAGGCAAACACAGTGCCGTGTCAGTCATAATAGCATGTGTGTTAAGAGTAAATAACTCTTTCTCTTGTCATAAAACAGAAAACTTGCAGAGTCCTGTCTGCACGCTGCCGCCTGCCTGACCTTATGTGTCTCGTATAACTGTTTCACGGTCGCACTGGCCTATATCTGCGTTCTGCTTTGACTGAAAGGCTGCACACTGCTTAGTGTTTAAATTTGAAACAAAAACCAGCTCCTGGCGACAGAAGCGCATCCAGTGTGTTGCACAGCTGCTCATTTATCAGCTCAGTGTATGACAAGCTGAGGGGTCAGAGGGTAGAAGCCTACATGGCACTACACTTTCAGGTCACAGGCGGAGCTGCAGAGGTTACGGAAACACTCGAGCGATTACAAACTTACATGCGTGTGTAATGTGTGTGTTCGGTATCAGTGAGGGCAACAACCTCACACAGTTGGAGAGTCGCTTTGTAACCTGGCACTAAAGGTACACAGGAATATGCAGACTGTTATGTAAGTGTCTGAATAGCTTAATCGCAGAAGGTTTTCACCACAGTTTCCTGTGTAAACACTGAGCTGTGTGAGCCTCAGACTGTGGTTTCACCAGTTTACTGGCATCACTCGCCGCTCACATGGAGCACAATAAGTAGAACAGACAGAGTGTTCGAGGGGAAAATAGGGAACCCTGAACGCAGACATGGAGCAAGGTGTGGTTTGGAAAAGGGATGACGAGGGCAGATTTGGCGCTGGACGATCGCAGTGGAAACCTCGGTTTAACAGACAGCTATGGTCAGACTGGGTTCAGCTTTGTAGGAGAGTGACCTGCGGGGGTCTCAGGGAAAGTCATCAAGAGGGAGCGGCATTAGGCTGAGCTGGGCTGACCCTCACACATTTCTGTCTGCTGGGAATCAAATCAGAGAGAGAATACATCGGCGGCCCGGCTGGTCCAAGACAAACCAGTCGCTGGCAGGATGGATGGATATGCACAGAGCAAACCCAGCAGGCCTTAGAGGGAAAACAATGGAGCACCAAATCCTGGCGGCTTCCAGCACCACACCCAGAAAGCCCCCAAACCCACAAGCTTCACCAGGAGGTGGAACTATTTAGAGAGAAATAGCACTGCTAATACAACACAGTGTTTCCCACACACAGACTTTCCTCTATGGTCCTGGGTTTTGTGTAGTTTTGGGCCATGTTTTGATTTAATTGTCATGCTGTTCTCGTGTTTTTCATGTTCACTTTTTCCTTGTGTCTTTAGCCTCCCTTTGCCTTTCTCTCCTTGTTTCATTCCGCTTTCTTTCTTGTTTCCACCTCCTGTTTTATTTAAGTAATATATTTCCTCAGTGTACCTTTCCTCTGGGTCTTCACCTCCTGTCTTTCTTCCTTTCTCTGAAGGCCTAATTGTCTTCAGTTAGGAGTGCATGCCTCCATTGTTTAAATTCCTGATATGAATCAGCCAGTGCAAGTGCACTTTTTTATTTATTTTTGGTCTTCTCTGCAGATAGCCACACACTTTGGCGTTTTTTAAACTTGTACACCTGCAGTCCAAGATTGCAGAGTTGTGTCAACGGCCAAACTCAGGACCTTCTTGCGACAGATCTAACCACACCACCACTGTACAGTCTGCATTCATCATAAACTGTGTATTGCTTTTAATTTAGTAGGAAAGCTTGGGCACAAAGTCCTTCTAAGAGCAAGTCGCTCAAGAGTGAGTGAATGTGGATGGATGTGGTGGGTACCCCTTCCTCATTTCTTTTCTTTGTTCATTTAGATAATTGTTTCAGTTATTTGTGCTGCTACATGTTATATTTCAAACAAACATTGGTTTTTTTGCACCTTTTTGTATATTCCCAAACGCCTTTCCCAATTCCAATTCCGTTTCAGTGATCTCCCTCTGGGAATCTTCTGACATTTGTGAGTCCTTAAATTGATGCTGTGATTATTATTCCTAGAGATTCAGAGGAGTTTGGGGTTACAACATAGCTAAATGCCCAGTAATGTCTCAGTGCAGACGCTAACAATATTAGAGATACAGTCAACCAAAGTAAAACCTTTAATTAAATACATCTTTACTTAACTTTAACGAGTAGAGAGATAAGTTGAAATGCTCCCTGCTTTTCTGTTCAATACATTTATTTGAATGCTTTGTCTGCTCCTTATAAAGTGTCTTTAACCGTCACAAATCCAATCCAATCACATTCACTTCACCGAGAAACATTTTCTCCAGACCAGCGTGTCGCCCACTCGGAGCCCCACCCTGACTCTCCCAGGACACACTGGGATTATACCACATGTATCTCTCTATTGTCGGCCAACACAAATATTCAAACGTACACTGATGATTCTGTAAAGCAGTGCCCAGCTGTAGGAGTGTGTGTGCATAAGATTTCCACTGAAACAGAGCGTGCGTGTTTACTCATTAACACAGCGGTACGGAAAGCATCAATGAGCTGGAGTGGAAATCGCAGCTGGGCTGTCAGCGCCACACTGACACCTCATACTAACTCGTGCCAGAAGGTTTCAGAAAGGATGCCATTGTGTGTATTATTTTAAGCTTTGCGTCTCCATGGAAATGGGCACATGTGCACGGACACGGGTGCGGTCTCTCGCAGCTCATCGTACCTCAGCTGTGGAAAGGAAAGTACAGCCCTGCAGTGAACCCTGAGTCCTCTGCAGATGTGTGTATGCGCAGCAGTGGGAAATATTAACTATCAAACATACAAGAATAAATTATTTGTTTGGAATTTACAGGCCCAGATGGGTTCCAGATGTATGTCAAGTGTTAGGGGTACTTACCTATTCGTCAACGGGAGAATAAAGGCAGAAAGTCGGGGGGCACATGAAAAAGAAAGAAAGAAAACACATTAATAGTTGATTGCAGCAGGATATTAGAAGAACACATCTTGTTATAATCGAAACTATTTATTCAGCTCAGATGAATCTCTAGAGGTGCACTACTGTAGTAGCAGGGTTGTTTTTCATTACATCGGGAACAATCCTGCTTTGCTTCTCCTGAGAAAATCTTATCATCCCGAACAGGAACCAAACATCTTCACCTCCCTCTAATCTCTACGTGCGTGCTCCCCGGAGGCTTTCTCTTTTGCAGAACTTTACAGATGCCAGACCTGCCGGGCTACGGCTCACGCGTCGGTAGCCTGGCTCTGAATGCTGCTCTGTCCTGAGGGACTTTCCTGAGAAAAATAAAGAAGTGGTCCCGGGTAAAGGCTAGAAAAGAAAGTAGGCCTGACTCTTGAATAGCCTGCTGCCCCCGGAGGGCTCGTTCATGTAAGTGCCTCGTGAATGGCAGGCCGTAGGAACAGATGCCAGGAAGCCTTGAAATCCTGGCGGTCGCTGGTTATTATGCTTCGTGGGACATGCGCCATCAAGCTGAAAGAGCAAATATTATTTGGGGCTAAAAAGGAGGAGATAAAGAGCAGCCATGCCCTGTAGAGTTGCTTTTATTTGGTCCGGGCTTTTTGTCTTTTCTCTTATAATTCCTGCATGCTGTTAAGTCTTTTCTAAGGACATATGTCTCTTGTAGCTCTTACGCCCTAACTTCTACTGACCTGCAATCAGCAGCATTTTGGTAATGATGGGTCCCGTTGTTATGACATGATGTAAGATTAGTGGGTGCAACTGAACACATGGCACCCGTGACACACTCTGTTGGGCGTGTGGTGACAGTTTTACGCAAGTCAGAGTTCTCGAGAATACCAGCTACTGCGTTTGTTTTCCCCCTCAGACACATGGATACATCTCCAGCAGAAACAGGAGTATACAGCATGGGTGTGTCCAGCAGGCTGGAAAAGTACGTCAAACTGGTTCCAACTTAACGTCCCCATACATACTTCTTAGTTTCATGTTGGCCATGTGGGTGCAAAATGTTTGCATCAAGCAGTTAAGTTTTTTAAGCCACTCAGATCTCCAGAGATTTATCAAAAATAATGGAGGTGTTGCAACTTGTTCTGTTCTTTTAAGACAGAGAAAAACAAAAAGACTGATCTAAAAGGCGATAGCTACATATCTGTGTGTGCGCTTACTTCAATGACATAAGAAAACAGGCAGCTTACCAAACCAAACATTATGAAATCGGCAGATATAATTCAAAAGGTGCTTTATACAACTTTCAAGCTGCTCACCTGACAAAGTCGAGAGGAAATTAAATACAGAGCGCTTGTATGCACACATCAATCACGGTGCCACATGGTGAAATCCCCAGAAAACTGCTTTACACTGATTTTCTGCTGTGGATAAATTAGCCTAGCATCTTTCATCTGTACAGTCCTGTGGAAGCTAAAGTACAACCTGTGATTCAATAGGTAGTAGCAGCATGACTTTTTCACCATCTCACATCACTGTGGGGGAATTCTGTCCCACTCTTCTTTACGACATTGCTGAGGTTTGTTGGGGAATTTGTTTATGCGCAACTCTCTTAAAGTCCTGACACAGCATTTCATTCAGGTTGAGGTCTGGACTTTAACCGAGCCATTGCAACACCTTGATTCTTTACTTTTTCAGCCATTCTGTTGGTGCTTTTGCCAAATAATGTTTTTATGTTAGCCATGTCAGCCATAAAAGTAGCTTTAGTAATTCGTTTTCACTCTTAAATCACTTTATGTATAAAATTAGATTGCTTAAGGTAAAATTCCCGCATTTCCCTGGTAGATAGAAAATAAACCAATCTGACAAATGTTTATTTATATAGTTTCTGAACATAGTATGTCGTCTGGAGGCTGTTTTAATTCCCCAGCTCAAGTTTCTGGCTTCCAGTTTGGTTTGAGTGGCTGCATGTATGAGACCACCAGCACACAGCAGAGGTGAAAAAGAGAAAAAATGAACTTCATCCAGTAAATTTGTTAAATGGTGTTGAAATCCCGCCAGATGACTTTTCTCAACAGACGACAGTGAAACTGATTCCAGTAAAAGAAGCAGACCACAGGACAAGTGCGACCAAAGGTCGAGATCAAACCAACCTGCTTCTATAATGTCACACTCAAAACTGCAAAGTCTGCACTGATGCTGAAGTGTACAGTAACAGTTTCCAGCAACGAGACAGAAATCCAAACTAAAAGTGAGCTGCGAAGCAGAGAGTATTCAGCAAAGATAATAAATGACCCTGAGCGAGGCCAAGCTGTTATCGCTGATTGTGGAGTCTCTCAGGCCTCCCAGTGGAAACACTTCAGCGTATTTCCTGTAATTTTACGCAGGTTCTCTGCTTGATCAAAACACACAAGCAAAACAAAAAAGAAAAACGAGCTCATTTCAGGAAGAGTTGAGCACAATCATAACAAGCAAGTTGGACTCTTTCCCCTAAAGCACCTGTGGGAGCTGCAGCCAAGCAATAAAAACATACAAGCCCTTAAATCTGCTCTACATCGCTTTGGAGTTCACAACCCTTGGAGAGCAAATCGGGGCTGAAAAACACGACAACTTCTTGCTCTATGCCGCTGCTATCGATGCTCCAGACCCCGAGAGTTTTCTGACTGAAAGACGGGGAGGAGCGCCCACTCCAGCTGAACAAACAGCTCGTGCAGCGTATAGCAGTTTAGGTGTGTCTGTCAGAGAGGCAGATATGTGTGAGGATTTGACTGTCAGCATTTCAGCATACCAGCACTACTGATGACACACAGATATGACACAGGAACACAGACAAACACACTTTACATGCAGGACAGCTGTAATTTAGGACACCGAGGTGGCGATGTAGAGAGCCATCGTGATTATAGGCAGCTTACAAATGGGGATCTGAGCCTCAGCTGATGTTTGAGCTTCCATACTATCAGAGTCAGCCATGAGCATTGTCATAAAAAACATCAATAATACATGAACATCACAGCAATTATACACTTTTCTTTTTTTTTCTATTTTTTTTTAAAAAAAAGGCCAAATATTAATATGTAGGCCTCAGTTAAGTAAGAATAAATTGTGCATTCGGGTTATTATAAGGCATTATAGATAGAGTCTATATGTTAGTCACCTTAGAAGCTTGTAGGTTCACTTTTTGTTCAGTGGATTTTAGTTTTGTTGTCTTTTTGTTGTTGTTTTTTTATTTTAATGTGGGAGTCTATGGGGATTTACTTACTTCTTGAGACAAGCCTCAAGTGGCTAAAAGAGGAACTGCAACTTTTGGCACTTTAAGAGGTGACTGCTTGGTTTTTATGGCAGCCCGTTTCCGCCACAAAAAAAAGTATCCATAACTCGAAACTTCGAGTTATTCTCTCAAAATTTTGACTTATTAACCTAAACTTTTAGAAAACTAACTCAAAATTTCGAGTTAGCGCTGCCAATCAGTAATCTGCGTGAATTACATCATTTCCTTGTTACCCGGAAGCTGAAGCCCTCAGCTGCAAATGTTACAGCTAAGCTACCAATATTACAGCCAGTCATGAATGCACAAATTGCTGAGTATTTTCAGTGTGGCTTCACAAATGATGAAATTGTGTGTTATTAGGTGAATCACATGGCGTTACTATCAGCAAAGTATACTCTCGAAAGCGACAATTTGTTGTGATCCAGTTTTGAGTCCGCATTCCTCTGCGCCATATCCTTCCAGGTAACAAGAAAATGACATCATTCACGTAGATTACTGATTGGCAGCGCTAACTTGAAATTTTGAGAAAGATAGCTAGAAATTTTGAGTTATGGATACTTTTTTTGTGTGTGGCCGAAACAGGCTTCCATAGGTTTTTAATCTTTTCTGATAACAGCAAAGTTCTGAGAGTCTCTAATTATTCACACATGTACAATAAAAACGTAAACTGACTCCAGTAAAAAGTATATTCAGGTGAATTTAGTCATTTGATCCCTCTTTCTAAGAAGCGAGCCATCAACTATTAAAGCTGGATATAATCAGGAAAGAAAATGAAACTGGCTTATAAATAACTTGGGTCCTGGTGATTAATGGCTGATGCTGGGTTTATGGTGCTAAATACATCTCATATGTATCCGTGGAGGGTGCAGAGCCATAAATACAACACTGTTGACTGCCATCAAATTTACAAATCGCATCAGAAGGGAAGCTGGTGTCACCGAGCACCCAACACTCAACTGCAGTTACATTTTCAGCTGTAGGGGCTTTTATTAAACTGCTGAGGCAGCGACCTTGGCTTCATTAACGCCCTCGGCGTCTAACAGTGATGCTGTCAGTCTGTCATAAAGAGAAACTGAATCCTCCCACAAGCAACTGGGTATCCGTTTAACACGGCCCCTGGCTGCCCCGCCTGCCTAAATATCAGAAGTCAGTCGGCAGCCTGAGATTCAAGCCCTTCCAGAGCACTGAGCAGCTGCATTGTATTTTATAGAGAGCATATATAGAGTTTCCTGAGGTGGTTATTCCCATAGGTGTAGTATTGCAGTTCAGCTGGAGTTTCATGTTTCTGAGCCTTTTGTTTACAATTCTGAGACGAGCTCCATCAAATCCAATCTTTTTTATGACGGTCACATGATGGCATGGTCAGGACTGCATTGCACTTTTCACACTTTCACTATCAATTGGTGAGTAGCTTTGGGGAGTATTGTTTGCAGACAGGTGACCGTGGCGAGCTGGTAGTGGCCAAAGGAATCATAAGGACGTTAACAATCCAGTGCTGAATGCCTCTTTGCATTCAAATGTCAAGCCTGCCAGTAACCACTCACCAACCATTGGTATATAAATAGGTGACTGTTACCTGATCTAAGCCTGGACTGTTTGCCAGTAACCTGGTAAATATTGAGAGGTTAAAAAACACATATCGCCCAGTGCAGCTTCAAAGCCAGTATAGGACCAGTTACACAAAAGAAGAACTGAGAAAATGAGGTTTTTTAATGAATTATTCAACACAGGGAACAGCTGCAGATTAGAACAGATGATCTGCAAGAGAACAAGTGACAGGGCTGAAGTAAAGTGGGAGGAAAAAGACAAGTTTGCCTCTTATGTAAGCGAACAAATCACTGCGAAGAGGCCGTTTTTTTAAAAGAAAAGATCCAGTTTAATTGGATGGCTTCATGTCAAAAGGCCCAATAAAGAAAAGAGAAAACATGTGTCTCTTCACGTGTGCATGGAAGGTGTATGTAGTGAGCGGTGGAAGCCGATCTGAGTGAGAAAGGGGCTTAAAGTGGTTCCTCTCTGCACGACAGTCCATGCACGATCCTTCATGCACAGAAAAGGGAGCGGGCAGGAACGGATTTGTGGATGCACACATCAAAGGTTGGTCGAGCAGCTCCTGTTTATGTTTCATATTTCTTTTATCTCCCGATCAGCTGCTCCCTCTCCCTCCATGATCCTGGCATTTTTTTTTAACATTAAATCATATATTATATCACGGTACGTTTTCACATGAGCCGGGACTTGAGGGACTCTCCCAGGAGTACTGCCTGTGCTTTTCCGTAATACAGGCATTAGGGAAAAACTAGGCATAGGGGGCCAATAAAAGGGAAAAGAAGGCATCAAGAAAAGGCAGAGTAGTAGAAGGATCAGCAGGGAGAAAGGAATTTCATTACTTTCTCCAACTTCTTAAGTCTTATCTTTGTGCTCAGAGAAAGTCTGTTGGAGCGCTCTAACTTTTTGCGGCTAACTGTGTTGCGGAATTTCACACGTTAGCCCAAATGTGTAAACTACCACGTAAACCACAGCACATTTACATCTCTCAGCCACATGGCATTCTGTTGACAAACAGCTGAATTCTCGTAAAACACACGCTCCGTTATAATGAATCCCTCGGCTGGGCAGAGCTTGCACCACACAGCAGCGGCCCAACCGCAGATCTCTGCACTACATGGCCATGTCACAATATTAAGATATTTTCAGTTTCAACATTGTTCAAGATGTTGAGCCGTAAGAGACGGGCAGTTTTGTAAACAATGACGCGGGCCGCAAGGCAGCAAATGGTCTCTCCGAGGTGGGGATGAGCCAAGTTTATTCGACAAGTGGGCTGCGGTTCAGACTGAAGTGATGCAAACCCAGATGGTTCTGCTTTGTACACACTAGTACACATCCGGGCAGGCAAACAAAGATCTGACCCCTCCCCATTGATTTCTTTGATCACAGACTATTCCGGTGGTTACTTGAATGGAGAAAACAGTGGGATCGCGCTGTGGCCCAGAACAAACACTTTGTCCTGTTGCTCTAACATCCTTTAATGCAAACTCACACGTCAACACTTTTCTGCATCATTTTATTGTTGCAGTGATGAAAGCCTCAACGTGCCATTTTCATGCAGGATCGTAATCCATATTAGATCATAAAAACTCATAAATTCTGCAGCTTAGCAGCATTAAAACTGCACTTTTCCCCTCATCCGACCTAACATCATTACATATAAAATGTTTCCACATCCAACACAGAAGAAACACATTACTACTGTTTAAGGCCTGAGGATAACCACATAGGAAAATAGTTGTTTAAGGTCTGGAAAAATCCAAAGTACTTGCTTCCTCTAATATTGCCCTCGCTAAAGTACGAGCTGCTCCATGTTTTGTTTAGAAAGCAAAGACTGACGGTTTGAATCGTGCTGACAAGACTTTTAAGAACAAAGTCTTTGAAATGAACACGACCCTAAATTCATAAACAAGGTTCCTGCACCATTAAAAAAAATCCAAATCAGACCTTTGGTCTCACTAAATAAAGATGCCAAAATGATATTTTATACATAAATAAGCTATAACCATCAGAGCATTAACCCAAACAACAAGGGTTTTTATTCTTTACCATAAATGACATTAAACTACATAAATTGCAACTGGAATTTTGCTTCTTTTCAATCAATTCATCAATTCTGGAAATTGGATTGGATCTTATGTAGGGCTTTTTTACCGGACCTAAGGCCCTGCATACAATGCAAATGCATCAGAAAGCATCTTGCCTGAGTACACTTTAAGATAGGGGCTAAATCAGCCAGAGAACCAACCAACTTTCCAATTAGCAAATGACCTTCTCTACCTCCCCAGCTACAATCACCCCCGAGAACCAGGTTCTATTAAAGCTCCCCGGCTAATACAACACGTGTGTTTGTGTGTCTGAGTAAAAAATTGTATCATCACATACGGTTTCACCTTTCTCCTGCAGCTTTATTCTGATGTAGTTATGATAAAGATCGCAGCCTTACACCTGGACTGTGTGTCAGATATTGTTTCATTTTTTGCTTATGAGTTTTAACTTAGCACGAAGTGAAAAATATGTAAACAAAAAGTGTGCAGGAAGTTCAGCTCATGACTTCAATGAGACGTGACGCATGGAGGCACGGTCCCCTGATCAGAGCAGGGTTTGCCACAGAATTCGATTCTGTTTGTGGCAGCAGGGGGAAAGAGCGAGTGCGTGCAAAAGGACGCACATCCGCATTTCTTTAAAAAGTAATTAAATAACACAATATATTCTTTACGTGAGTAAATAACAGAGCAAAAAATCAGCTGCATCTTCATCGAGACTCTCATCTTGCAAACAGAAGCTTCCATCTTTTGAAGCCTTTATTTTGAACAGGAAGGCTTCCAGTAAATATCCCAAGGCAGACTTGAACCCAGGCCTTTGCATAGCCTTTTAAGCATATGGTCACCTTTTCAGTCCAGTGAATTATTGAGGTTTCTCAGCTGACACTGTGTGCACATTGCTTGAGAGCTATCCAGCGTATTGGTTGTGATCCTGCCTACTGCTGGGTGAAATCGGTTGCAAAGAAGGTGCTGCAGTCTCTGTGAATTCCCTATAGCAGCAAAGAAACCGGCTCACGGTTGGCTCCAGGTTCTGGTTAGCGCAGACCTTCAGCTTGCACCTCATCTCCAGAGAAGAACAGGAGCTACCACTGCCAGCAGATAATGGAGCTGAAGGACTCGGTCAGATTGCAACACAATGGGCAACGCAACGAAATGGAAATGGACGATAAGCTTAATATTGCTGTCCGGTTAGCCTTTAGTGAGAGCGAGGACTTCCTGCAGAATTCTAAAAAGATGTTACTGTAACTTGATTCCGACGTTTGGTTGTACTCCTCCTCCAAGTGAAAGTTCAATGCAGCGCTACCTTGTTTTGACCACTTTCATGTGGACTTCTGAGCATCACATGGACAAGTCACGTTCATGAAACTTACCCCCAGGCTGTGATAAACCTTCCTCTGTCTCTAAGCCACTGCACCTCGTTCAGTTTCCAGGCTGTCAAGGATTATATGAATTCTTCAACACTATGAGGTTACTAAAAAGAAGGGATTAGGGATGTGTTCGTCAATTACGGGCTATTTTCTCTGCAAGCTTGAAGTGGTCATTCCTCAGCAGCTCTCATGTTTCAAAAAAACATGCGACTTCCTCAGAAAATACCTCAGAAGTAGACACGCTCTGCCAAGAGACTATGAAGTCACCGCGGGCTCGGCAGTGCCTGACATGCTCACGTTATGTAACCAAATGCTGGAGTAAAACTCACATGACATCAACCTGGATGTCGAGTGAAGTTTAAACATCAGTAGAGCAACCAGCACTTCTTTTGATCTGACTTTGAAGTGTCAGCGGGTTATCACTAACAAGCTGACAGTTCATTATCAGCTGATTGATCAACCTATTGCAGATTAACAGTCTTAGAGTACCACTGCCTCCACTTAAAGTCCCATTTTCCTGAAAAGAGACTAAAAACTGTGTCGTATCATGGTTAAGATGGTTGTAAATATAACTAATGCGGTCTTGTTAAAATAACGAATCACGTTGCTGCTCCACACGTGCACATTTTAGGCTGTAAACTCAGCGGCTGCATGACTCCGGCTTTAAACAAGTTCAAATAAAACACTCTGAATAGAAAATCATGCTCTCTGGGGAACTAAATACAGTATAATGTCCATGTGTTGCTATTGGCCAGGGGTGCGTGGTCTGCTAGCCAATGGTGTTGCTCTGTATTGTTTCTGTGTGTGTTCAGTCCTCCCGGTCCCTCTCGTGGGGTGTGTAGGGTGGGGGAGAGGAGGGGGGGCTCAAAAATGGGGCCGACCTCAATACTGAAGCCAACCAAGCAAGATGATTCAATTGTCTTCCACTTTCATTGCCCTTTCCCAATTACGGACATAATTCATTAAGTAAACACCCCCATATAGTGGCACATCGCACAAGCACTTTCACCCCTCAGCTGACCTGCTTGTGTACATCTTTCTGCACATGTTCACTATAAACAGACCAAATCTGATATAAAGACACAGTGAATCAGCACATTCTTCTCATTTCTCTGTCGCTTCGTCTCATTCTGAAGGAAACCATTCTGCAAAGACAGCGTCTGTAGTCGCAGGATGATTATCCCTCAGCCAGCACAAATATTGGGCCAGTATAAATATGAGCAGGCGGCTTTAGCTCAGCCTGCCTGGCAACACAATGCTGGGTATTTCATACCCCCCCACCCCCAGCCGGTCCAGTTTACACGTGAACCCTGACCGGATTTTCCTTCCTTCTCCTGCCTCATGAAATCTCCTGCAACTTGTCTGAGGGAGAGCAACCTTATAGACTAAACTATAGGTAGGTTCTCTAAAGTAGCAGCTAGGACAATCTGGGCACAATTACACCCACCGAAATTTCATAATGAAAGCTTTTTAAAGGACAGATGTAATTTTGACTGACCTTTCAGCTTGATGTGATTGCAAACGTCTGCTCGGGTCCTGCTGAGTGTTTACCCACCATAAAATCCAGTGTTTAAACTCATCTAGATGTATCACATTACAGTTTTGTCCTAGTTTCTCTGCAACGTGCTGCACACCCTCCAATTCAAAGCGTATCGAATAGACAATACGCTTTGAGAGAGAAACATCTTGAACAATCCTCCAAATCAATGCAAAACTGTGATAACGCATGCCCAGAGAAGGATGATAATAATTGCACTATTTTAAGATTCTGCTTTATTGAACAAACGGTGGGGAAAGGGGAAGAGATCCTCAGTGATGTATCATTGTCATTGTCTCTGGTGAATATGAGCTAGTACCCTCAGGATGGAGGTAAAAGGCCTTTGAGGACTTCTAAAGCCCTGACATCCTGTGTTCTTTCCAGTAGCAGTCTACTGAACAAATCTAGTGACGTCAGACTTAATGACCGGATTAGGCTATCATTGGAGAGATTTCAGTCTAAAAATCATCACATACAGACGCTTGTAAGTCCTCAATGCTACATTTAAGCACACAATGTAAACGCCATTTTTCAATGCACAGCATTATTATTGTGAAGGTGCGTATTTAAACTCAAACCACAATCTTTTCCTAAACATAATCAAGTAGTTTTTGGTGCTTAAACCTCACGAGCGACTGAAAGAATAGAGTTGAATGGAACCTCAGTCCTGCATAATCTGCTCCTTGTCTTACAGTTTACAGTTTATGCCTTAAACTGTTTCTCTATGTTTGGTTATGTTCAGAGTTTTGAACTCTTCCATATGTATTGCTCAGCTTGATGTATTTTAAGAGCCAATCTTGGGGCTAACACTGCAAATTAGCTCAGGCTATAAATACTGTTGGTTCATGTTTCATGCAAGTAAACAAAAACACAAAAACATGAACATGATCAGCCACACCTCAAACCCAGTAATCCTTGTTTTGCTCCTTAATGGAGACCTATCCTCAAATACCTCTATGACTCTCTATGGGCCTTGGGGCAGACGCTCGTCTCCATTTAAAGCAACTTTCTCCTGAAGCAGTTGGGTGGACCACGGAAGATCTCTGCTTGTAGATAAAGCTGTGTGCCTGAGATGACTATATTTGTAATATCCCATCTGGTCTAAAGTCTGAGCTTTGCCTTGAACATATCTGACCCACCACTATAAGAGCATGAGAGTCTGAGTTGTTGGTGATGCTTAGCAATGGAAAACCGTCAATAGCTGATGTACCTGATTTGTCTCTTCGATCAGTCTTTGGTGTAAAAAGTGGCTACAGTGATGAAGATAAAGGGGAAAGCCTGATTTAAGGGCCTACCAGAGTTTCTTTTATATATAGAAAAGAGGGAAATACATATGTGCATATATAATTCTGTATGTGTGTGTGTGTAGGGTATACACATGTGGACTCCAGCCCCACCCATTGAACAAGCTTCTATCTTATAAAGGGACTCATCGGTTTGTTTCTGTGGCTCCTTTATTCGTCAAGCCTCTAAATGATTTCTCCTGGCTTCTCTAATCAGCGACTGTGTATTAAACTCTAATTCCCCAACTTCCGAGAGCCAAAATATTGTCAGAGTTTCATTAATCTGCTTCCTGATGTCTCAGATCTTCACACGCTGCCAACACGCAAGCACAAGAATAACTGTGCAAACAGTAAATATTTGATAACTGGCAAACACCGCCGACTTCTCCTCGGCTCCTCTGCTTTAGCCTTCTTGTGTGGTCAGGAGGCTGTTCAACAGAGCTGCAGGAATGCGAGCGCAGGGGAAAGCCAACAATGCTTTTAGAGCCACCAAAATCTCGTACACAAGCCACTTGTATAGTTTAATGTGGTTGTGTGCACAATAAGTTCCCTTTGACATAGGGCAGTAGTGAGAGCAAAACACAAGAGGAAAAGATGAACTGCATGGAGGGAAAAAAACTTATAAGCTCCCCCCCCACACCCTTTTCTGACTAAGCAGAGGAGACAATCCCACTGACGGAATGGCTCGCAGAGTGTGGGAATGATCCAGAGAAGTGACTGTGATTAGTTGGGCTCCACTGGCCATGATATCACAGCAGGGTGAACCTGGTTCAGCAGGAGCGCTTGAAGAGAGGAAGACACAACGAGAGAGACAGGGAGGGAGAGAGAGAGGGATCGAGCTTGGTAATTTGGTCTCCACAGTCTGACAGTGATTTCTAAGATGGTAATCACATCAACTCTGTAGCTAAGGCAAAGGGACATCACTGGGAGCTGCGAGTTTATCCCACCCTGGCAGGCCCCAATGGAAATCCAATAGAAACGAGCAAGTCGGAGGCTCCAAAGCTTCACTGCTGCTCCACAGACGCACTAATCACGAACAAGAGGATTGTGAGATATCGAGTAATGCGCCGAAGGTCTTCAAAAGCAGCTCGCTCAGCGCTAACAGATCAGAACCTCAGCGCTGATGCCTGTCCAGGTTATTAAGGATTAAACTTATTCACACAGTCTGAATGGTTTGAAGTCATGCAGCACGCTGAGGAATGAGGCCCTTTAACATTAGAGGAATAGTTCAACGTCTTTGCTTCCCTTCCAAGAGCTGATGGGATACAGCGAACACTAAATACACAGATGGAGACAGGAAACCTCTCTAAAGCTCCAAAATCGATGCAATTGATCTGGTTTCTTTAATCTGTGCATAGTTAAGTGTAAAGACAATCCCTTGTGGTTTCACTGCAGGATTAGCAGCACGATTACAACTTCTTGAAGTTTTGTTTTCAGTGCGCTTGTCCAGCAAATTAGCCAAAAATCCACAAAGTATAAATATGAGAAACTGCAGTTCCTCAAACTATCGCTTCAGGCTAAAAATGACTTTACAAATGATTCAATCCCCACATTAAAATGTCCCAATTCAGCTATGAAGTCAATATGTTTACAGAAACCAGTTTTTGGTTCTATACCCGGTTTCTGCTTTTATGGCAAAATTGCTAGTATATTTTTAAATATCATTATGGCTTAAATGTATTCATTATAGGGAGAAGGGCTGTGTATCAGCAAGTGGATGGTGACTTTCTGAATTTCTTGACCAATCAAAGCTGTCCAAAGAAATCTGTGCTCCAAATTTTGGCGAGTGAAAGTCTAGTATTTTATTAATCTGTACTAATTAGCAAGATATGTATAGTTTATGAATTGTAGCTGCGAGATAATAACACGCACACTCCTATTCCTTTGCCGCTTCTCCTTAAATGTAAGAATATTAGAGGCTGATAAAGTGTTATGAACGCCCTGTTATGAATTTGCTGCTGATGACATTTCCTGTTTAGAATCTTTCATTGTGTTAAAATGCATCAATTAAGCACAAATATCTAGACTGAAACAGGCCTGTGTGTGCGCACTGGCAGAAAATTTGAATAAAAACACACGTGATTAAAAGGCATCTTGGGTCAGTGACATCAGCACGCAACGCACCAGATGTCACCAGCGCCTGTGTGGGCGGAGCTTGTGATTGAGACTGAATGCTAATGAGGAGAAATAAGGGCTTTTCCCACACGCTTTGTCTCTGTACGGATCAGCAGCAGTGACAGCAAACTTCACAGGGACAGAAGTGTGCCACCTTACAAACGAGGGTCCGGGTGAAAAAGCAGATTAGGGGCGAGCAGCGTCCCAGATTAAACAGATCTGTCTGAGGTCAGGTGCAAAAAACCTGTGTGGTTTTTACTCACATCAACAATGTTAAATGCTATAGATCCTGCATCTTACTTTTCTTGTTTTTCATCACATAAATGTCAGGGATTGAGATTTATGAAACGCTTTTATTAATGAAAATTAAACCGTTCAGAATATACTTTTGTATGTGCAAAACTATTTTAATCTTAGCCTCATGTTTTATTCCACTTTAGGGACAATGGGGATGCACTGAATACAAGTACCTATACAAGTACCTATAAGGAGCACTTAAAATCCTTTAATTTTCTCAAAGATCAACAGTGCACCTTATAATTCGGTACGCCTTATGTATGAATTCTGGTTGTTCTTACTGACCACAAACCGATTTTATGTGGTACACGGCACTCAAAAATCTGTCAAAAAATGTTTTAGTACAACTTTGGTAAGCTAAGGAGCTGCATGGATTGTTGGAGCATTACGGCTACCGTAGTCAGGAGCGTTGCGGGTCCAAAACTGTACTTCAGGTCCTAAAGTCAAACAAACACTGCAGCGTCACTCAGAGTTAAAAACTGTCTAAATTCTTTCATCTTTAATAAACTGATCAGTGTTGCTGCTTTACCAGGTGTAACAATTAAGTTTAACATCCAGGCATCCATGAAAATAGAATTTATTAAACTTAGCGGAGTTAGAAGTTAGCAGGAAGTTAGCTTGCTAGTTTCCACCTAAACATGATAAACCATGTTCTGACTGAGAGATTTTTGAAAAAATTAAAACATACAGCTCTGCTATCACTTCCAACATAAATTAAGACAGAAAACTAAACAGCAGTGACGTTTATAGGGTTACTGAAGTTGGGGTAGCTGGCATGTGCATGTGCTACGTACTAGCAACATAGCTATGTTAGCATAACATAAACACAGTGAAGCTGGAGGATGAACGTTAACTTTTTTCCACTCGATAAACAATGTGAGGGTTCCCTATGGTTAGGGACAAATGCAATCGCATGGCAGGATGCTGTAAACGGACCAAACTTATGTCAGGAGAACAACTGAGATAATTCATCCACAATACAAGGTTAGCCACTAATATACTGCAACAGCATGGGAATAGAGCAGCTGCGAGGGAATTCAACATTAATGAATTAATGGTAGGGAAGTGTTTTAATGCGCCTTATAATCCGGTGTATGAAAACAGACACTTTCATCGACTGTGCACCTTATAACCCGATAAAATACGGTACAGCACAAAAGGTTAAATGGCATATAAACACACTAATGAGATATCACTTTACATATTGCCATTTGGACAGGTGTACAGCTTAACTTCAACATTTAATGTAAAGAAATATCCAAATGCAACTGCAAAATGTGCTGTCAACCAAATAAATGAGTAAATAAACAGGCAGCTACAGTATAATCCTGTTTGTTGACTATGAAACCAGTGTTTTGCCTTGATTACAGCCTTCTGCCTTTTTTTATTACATAGCAAACATTTCTATTTCATTTTGCACTGAAACAGCACACTGGTACTTTTAGACAATCTGTGACAGTCTTTGCATGGATGAAGGCTAGTCTTCTCTGCACCAGAAGAGCTGGCACTGACAGTGAAAATACATTTGAGACTTTATTGTTGTTTGCACTATAAACTAATTTAATTCTTTTAAGTTGCAGTATTTAAATATTTTTATTTCAGGTGGGTTTATTTCCTGACAAATCCTAAAAAGTGTATTTGTAATACTTTTCATTATTTTCTATCATATATTTGTTATTGCAATAATGGATTCGAAAACTGAGGTCAGTGTATGTAAAAGTCAGACTGCTCTAAAGGCACAAAGGTATCTTTTTCTAATTTTGTAGCAGTATTATGTCATACAGGTAGAGAGAGGAATGCAGTATTTACGATCCACCTGGAAATTACCTCACTGGAAAGAAAAGAAATTTGAATACTACAAGCCGCTGCAAGCTGTGCAGTATTAAAACTGGTTAAGATTTGCGCAAGCTTGTTGACATCACCTCTGCATAAACAGCAAGAAGCAAAAGTGAAAGAAAGACTGGCGAACAAGGCTGATACACATGCAACCGGAGAACAAATCAGAAACTTGCGCAAGTCCAAAATGCCTCAGATAACGAGCCAAAACATGAGCCACGGGAAGGATGGAAGCAATGCACGGAGCACGAGGCATCTGTAAGTGTGAGGTTAAGTGCAGAGCTGCAGATGTTGTTGTCAAGCTGCTGCCTGAAGCGAACGTGGAGGATGCCGCTGCTCCCATCTGTGGTCATGTTAAATATTTAATGTTACAACAGCTACATGACCAACAGTTTCTGTAAGTGCCAAGGAAAACGAAACAGCAATTTGCATAAGAGAGACGAGGCAGGCTGACACTTTTTAGAACGCATCGTTGGCTTTTAGAGAGAACAAGTGTGAGGTCACAGAGAGTCTCATCTCGCCTGGAACTAAACTTTATCTGATGTGTTTGTATGTTTCCATGCTGACTCCCAGTGATTTAGGAACAATGAGTAATCAAGGTCTAGCCGGGCCCCTCTGGAGGCACTCCACAGTTTGTTTGTGGAAGGAAATGAGGTCTCAGTGGATTGTGGTTTAGCCTCGTCACTCCTTCGGGTGTGAAAACAATGTAATTATGGCGCAATATCTGACAAGAAACATGAGCGAATTGACAGAATCACACTTCCAGCTTCCTTTCCAAGTAACTCCTCAGCTATTTGTGACCTTGCGGAAAGTAAAAGTCCAGATGGACAGGTCACATCTGCTCAGAGGAATGTATCCTCCGTCACCTCTGTACTCTTTCACCCTCAGGGCTTTGGAAATGTCAGGACTGTAAGGTTACCCTCTCTTTTCCTTCTCCCCACTCCTCTGATTTCCTAGACGTTCGCTGATGCCCATGAAGAATGAAAGCCATGTGGCGTGACACTGGAGGACTACAACGCAAACGACTTTGCAGAAATGAGTAACAAAGAGAACCCTGAAAAGATAGCAGGGTTCAAACTACAGTATCATAAAAGGCAGATTAAGAAAAAAAATCATATTGCAAATTCACTACACTGACTCACTCATTATCCAGTAGCTCTACAAGCTAAAAAAGACAAACAAACTGGCTTCTAAATGATGATTCACACCACGCCCACACTGGACCGTCCTCATATTTTCAAAGCTGTATGTGAAATTCCAGTGAGCGAAGACGGACCTTGTTTTTGACATCTTATCATAAAATTTCTATCCAGTCTGAACAGTCAATGAAAGACTTCTTTGTTCGAGTGATCAACAACCACTCCCACGGACATCCGTCCATGTCAACAAAAGCAACGTGATTACAACACCAGACACCAACAATCCTTACTGTCAACACTAACCAATTGAATCCAGTAAAACACCACAGTTAATGCAACACTAGTGACTGTAAATCATGCTCATTTTCTCCCACTTACAGCAGACGTCAGCCAGTGTGAGGCAATAAATGGAAAAAAAAGTTCAGTATGACTGCATGAATTATGCTGCAGCTGCCAAACACACCAATTTGTATTCGGCTTTTTTTTAAAAGGGTGTGTTTCTTCACGTTGTAATACAGCAAATAAGGCCATAAAAACCCTGCTGTTAAGCCATGACTATTTTTGAGAAAATTTTATCTTCAGCTCCTCCATAAATGTGGATATGACTAACTACAACTGACTTGGGACAATCAATAGACCCAAACAGTCCAAGCATCCAAGTTTAACAGCAACATGTTAGTTTATATGTGCTATGGCAACCATTACACCAAGCCAGGGCACCTCTGCTCAGCTCTGACCTGCACTGGTTACAAGCTGGTATGAAAAAACTAGAGGAGGAAGAAGAAATGCTGCACACAATGCGGCAAGTGCTTTTATTCTATACCTTAGCACCTTGTCTAACATTCACACACACTCACACACTCTTGGAGGGATGTTTCAGAGGTAACTCTGGGTTCACTATGTTGCCCAAGGAGATGCTTTAGCATGCAGACAGGAGGAGTAGGGGATCAAACCACCGATCTGACTGCTACAGGGGGTGCTCTTCCTCCTGAAAAAGCCACTCGTAACTATAATTGCTCTTAGGGCATCTAGTATTCTTGAAGGTGATGGAGGGGACAGGAACATTAGGGGTTAAACACTCTCCATCAGCTGTTTTAAAACTGAAGAAGAGATAAAATGTGGCCCAGTTGCTTTATTTTCAAGCCCTGAAGACAAATAAGGATGAGTTTGAACTTTGAATCATGCAAAGCTACACTAACAATATTCATGAATAAAGATATGGACCTGGAAATGAGCATAACAGGTCAGTTTTATTGAGTCATATATATATATATATATATATAAAAAAGCTTTATGCTAGCTTCTATCAAGTGCAGAAATGCCCTACATCAGAATTATTTCAAATGACCAGCAGGGGGCAAATTCTCTAGTTGCATAAAGACGTCAGATTGCCAAGTCTATGAAAAAATAGCTTTCATTCAACATCTACTTGTGATCTCAGTAAACATTTTCCCAATAATTTTATGACCACAATTGCTAGTTTCAAATCTGATATAATGCAACATGATGATAATTTGGAAAATAATGGTTCCAATAAGAGTAATATAGAGGGTTAAAGAAGGCTATAATTTTGGATGTGCCTGTGTATTTGAGTGTATAAGGTCAGTTTGTCCGTTGCGTTGCTTGCTACATTGAGGTTCAGAAAACACAAAAGGTGTTGTCCAAATCGCTCAACTCTAGGCTTTAAAACAGGCTTCACAAACTAGTAGGTGATGTCATAATGGGTATGTACATCTTTTATATACAGTCTTGTGATAATTATTGCAAAGCACTTAATAAGAATCTACTTTAGTGGTTCAATTATAGTCCTTCAGAGTGTAAAAATAACCTTTATTGTGAAATATAACAACAGTGCGAAAACACAGATTGCACGCCTAACACTCCTGTTTGCCCACACTCAAACTGACAGATGGCTTTGTTGATGCCACTTCTTATCCCTGTGCATATTTCCACTCATACCTCAGTCTCAATTTCCCCTTCAATCACTACAAACGCCGCTCCTTCCTTTTGAAAGCTGCTGAAAGAAGATGACACCTGGTCCAAGTCAAATTGCATTAAAATACCACAAATGTGTATGTTTTCACAATGGGTAGCCACAGTGTGATACATACCCCTGACCCTGGGTCAGTGCCATCGTCTCCGAGCAACAAAGGCCCGGGTTGAACATATACATTTCACAGATGGAGAACAAGGAAGCAGCTGCCCCAGTGCCTTTCAAAGAAGAAGCACGGCGTAGTTCTTGCTTATTGGCATGACTGGCCGCACATTACATCACTGGAGAGGCATGCATCCCTGCGTGTTGCTATTAGAAATGCATTGCTGTTTGCAGACAGGACTTAAACATAATGGAGGCACTGAGATGAAGTGAGCAGTGATGGAAGGATGAATGATAGACTGAACCCCAAATTACGTTAAAGTACTCTTTCATTGTCATAACTGTAATGCATGAATCTGAGTTGGTTTTGCATGCGGTGCAAATTGCAGGGTTTTCCCCCGGAGTATTACGAGCCCGGTGGCCCAACAGGCTTAAGCTGACCTCCTGCTGGTGGGACTAAGATTTTTGGCTGTAGACAAAAGCTAGAGCTAGTTAACTGTCCATGTTCACAATTAGCTTACAGCTCCAATTTACTGTTTTAAGTTATTCGGTGCTCTGTGGCTAGTCTGTACTATTGATTTGCTGTTAATTTTTCACAATTATTTTGTAATCTTTGGTCTTACTTCCCCTCTTGTTAGCCAGAAGAAAACACAAACTGCACCTCTAAGTCCATGTCTGTAACAGAGTTTTGTTCTGTCCTTAGCACGGCTTCAGATGACATCAGGAATGTTGTGGAATCTGTTTTATGTCAGTGGAAATAGAAAAAAAAAACTCGTTTCTGGGTGAAGATTTGCAGAAACTGTTTCTGTGTTTCTTTGTGAACAAGGAAAACAGATTTTGAAACGTTAAAAGTGTGAACTTTTATCTCCATTTCTTGTGTCATTATTTGCAGGCAACTGATTGGCCAGCCCTTCTATATCGTTACAGTTACATCTCTACCTGTTGCTTTAGCATGTTCTAGTCATATTCATGTCCTTTTTGCACATCCATGTGAACAGAGGTATTAGTCAAAAAGACGACGTGTGGATGTAGCCTGGGATACTTCTGAGATGTGCTGCAGCATATCTGATGGAACGGCAAGCATCCGTGTCAGAGCTGGAACGTGATGCATCCACACCCAGTGTGTTCCCAGGGTTAGTTTTCCCACTTCTTTACAACAATCTGCCCCACCCTCATTATTATCACCTGTGCTTACTCTGCTACATCTGTTCCCAATCACACCACTATATAGACGCCCCTGCTTTCCTTCATTTATTTTCCAGATTGCCTTGTTCTTTTCAGATATTACCAGTGTTCCCAGTCTTCCTTGTGTTTTTGTTCCTTCTCTGGTCTAACGGACTCTGACTGAATACCAGCACATAGATTAAAGATTTGGATTTTAGATTATCTCTGTTGTTGGTGTTTGAGTCCTCCTCCTTCCAATCTTTAAACCTTTAGCCAGAAGTGGAAAATAAACATCTGATTGTTTCTCTTCGTCTCCGTCCTCTCTCCTTCAGTGTGCAGAGCTGCACATTTACAGCTCGACTGTTTTCTCTGCACAATTACTGTTATAACGGGTTAATAGCGTTACATGAACTGAGTGCATCATTCATTTGTCTGCACCTAAAAGACATTTAAGCTCCAAAATCTTAAAAAGATTTACATTTATATACCATATTTATTAATAAACCCTCATTGGTTGGTGTTATTATGAAGACCTTGCTCTAGAAACACATATGTAAGACATACATGTGTAATAGAGGATGAGTCAAGCCTGGAGAATATTAGAATACATACAGTGACATGTATAATAACAGTTTAAGATATACGAAGTGCAGTAACCTCTAATATTTGGATTGAAAAGTGACCAGACACATTTTCTGGGACTGTTTTACGCCCTCGGATGAAGTCATAAATCACAAGGTGTTTCACGGGTGAGGAGGGCTTAAACAGAGAAGTAAATCACTCGACTATACCTTAGCCTTGGATCTTTCCCCAACATCTCGGATTTCTTAAGTATTCACATGACAAAGGTCATGAAAACAAAAGCTATGGGAAGAGGAACAAGTCAAGTGATTGTTGCGCAATAACTAAGGATTCACCACAATGCCAAAACACACATGCTCGAGAACAGCGTCTCTACTGCTTGATCACATTACTGGGAGAGAGTCGTCAAATTTTTTTGAAGACCTGCACATCAGCTATTCATGTTAAATGAGGCAGCCAAGAGAATCTGGCTCAGCCTGTGATGTTAAACTCTCACTCGCAGAACAACACTTCCTTAATAAGATCAGGATCAGTGCTCAAGAGGTGAGTTTGAATCTTAACGACTGGCCAGAATCACTGATGTAGCAAAAGAAAAAAAAAGCATGGACATTAAAGGAGTAAATTAGTGTCAAAACGGCTCTACTCGTGGGAAACTGACTGTCATACCCATTAAGTAAGACTGAAACCATCATTCCTAGGCTTTAACGCTGCATCTTCTGCACGTTCTTCTGTTTGCCGGAGAGCTACGTTTCACTCTGGCAGCCCTACAGGTTGAGCAAACAGATCGTTCTTTGGCAGAGCACCAACATCAACAACAATCAAGAATCATGGATCACCAAATAGGGTGTGGGAATGTGCTCCGGACAAGAGCAAAGCTTGATCTCAAGGCAGAAAGTACAAAGATTTTTGTTCGACCGCACAGCTTTTCACTCATGTCTAAAATAAAATACTCCCTTTTTCATGTACCAGGCTGCTATAGTTAACTAAACAATGAAACCCAAATGAAAAAATATTATGTAGATCCAAAGCTATCCATACATTTCCCCAACTGTGTATCAACTTCAAGGTTATAAGGAGGCCGAGAAGGAGTGTACGCCCCGGACTGGCTGCCGGGTTATCAGAGGGACTGACAACCGCCAGCCCATTTAGAGCCACTAATTAAATGAACAAGCTGTCTTTGGACTTTTAGAGAAAATCCAGATATGCACATGGAGAACATGCACTCAGAGAAGAGAGAAAAAAAGTGACGTAAAATATTTTAGAAGTATTTTTAGATTTTGGAAATTTGATCAAAGTTGTCAGTAAAAACAGCCGGAGGTATGTAGAACATCTGCATTTGAGTCAAGCGTACCATTTTAATTTCTGCATAATAAGAGTATCTATATTTAATATGATGTCTGTTAAGAATCCAGAAAACTTTGGCTGCCATAGTAACGGGAGAATGAAATGATTGTTTAATAATTCTGGTGTTTTAAGGCTTGATTTATTTATTTCATCTCATGTAAGTTGTGGACACTAGCACAAAAGCAAGACAATGCTGCATGGCTACATGTGAGATGACGTGAATATATCCCTGTGAACCTTCAGTGAGAGGGTAAATGACATTGTGTCTTATAATTCCTTGATTCAAAGATCAGGGCAGTGAGCCCCTCCCTGTGTCCTGCAGCCCTGAGACTGTGCGTTTAAACCAAGAGATCAGACACCCGTAATCTCCATTGTCCCGTCCTGGGTAGACGGCAGGGTCCTAGCATGGCCCACTTTAACAAGCAGGGCCATCTGCAGTGTCACAGATGGCGCTGGTAGAGTCTTACAGGTTCCCACATTGGAACGGAGGGTTAACCTGATATGAGCTGGTTCGCTGAAAAGAAAAATCAACACATGTTGAGGGAGAGCGAGGGGAACCCCCCCCCCCTCCCCAAACAGAGAAATTGTTGCTTTAGGTAAGTCATCATAATCTGCACGAGTATGCAGTTGAGTATGTTTATAAGCCCAGAATAACACGGCAACTATTTTTCACACCGTATCTGCTTCTTTTTCTCAGGTCTCTGTATTCAACCTGGATCGCCTGAAACACATGCTTTTGATTACGATGTTATTCTGTCAGAATCAAGGTATCTTTGATGCACCTCATCCACTCCCCTTTTTCCCTGCCCCTCCGAAAACAATATCCACAGTACAGCTCCCCCCACCTCTTGGCCCACCCTGTTCAAACTAACAATTATGTTCTATGCTAAACAAAGACCCAGCAGCTTTATGACAGGAGTGAATAGACATCATCAAGGAGATAAATGAGGCCTTTCTGTCACAGACTGGTGCCACCGTGGCATTTAGTTTAAGGGTGAGCAAACAGCGGGGGCAGTAAAAGAAGACAAGGGCACACTTTGAGGACACATGTAGTGAAAGAATTCAAATCAATGGTTATCAATGGGTACTGCCCGAGACATTTCTTCTCTTAGACAAAGTGCTGCCAAGGTAACAACCCAGACGTTAAGTGAATGGAGAGACGTCCCACTGACAGCTTTATTCAAACGGATCCCGTGACCGAGATCGCAGTCACCGATTGGCTGCTGGGCGATGAAGACGCCAGGCGTCGTCTCAGCACGGGGGCCGTGACCTTGACTTCACGATAAGGTGAAGACTGGGACCGGGAGACTCCAAGCTCTGATGGGCAAGTGCGCCCCATCTTTGTGTTGCTCAATAGAGAGGTAATGAGTCACACAAAGGTTCCCAGCAGCCAGCCGGCTGGCATGCAGCTCGCCGGCACAAAGAGATCTGCAAGGGTAGACTTTTGCCCCAACGTCGGCCTGTTTCAGCGCGGCAGCTGTTCAAGACCTGCTTTCCATTTCATTTGCACAAGCGCTTTTATGTCTGTATCCCACTCAGACATATCACTGTGCATGTATATGTGTGAGTTTATCTTTTCTAGCTGGATCATCTGACACATATCCACTTTACCCCCATGAACTGGAAGGTGGGGATTCTGGAGAGTGGGTGTTTTCAGCCTCGGAACATAGACTGTATGACTCTATAGCCACCATACAGTTACTATTTTTTGTGGCTTTCTGTTTTCAAGCCTCAATTTCATCATTATGGCCACCACCATGATCATTTTTAGGAGTCAGAAGTGACCATATATGTAGTTTGAAGGGCTAAGTTTTCAGATAAAACTGCAAAGCTTGATTAGAAAGGCACAGATACAGGTTCAGCCAAGGATGAGGAGATCTTCTACTAACTGGAATGCCCAAAGTTGCCCCTGACACACTGGTGAGTGCATAGGTAGAAAGCATTCATCAAAGCTGAAG
This sequence comes from Haplochromis burtoni, assembly GCF_018398535.1. Lineage (NCBI taxonomy): Eukaryota > Metazoa > Chordata > Actinopteri > Cichliformes > Cichlidae > Haplochromis > Haplochromis burtoni. Next base: position 1,279,068 of record NW_024582422.1, read on the forward strand.
CACAGACTTCTTGGACAGGCTGTTAGTACAATTAACTTCTCAGCAGCACATATTATTTGCCAGATAATTCCACTAAAAATGCTCAAAAGTGACAAATACCACAAACATGGCTGAGATGTCCAGGTCAGAGACTCAAATTAAACCCTGTGTGATCATATTTCAGGACTTCGGCTCTAAATACGGGTGTGGCTTCATGCGGAATGTGCCTAGGAAACATTTGGTCGTGAAAAGTTAAGCTCTATTTGGACACATCTGACCGCACGCGATGCAGAGTTTGAATGCAAATGAATTCTGAGCTGCTTTGAAGGACTATCTAGTCAAATTTGTTGTGCGCAGATAGAAGGGCAAACCTCTCACACAGATAGGTGTGGGTAATTTGTGTATTCCAATATTCAAAACAAAAAGTACCTAATAGGCTCGCTAATCTGCTCTGTGTTCATCTTTATTATGCAGCACTTTCCCCACAGATACACGATTTCTGCCAACCTCATTTGCCCATTTGACTACTTGATTAAATTTTCTGTGAGGTAACAATAAAACCACCAGTGACACTTAAAAATGTGAAGGAGTTGGAATGCACTTCACAAACTATCTCAGTTTTTCCCAGAAAGTGAAAGGAAAACATGACACACACTAAAACACAAACAAACCCTGATGTCGGGTTGGAGTTTAGCAGTATTCCTAAAGGAGGACAGAGCCAATATGAAAGTCAGTGCTTCTAATGAAAGACACCTTCCGCCGCATTTTAAGCTGCAGGCTGACAGCCAACAGATGGGGCTTGAGCACAGCACCGCCTTTAGGTATTTTTCTCTGGTGCATCACATCCTACTATATCAGATACACCCCGAGGGAGGGAATACTCTCTTGAGATAAAACGATGTGAACAATCCACAGCAGACCGACCCTCTATTAGTCCTGTGATGCAACAGCGGTCAACACAGCCCTCGCATTTCCCATAAAAGACTCCCCATAAAAAGCTATTTCCAGGAACCTTTTCTCCTGGGTCTGAGAGCGAAAACAAGTCAAAACCACAACTGTAGTGACCGAAACTGTAAATCTTGTTTTTAGACAATCAGAATACTTTCATAAGGTAGCAGCTGATACATATAAAACAAAGCCACGGGGTCACGTTTCATATGAAAACAAACCTGAACTCCTGTCCTGCTGTGATGACCCTTGAAATCACTGTTTCACACACCTTGGGGCATCAAAGCAGGATCGCTATCCTGCCTTCCTTCTTTTTGGCTGCATTCACTTTCTCTGCTGATTTACTGCTTTTCGCTGTTGACCACAGCACTCATACTTTACCAAATTAACTGAGGAGAAAAAGTTTTCCAGTCAGTTTTCTTTGCTTCCCAAGCCCATATTCCATTTATCAGGACAGCCCCTGCAGTACGATCAGCTTCCCTCCAACAACAGCACGGCAATTCATACTCAGCACAACGGCAGCTTTAAAAAGTCAAAAGTTGAGATCAAACAACTATTGCACTGTTACATTTCTTGACAGTACTCTTGTTTTGCCTTGTGCTATAAATCCAGCGCTCCCCTTTTTGTCCCCTCTCCCTATCCTGACTCACCGCAGCAGGTTTATTTCAACTTGAGCCAAGATGAAAGCCAAGAAAGAAAGACTTAGCCCAACAGGAAAGCTAAAACCAAATCAAACTTAAAGTCCCATCCATCTATCCGTCCATCCATCCATCATCTCCCTAATTCAGGGTCACAGAAGGGCTGGAGTCTATCTATCTATCTATCTATCTATCTATCTATCTATCTATCTATCTATCTATCTATCTATCTATCTATCTATCTATCTATCTATCTA